>NC_029787.2:19428573-19493760 GCF_000816755.2 Arachis ipaensis
ATAAATATATGGCAAATGGCAGTATTAAGCCTGCTTGCATGAGATTTTATATGATTAAGTCAAACGGAAAAATGAGACATGGATCAACCAAAAGCATGTCTCTATATAATTCGAATCAACCTTATTCAAACTAAAAATCTTAATAATTCGAATCAATACTGTTCAAATTAGTGAGGGAGTTTGCATTCTTAGTAGTTCAAATCATACTGATTCGAATAATGCATGGGGAAGTTCGAATCACTCCAATTCGAATTATGCATGGAGAGTTTGAATCTAGCTTATTCGAATTATGTGTATGTAATTCGAAAATGGCTGTTTTGAATTAAGAAGCCCCAGACGTGGATAAATATGGTGTGAACGTGAATTGAGTTCATTTGAGTGAGACAAAATAGCTAGTGAGGAGAACTTTATAGTGTTGGTGTATTATAGAGGGTCGATTAAGAGAAAGACACGCTCCGGTGTGAAGTTTACTGATAAAGATCCTCTGAGTATTTTTATGAGACTAACGACGAGATTCGATGACTTCTTGAATTCTATAATACAGAAACTTGGGCTGCAAGGCGTTAAACGGGTTCAGAAGCTATTCTATCACACTCCAATCTCAGTGCTTAGAGATGACGTGAAGTACGATTCTTTCGTTACAGGGAGTGACGAGGATATAGGCCCGAATTAGCTATGTATGGGAGCCACCTAATGTGAATGCAATTGCCGGACTTATTGGCAAATAGCTGAGTCCCTAACAGCATCATGATATAGGCCTGGGCATACCTCCTAACTGTGGCCTCATCGGCTCCCTCAGGGAGCTCTCCGAATGTCTCCTGGAACCAGCTGCAGTTCACTGCAAACTTCTGGATTTGGTTCGCAGGAGGTAACACACCCAACAACTCTTGGAACCACACCCAAGCTGGCCGACCACCCTGGATGTACGTCTGAAAATCTGTCAGACAACCACTGCACACTAACATAACGTCCATCGATCGGCAGTCCTAACTGGTACGCCACATCCTACAGTGTAATAGTGCACTCCCCGAACGGTATATGAAACGTGTGCGTCTCCAGACGCCAGCACTCAACGAACGCACTGACTAGGGGCTCATCCAGTCTGAACTATCTCTCGTTCAGTCTCACAAGATGGTATAAGCTGGTCATTTGCAAGTACAGAACGTACCTCTCGTCCAGACGCATACCCTGTTGCCGTCGCATGCTCGAGATACATTGTTGGGGCTGCAAAGATAATGTACCTGAAAATAAAAACCACTTAAATCATTCACTAACAAAAGATCATTCACTAACAAAACCACTAACATTATTCACCCCCTAAACCACTAACAAAACCACTAACATCATTCACTAACAAAACCACTAAGAAAACCCCTAACATCATTCACTAACAATGCCACTAACATCATTCACTATCAAAACCACTAACAAAAAATATATATAAAAAAAAGTTATTCACTCCTATTTTAAAAGAACAAGTTCGCATGCACTAACCTTTTCGTTGATGGCACCAGCTATATGAGCTACTCCATCCAAACGATAAAGTCGGTCCGGATTATCCTCCATCGGCTAAATATTCTGCTCAAGCCTTTGTTGGCGTCATTTTGGGTCATTTTCTCTGGAATTTGGTGGGGTATGGATTTAGAATAGTGGTTCGAATGAGGTTAGTTCGAACTCCTTATATAGGCAAAACAGGGATAATTCGAAACAGCCTGTTTCGAATTACTATGGGCACGACAAATTGACTAGTTCGAACCTAACCCATTCAAATTAGTGTGTGTTAGTGCGTGCGTGTGTAATTCGAATCAGCTTGATTCGAATTAGTGCTTGAGTGTGTGTAATTCGAATCAATATGATTCGAATTACTATGAATGTGTAATTCGAATTGCACTAATTCAAACTATATAGAAAAGTGCTCTTGGTAAAACCTTGTAACGTTTTTTACTTTGGTGGAATCATGTACATATACCCAATGCTTGGTTTATATGCGTCATTTGCCCTAAATATATGATAATTAATTTTAACATATAGACGTTATTTTTTATATAATAATGTGATTTATTTTTGTAAGATGTTAATGTGATTTGTTGATTCAATTGGTTTAATAATCTTCTAATAAAATTTTTGTTTAAAATATAAATTTTAAACAAATTAAAAGATTAGCATCAAAATCAAATTAACAATTTAAAAAATATAACAATATTTTTTAACAAAGATAACATTTTTAATTTAGGACACATATAAAAAATTTAATATACAACAATTTATCCAATAAATAAGATCACATATTATCCGAGTCTCCTTTTAATTATCTCCAGTACATTAGCATTATCCGAGTCTCCTTTTAATTATCTCCAGTACATTAGCATTGATGATAAAAAAAGAATACACCTCCAATTCATGGTGTTGTGATAAGTTCAAAAGGACGTGGATGTCCATTTTCCCTATGAGAAATGAAGTTCCCAAGCCAAAATGATATTAAATGAAGTTTTGAATATTTGACCTTTTGTATCTATAAATAGGAGGCTAAAGCCTCAAGAGAATAACAACAACAATAAGAATATAACATTCTTCTCTCTCTCTCTTTCTTACTATTCTCTTTCTTATATACTTTATTTTAATATTATTCAATACATAATTATATCTATTATATTGATATAGTAATTCTAGTGAAAATTACTACGAGTGTTATCTAATTATATTTCTATATTTTATATTTGTTATCTCTTCTTTATTTATTTATTTAGTTATTTTACAACACGTTATCAGCACGAGACTCTGATCAAATTTTTAGGAAGACTCAGGTAACAAATTTTCATTATGTCGAAACTCTCTCATCTTGAATTCAATGCTCTTGATATATCTGGAAATAATTACTTATCATGGATACTAGATGCTGAAATTCATCTTGATTCAATGGATCTTGGAGATACCATTAAGGCTGAAAATAATGCATTCCAGAAGGATAAAGCCAAAGCCATGATTTTTCTTCGTCATCATCTTGACGAAGGATTGAAAAATGAATATCTCACATTAAAAGATCCTGCAGATCTTTGGAAAACCTTGAAGAAAAGTACAATCATAAAAAATGGTGATACTTCCTCAAGCCCGATATGAATGGACGCACTTGCGTCTACAAGATTTTAAATCTATAAATGAATATAATTCTGCAATGTTTCGAATCACCTCACAAATGAAATTATATGGCGAAAAGATAACTGATCATGATATGTTGGAGAAAACTTTCTCAACCTTCCAAGCCTCGAATGTGCTCATGCAGTAGCAGTATCGAGAAAAAGGGTTTAAAAAATATTCTGAGTTAATTTCTTGCCTTCTTGTTGCTGAACGCAACAATGAGTTGCTCTTGAAAAACCATGAAGCGCGCCCAGCTGGTGGTGCATGAAATTGTGATCATCAATGGCGCCAACAACTTGGTACGCACAATTGTAATCTCAACTCTTTTTCACAACTCCGCACAACTAACCAGCAAGTGTATTGGGTCGTCTAAGTAATAAACCTTACGTGAGTAAGGGTCGATCCCACGGAGATTGTCGGCTTGAAGCAAGCTATGGTCATCTTGTAAATCTCAGTCAGGCGAATTCAAATGGTTATGGAGAATTGATAATTAAAAGATGAATAAAATATAAAATAAGATAGAGATACTTATGTAATTCATTGGTGAGAATTTCAGATAAGCGTATGAAGATGCTTTGTTCCTCATGAACTTCTTCTTTCCTATTGTCTTCATCCAATCATTCATACTCCTTTCCATGGCAAGCTTTATGTTGGGTTTCACTGTTGTCAATGGCTACCTCCCGTCCTCTCAGTGAAAATGGTCCAAATACGCTGTCACCGCACGGCTAATCATCTGTCGATTCTCGATCATGTTGGAATAGGATCCATTGATCCTACTCGGAATACCACAGACAAAGTTTTGACTTTCCGGATCTCAGGAATGATCGCCAATAATTCTAGCTTATACCATGAAGACTCCGATCTTTCGAAATGGAGGCTAAGAGATACACACTCAAGCTATTGCAGATAGAACAGAAGTGATTGTCAGGCACGCGTTCATAGGTGAGAATGATGATGAGTGTCACGGATCATCACATTCATCAATTTGAAGAACGAGTGTATATCTTAGAATAAGAATAAGCTTGAATTGAATAGAAAAACAATAGTACTTTGCATTAATTCATGAAGAACAGCAGAGCTCCACACCTTAATCTATGGTGTGTAGAAACTCCACCGTTGAAAATACATAAGAACAAAAGGTCTAGGCATGGCCGAATGGCCAGCCTCCCACAGAGGGTTCAATCATCAAAACATGATTAAAATATGATTAAAGGATGAAAATACAATAGCAAAAGGTCCTATTTATAGAAAACTAGTAGCCTAGGGTTACAGAAATAAGTAATTAATGCAGAGATTCACTTCCGGGCCCACTTGGTGTGTGCTTGGGCTGAGCATTGAAGCTTTCGCATGTAGAGATTTTTCTTGGAGTTAAACACCAGCTTTTGTGCCAATTTGGGCATTTAACTCCAGCTTTTATGCCAGTTCTGGCGTTTTGACGCCAGAATTTTTATGCTGACTTGGAACGCCGGTTTGGGCCATCAAATCTCAGGCAAAGTATGGAATATTATATATTGCTGGAAAGCCCAGAAGGTCTACTTTCCAACGCAATTGATAGCACGCCAATTGGGCTTCTGTAACTCCAGAAAATCCACTTCGAGTGCAGGAAGGTCAGAATCCAACAACATCTGCAGTTCTTTTTCAGCCTCTGAATCAGATTTTTGCTCAGGTCCCTCAATTTCAGCCAGAAAATACCTGAAATCATAGAAAAATACACAAACTCATAGTAAAGTCCAGAAATGTGATTTTTATTTAAAAACTAATGAAAATATAATAAAAAGTAACTAAAACATACTAAAAACACACTAAAAATAATGCCAAAAAGCGTATAAATTATCCGCTCATCACAACACCAAACTTAAATTGTTGCTTGTCCCCAAGCAACTAAAAACATGATAGGATAAAAAGAATAGAATATACAATGAATTTCAAAAACATCTATGAAGATCAGTCTTAATTAGATGAGCGGGGCTTTTAGCTTTTTGCTTCTGAACAGTTTTGGCATCTCACTTTATCCTTTGAAATTCAGAATGATTGGCATCTATAGGAACTCAGAATTCAGATAGTGTTATTGATTCTCCTAGTTCAGTATGTTGATTCTTGAACACAGTTACTTTATGAGTCTTGGCCGTGACCCTAAGCATTTTGTTTTCCAGTATTACCACCGGATACATAAATGCCACAGACACATAACTAGGTGAACCTTTTCAGATTGTGACTCAGCTTTGCTAGAGTCCCCAATTAGAGGTATCCAGAGCTCTTAAGCACACTCTTATTGTTTTGGACCACGACTTTAACCGCTCAGCACATGGTTAGGGACAGCTTGGTTTAGCCACTTAGGCCAGGATTTTATTCCTGTGGGCCGTCCTATCCACTGATGCTCAAAGCCTTGGATTCTTTTTATTTTACCCTTGCCTTTTGGTTTTAAGGGCTATTGGCTTTTTCTGCTTGCTTTTTTTTTTCTTTCTCTTTTTTTTTCTTTATTTTTTGCCTCTCTTTTTTTTTTCGCATATATTTTTTTCTGCAATATTTTCACAGCTTTTTCTTGCTTCAAGAATCATTTTTATGATTTTTCAGATTATCAATAATATTTCTCCTTTTCTATTATTCTTTCAAGAGCCAATAATTTTAACATTCATAGACAACAAATTCAAAAATATGCACTGTTCAAGCATTCATTCAGAAAACAAAAAAATATTGCCACCACATCAAAATGATTAAACTATTTTAAAATTCGAAATTCATGTACTTCTTTTTCTTTTTGCAATTAAAAACACTTTTTATTTAAGAAAGGTGATGGATTCATAGGACATTCATAGCTTTAAGGCATAGACACTTAGATACTAGTGATCATGTAATAAGACACAAACATAAATAAAACATAAAGCATAATTTTTGAAAAACAGAAAAATAAGAACAAGGAAATTAAAGAACGGGTCCACCTTAGTGATGACGGCTTGTTCTTCCTCTTGAAGATCTTATGGAGTGCTTTAGCTCCTCAATGTCTCTTCCTTGCCTTTGTTGCTCCTCCCTCATGACTCTTTGGTCTTCTCTAATTTCATGGAGGAGGATAGAATGCTCTTGGTGCTCCACCCTTAGTTGTCCCATATTGGAACTTAATTCTCCTAGGGAGGTGTTGATTTGCTCCCAATAGTTTTGTGGAGGAAAATGCATCCCTTGAGGCATCTCAGGAATTTCATGATGAGGAGTTTCCTCATGCTCTTGGTGAGTTTCATGAGTGGGCTCTCTTATTTGCTTCATCCTTTTCTTAGTGATGGGCTTGTCCTCATCAATGAGGATGTCTTCCTCTATGTCAATTCCAGCTGAATTGCAGAGGTGACAAATGAGATGAGAGAAGGCTAACCTTGCCAAAGTAGAGGACTTGTCTGCCACCTTGTAGAGTTCTAGGGATATAACCTCATGAACTTCTACTTCCTCTCCAATCATGATGCTATGGATCATGATAGCCCGGTCTATAGTAACTTCAGACCGGTTGCTAGTAGGAATGATTGAGCGTTGGATGAACTCCAACTATCCCCTAGCCACGGGCTTGAGGTCATGCCTTCTTAGTTGAACCGGCTTGCCTCTTGAATCTATCTTCAATTGAGCGCCCTCTTCACAAATGTCTATGAGGACTTGGTCCAACCTTTGATCAAAGTTGACCCTTCTAGTGTAGGGGCGTGCATCTCTTTGCATCATGGTTGAATGCCAACCTTACATTTTCCGGACTAAAAGCTAAGCATTTTCCCCGGACCATTGTAAGCCAATTCTTTGGGTCTGGGTTCACACTTTGATCATGGTTCTTGGTGATCCATGCATTGGCATAAAACTCTTGAACCATTAAGATTCCGACTTGTTGAATGGGGTTGGTGAGAACTTCCCAACCTCTTCTTCGAATCTCATGTCGGATCTCCGGATATTCACCCTTTTTGAGTTTGAAAGGGACCTCGGGGATCACCTTCTTCTTGGCCACAACTTCATAGAAGTGGTCTTGATGGATCTTTGAGATGAATCTCTCCATCTCCCATGACTCAGAGGCGGAAGCTTTTGCCTTCCCTTTCCTCTATCTAGAGGTTTCTCCGACCTTAGGTGTCATAAATGGTTATGAAAAAACAAAAAGCAACGCTTTTACCACACCAAACTTAGAAGGTTTGCTCGTCCTCGAGCAAAAGAAGATAGAAGAGAATAGAAGAAGAAGAAATAGAGGAGATGGATGGGGGGGGTATAGTGTGTATGATGTGGGAAAATGAAGGAGTGAAGATGGGTTTATATAGGAGTGGAGAGAGGGTAGGGTTCGGCCATGTATGGGTGGGTTTGGGAGGGGAAGTGGTTTGAATTTGAATGGAGAGGTAGGTGGGGTTTTATGATGGATGGATGTGGATTGGTGAAGAGATTGTGGAGAAGAGGGTAGGATTTAATAGGTGAGGGGTTTTTGGGGAAGAGGTATTGAGGTGATTGGTGAAGGGTATTTGGAGAAGAGTGTTATGGAAAGGTGTGAAGAAGAGAGAGAGAGATGAGGTAGGTGTGGATCCTGTGGGATCCACAGATCCTGAAGTGTCAAGGATTTCTCATCCCTGCACCATGTTGGCGTGTAAACGCCCCCTTAATTGCCAATCCTGGCGTTAAACGCCAGGTTGCTGCTCATTTCTGGCGTTTAACGCCAGTTCTGTGCCCCTTTCTGGCGTTAAATGCTAGCTCTGTGCCCCTTTCTGGTGTTAAACGCTCAGAATGGTGCCAGACTGGGCGTTTAACGCCATTCTGCTACCCTTACTGGCGTTTAAACGCCAGTAAGCTTCTCCTCCAGGGTGTGCTGTTTTTAATACTATTTTTCATTATGTTTTTGCTTTTTCAGTTGTTTTTGTGGCTTCACATGATCATTAACCTACAGAAAACATAAAATAACAATGGAAAATAAATAGATATGATTAAATGAAATTGGGTTGCCTCCCAACAAGCGCTTCTTTAATGTCAATAGCTTGACAGTGGGCTCTCATGGAGCCTCACAGATACTCAGAGCATGATGATGGCCTCCCAACACCAAACTTAGAGTTTGAATGTGGGGGCTCTATTTGACTTTGTATTGAGAGAAGTTTTTCATGCTTCCTCTCCATGGTTACAAAGGGAGATCCTTGAGCTTTAAACACAAGGGAGTCCTCATTCACTTGAAGGACCAATTCTTCTCTATCAACATCAATCATAGCTTTTGCTGTGGCTAGGAAGGGTCTGCCAAGGATGACGGATTCATCCATACACTTCCCAGTGTCTAGGATTATAAAATCAGCAGGGATGTAGTAGCCTTCAACCTTTACCAAGACATCTTCTACAAGTCCATAAGCCTGTTTTCTTGAATTGTCTGCCATCTCTAGTGAGATTCTTGCAGCTTGTACCTCACGGATCCCTAGCTTCTCCATCACAGAGAGTGGCATGAGGTTTATACTTGACCCCAGGTCACACAGAGCCTTCTCAAAGGTCATGGTGCCTATGGTACAAGGTATTGAGAACTTTCCAGGATCCTGTCTCTTCTGAGGTAATCTCTGCCTAGTCAAGTCATCCAGTTCTTTGGTGAGCAAGGGGGTTCATCCTCCCAAGTCTCATTACCAAATAACTTGGCATTTAGCTTCATGATTGCTCCAAGGTACTTAGCAACTTGCTCTTCAATGACATCGTCATCCTCTTCAGAGGAAGAATACTCATCAGAGCTCATGAATGGCAGAAATAAATCCAATGGAATCTCTATGGTCTCTGTATGAGCCTCAGATTCCTATGGTTCCTCATTAGGGAACTCCTTGGAGGCCAATGGACGTCCATTGAGGTCTTCCTCAGTGGAAATCACTGCCTTTCCCTCCTCTATGCATTCGGCCATGTGGGACGTGTTTATGGCCTTGCATTCTCTCTTTGGATTCTCTTCTGTATTGCTTGGGAGAGTACTAGAAGGGAGTTCAGTAACTTTCTTACTCAACTGACCCACTTGTGCCTCCAAATTTCTAATAGAGGACCTTTTTTCAGTCATGAAACTTTGAGTGGTCTTAGATAAATCAGAGACTACAGTTGCTAAGTCAGAGTGGCTCTGCTTAGAATTCTTTGTCTGTTGCTGAGAAGATGAAGGAAAAGGCTTGCTATTGCTAAATCTATTTCTTCCATCATTACTGTTGTTGAAGCCTTGTTGAGGCCTCTGTTGGTCCTTCCATGAGAGATTTGGATGATTTCTCCATGAAGGATTATAGGTGTTTCCATAGGATTCTCCCATGTAATTCACCTCTTCCATTACTGGGTTCTCAGGATCATAAGCTTCTTCTTCAGATGAAGCTTCTTTGGTACTGCCTGTTGCTGCTTGCATGCCAGACAGACTCTGAGAGATCATATTGACTTGCTGAGTCAATATTTTGTTCTGAGCCAATATGACATTCAGAGTATCAATCTCAAGAACTCCTTTCTTCTGATTTGTCCCATTATTCACAGGGTTCCTTTCATAAGTATACATGAATTGGTTATTTGTAATCATCTCAATGAGTTCCTGAGTTTCTGCAGGCGTCTTCTTCAGATGAAGAGATCCTCCAGTAGAGCTGTCCAATGACATCTTGGACAGTTCAGACAGACCATCATAAAAGATACCTATGATGCTCCATTCAGAAAACATGTCAGAAGGACACCTTCTGATCAATTGCTTGTATCTTTCCCAAGCTTCATAGAGGGATTCACCTTCCTTCTGTCTGAAGGTCTGGACCTCCACTCTTAGCTTACTCAATTTTTGAGGTGGAAAGAATTTGGCCAGAAAAGCACTGACCAGCTTTTCTCAAGAGTTCAGGCTTTTCTTAGGTTGTGAATCCAACCATATTCTAGCTCTGTCTCTTACAACAAAAGGAAAAAGCATAAGCTTATAGACCTCGGGATCAACCCCATTGGTCTTGACAGTGTCACAGATTTGCAAGAATTCAGCTAAGAACTGATGAGGATCTTCCAATGGAAGTTCATGAAACTTGCAATTCTGTTGCATTAGAGAAACTAATTGAGGCTTGAGCTCAAAGTTGTTTACTCCAATGGCAAGGATAGAGATGCTTCTCCCATAGAAGTCGGGAGTAGGTGCAGTAAAGTCACCAAGCACCTTCCTTGCATTGTTGGCATTGTTGTTGCTTTCGGCTGCCATGGCTTCTTCTTGTTTGAAAATTTCTGTCAAGTCCTCTCCAGAGAGTTGTGCTTTAGCTTCTCTTAGCTTTCTCTTCAAGGTCCTTTCAGGTTCAGGATCAGCTTCAACAAGAATGCCTTTGTCCTTGCTCCTGCTCATATGAAAGAGAGGAGAAGAAAGTATGGAATCTTCTATGTCACAGTATAGAGATTTCTTGAGATGTCAGAGGAAAAGAATAATAGAAGGAGGAGGTAGACAGGAGAGAATTCGAACTTATAGAGAGGGAGTGAGTCCGAATTGCTAAAAGAGGGGGAGTGTTGGTCCTTTAAATAGAAGAATGTGAGAAGGGGGGAAAATAATTTTTGAAATTAAATTTAAAAAGATTTTAAAATAATTGAAAGAAATTTTGAAAATTTGGTTGATGATTTTTGAAAATTAAGATTGAGAAAGTAGTTAAGTGATTTTGAAAAAGATTTTGAAATCAGAAATAAAAAAAGATATGATTAAAAATTATTTTGAAAAAGATGTGATTGAGAAGATATGATTGAGAAGATATGATTGAAAATCAGTTTAAAAAAGAAATTTTTAAAATTAAAGTTGATTACTTGACTAACAAGAAATTAAAAGACATGATTCTAGAATTTAAAATTTGATCCTTTCTTAACAGGCAAGTAACAACTTGAAAATTTTGAATTAAATCATTAATTGTAGCAAGGATTTTCGAAAATACCAAAAAATAATAAAAAATGGAAAGAAATTGATTTTAAAAAGATATTATTGTAAAGATATAATTTGAAAAAGATTTTATTTTGAAAAAGTATGAAAATTTGAAAAAGATTTGAATTAAAAACAAAATCTTCCCTCTTGTGCCATCCTGGCATTAAACGCCCAGAATGTTATCCATTCTGGCGTTTAACGCCCAAAATACTACCCTTTTGGGCGTTTAACGCCCAGCCAGGTACCTTGGCTGGCGTTTAAACGCCAGTTTTCCTTTCTCACTGGGCGTTTTGAACGCCCAACTTTTTCTGTGTAATTCCTCTGCTGCATGTTCTGAATCTTCAATTCTCTGTATTATTGACTTGAAAAGACATAATTTTAAAATTTTTTTTAAATTTTTAATGATGAGAAACAACAAAATGAAACTAATCATGAAAAAACTAAGATCAAATAAACAATGCATGCAAACACCAAACTTATAAGTTTGTATACTAGGGACAACATCAAATTGAGAATGCATATGAAAAATAACAAAACACACAAGACAAGAGAATTTAAAGATCAGAGCAAGGAAATTATCAAGAACAACTTGAAGATTAATGGAGAACATAATGCATATTTTTGAAAAATGCAAGAAGAATAGAGACATGCAATTAACACCAAACTTAAAAATTGACACTAAACTCAAACAAGAAACACAAAATATTTTTGGTTTTAAGATTTTATAATTTTTTTGTATATTTTTCAAAAATTATTTTGGAAAAGAAAATAGAGATATTCAAAATTTTAAATAAGAATTCCAAGAATCATGCAATGTTAGTCTAAAACTCCGGTCCAGGAATTAGACATGGCTTACTAGCCAGCCAAGCTTTCAGTGAAAGCTCCGGTCCAAAACACTAAACATGGCCAATGGCCAGCCAAGCTTTAGCAGATCATTACTTTCAACAGCAAGATTGATAGAAATCATCAAGCTCTTGTGATGATAAGTTAAAATCTCGGTCCAAAAGATTAGACATGGCTTCACAGCCAGCCAGACTTCAACAGATCATCATGAAACTCTAGAATTCATTCTTAAAATCTCTGAAGAATAGAATAGAAATTTTTTTTTTGTATTTTTGAAATTTTTTCGAAAATAAAAAGTAAAAAGCTTAAACATAAAATAAAATTACATAATCTAAGCAACAAGATGAACCGTCAGTTGTCCAAACTCGAACAATCCCCGGCAACGGCGCCAAAAACTTGGTTGCACGGGGATTGTTTGTTCCCCGGCAACGGCGCCAAAAACTTGGTGCACGAAATTGTGATCATCAATGGTGCCAACAACTTGGTACGCACAATTGTAATCTCAACTCTTTTTCACAACTAACCAGCAAGTGTACTGGGTCGTCCAAGTAATAAACCTTACGTGAGTAAGGGTCGATCCCACGGAGATTGTCGGCTTGAAGCAAGCTATGGTCATCTTGTAAATCTCAGTCAGGCGGATTCAAATGGTTATGGAGAATTGATAATTAAAAGATGAATAAAATATAAAATAAGATAGAGATACTTATGTAATTCATTGGTGAGAATTTCAGATAAGCGTATGAAGATGCTTTGTTCCTCCTGAACTTCTGATTTCCTATTATCTTCATCCAATCATTCATACTCCTTTCCATGGCAAGCTTTATGTTGGGTTTCACCGTTGTCAATGGCTACCTTCCGTCCTCTCAGTGAAAATGGTCCAAATGCGCTGTCATCGCACGGCTAATCATCTGTCGGTTCTCGATCATGTTGGAATAGGATCCATTGATCCTTTTGCGTCTGTCACTATGCCCAACACTCGCGAGTTTGAAACTTGTCACAGTCATCCCTTCCTAGATCCTACTCGGAATACCACAGACAAGGTTTAGACTTTCCGGATCTTAGGAATGACCGCCAATAATTCTAGCTTATACCACGAAGACTCCGATCTTTTGGAATGGAGGCTAAGAGATACACACTCAAGCTATTGCAGATAGAACGGAAGTGGTTGTCAGGCACGCGTTCATAGGTGAGAATAATGATGAGTGTCACGGATCATCACATTCATCAAGTTGAAGAACGAGTGTATATCTTGGAATAAGAATAAGCTTGAATTGAATAGAAAAACAATAGTACTTTGCATTAATTCATGAAGAATAGCAGAGCTCCACGCCTTAATCTATGGTGTGTAGAAACTCCACCGCTAAAAATACATAAGAACAAAAGGTCTAGGCATGGCCGAATGACCAGCCTCCCACAGAGGGTTCAATCATCAAAACATGATTAAAAGATGATTAAAGGATGAAAATACAATAGCAAAAGGTCCTATTTATAGAAAACTAGTAGCCTAGGGTTACAGAAATAAGTAATTAATACAGAGATTCACTTCCGGGCCCAATTAGTGTGTGTTTGGGCTGAGCATTGAAGCTTTCACATGTAGAGACTTTTCTTGGAGTTAAACGCCATCTTTTGTGCCAGTTTGGGCGTTTAACTCCAGCTTTTATGCCAGTTTTGGCGTTTTGACGCCAGAATTTTTATGCTGAATTAGAATGCCAGTTTGGGCTATCAAATCTCAGGAAAATTATGGATTATTATATATTTCTAAAAATCCCAGGATGTCTACTTTCCAACGCAATTGAGAACGCACCAATTGGGCTTCTGTAGCTCCAGAAAATCTACTTCGAGTGCAGGGAGATCAGAATCCAATAGCATCTGCAGTCCTTTTTCAGCCTCTGAATCAGATTTTTGCTCAGGTCCCTCAATTTCAGCCAGAAAATACCTGAAATCACAGAAAAACACACAAACTCATAGTAAAGTCCAGAAATGTGATTTTTATTTAAAAACTAATGAAAATATAATAAAAAGTAACTAAAACATACTAAAAACACACTAAAAATAATGCCAAAAAGCGTATAAATTATCCGCTTATCACTGGCGCGCCCCATTTCCTGAAGTAAATGTGGCAAATTACCCCAGAAGAGGTAAATGGCAAGGTTTCAATAACAAAAAGAAATTTGGAAGAAAAAGGAATTATATTCAAAAGAGAGGATCTCACCAGAAGTGGGATAAAGAAAGAAATATCGGGCATAATAAATCAACAGAGGATAAGTGTTTCTGTTGTGGTGGAAAGGGCCATTGGTCACGTACCTGTCGTACCCCAAGGCACCTAGTCGATCTTTACCAGGCATCTTTGAAAAAGGACGACAAGGGAAAAGAGTCGAATTTCGTTTCAAATGATGCTGAAAATTCCACCACTCATTATGGTGTATCTGATTTCTTTGAGGATCCTGAGGGAAATATTGGTCATTTGATCAATGATGGAATAGTTTAATGTGTGAGATTGTTAAGTATTTATGTAAATAAATAATGTAAAGAACTTATTGTTAAATTTTATTTTCTATGTATTCAAGTTTCAAATGTGATGTATATAAATAATGAAATATTAATGTTTATAAATTTTGAAATCATTAAATGTGTCATGTTTTAAAATAAAATTTTAGTATATGACATTATTTTTATGTGCAGTATTTCTTAGAAAAATAATTCCGATCAAGTATTCAATTTAACTGTGCATACTACTCATGTTATTATTATTTGTCTTTGAAGAGAATGGCAAGGATATGTAACGAAGATGTATGCCTTGCGGATAGTGCAAGTTCGCACACCATTCTCAAAAATGATATATATGTTACCCATCTTGTGCCAAAAGAGGAATATGTTAATACTATTATTGGCTCAGGCAATGTGATAGAAGGCTCCGGAAGAGCTATAATTTTGTTTCCTGGAGGAACAAAATTTATAATAAATAATGCACTATTATCTACCAAGTCCTTGAGGAACTTGTTGAGTTTCAAAGATATTCGCCGAAATGGATATCATGTTGAGACAATGAATGAGGGAAATCATGAGTATTTATGTATCACAACTCATGATTCAAATAAAAAGATTATATTAGAAAAATTACCCTCACTTTCATCTGGGTTGTATTATACAAAGATTAGTGTAATTGAATCACATGCCATTGTAAACCAGAAGTTTACTAGTCCAAATGAATTCATTACATGGCATGATAGATTGGGTCATCCGGGAACAACCATGATGAGGAGAATTATTGAAAACTCCCATGGACATTCACTAAAGAACCAGAAGATTCTTAAAACAAGTGAATTTTGTTGTGCTGCATGTTCTCAAGGGAAGTTAATTTTAAGGCCATCACCAATAAAGATTGGATTTGAGTCCCCTGAATTCCTAGAAAGGATTCAAAGTGATATATGTCGATCTATTCATCCACCATGTGGATCTTTTAGATATTTTATGGTCCTGATAGACGCATCTTCGAGATGGTCACATGTGTGCTTATTGTCTTCTCGCAACCTAGCGTTTGCGAGATTACTGGCTCAAATTATTCGATTAAAAGCACAATTTTCAGAAAATCCAATCAAAGCAATTCGTCTTGATAATGCTGGTGAATTTACTTCCCAAGCTTTTGATGCTTATTGTATGGCTAATGGAATAAGTGTTGAACATCCAGTAGCTTATGTTCACACACAAAATGGGTTAGCAGAATCACTTATTAAACGCCTCCAATTAATTGCTAGACCCTTACTTATGAGAACAAATCTCCCAACCTCGGTTTGGGGGCATGCTATTTTACATGCCGCAGCACTTATTCGATTGAGGCCAACGAGTTACCATCAGTTATCTCCTATGCAATTAGCTTTTGGCCAGCAGCCAAATGTCTCCCATTTAAGAATATTTGGGTGTGCGATATATGTTCCCATTGCACCACCTAATCGTACTAAAATGGGACCCCAAAGAAAATTGGGGATATATGTTGGATATGATTCTCCCTCTATAATGAGGTATCTTGAGATACAAACTGGAGATGTATTTAAAGCTCGGTTTGCGGATTATCATTTTGATGAATCAATATTTCCAACATTAGGGGGAGAGAATAAGTTTCCTGAAAAGGAACTTAATTGGAATGCATCATCCTTGATGCATTTAGATCTTCGATCAGGACAATGTGAACTAGAAGTTCAAAAGATTATACATTTGCAAAGAATAGCAAATGAATTGCCTGATGCATTTTCCGATACAAAAAGGATAACCAAATCTTATATACCAGCGAAAAATTCTCCAATTCGAATTGATGTCCCAGTAAGACAAGTAGCCACTGAAGCAAATTCACGCCAGAAGCGTGGCAGGCCTGTCAGTTCCAAAGACAAAAATCATCGAAAAAGAAAAGAGGTAAATACGATTCCTGTTGAAAAAGAAATAGTAGAGACACCTTCAGTTGTCCAAAATTCTGATATAGTTTTAACGCCAGAAGACGTTCAGGTACCTGAAAATTGTGAAAATGACGAGATCTCGATAAATTATGTCTTTACAGGAGAGAAATGGGACCGAAATAAGACAATTGTCAATGAAATATTTGCATATAATGTGGCATTAAATATCATGCATGAAAGTAAAGATCTTGAGCCAAGATCAGTCGAAGAATGTCGACAAAGGAATGATTGGCCAAAATAGAAAGAAGCCATGAAGGCTGAATTTAGACTCACTTGCAAAACGTGAAGTCTTCGGACCTGTAGTCCGTACACCAGAAGATGTAAAATCTGTTGGATACAGATGGGTATTTGTGAGAAAACGAAATGAGAAAAATGAAGTTGTGCGCTATAAAGCCCGACTTGTGGCACAAGATTTTTCACAAAGGCCCGGTATAGATTATGAAGAAACATATTCTCCTGTAGTGGATGTGATAACATTGCGTTATTTGGTCAGTTTATCTGCATATCATAAACTGCATCTGCATTTAATGGATGTGGTAACAGCCTATTTATACGGCTCATTAGATCGGGATATCTATATGAAAGTCCCTGAAGGACTAAAGATATCTAAACCATCCAATGAATATTCACAAGGGTTATACTCAGTCAAATTGCAAAGATCTTTATATGGTCTAAAGCAATCTGGACGAATGTGGTATAATCGTCTTACTGAGTATCTGGCAAAAAACGAATTCAAGAATGATGATATTTGCCCTTGTGTTTTCATAAAAAAAAACTACATCTGGATTCATTATTATTGCTGTGTACGTTGATGATTGAAATATCATTAGGACTCCTGAAGAGATTCCAACAATTATAAAAATTCTAAAAGAAGAGTTTGAGATGAAAGATCTTGGAAAGACTAAATTTTGTCTCGGCCTGCAGATCGAGCATATAAAAAATGGGATCTTTATCCATCAAACAACATACACAGAGAAGATCTTAAAAAGATTTTATATGGATAAGTCACATCTCTTGAGTACCCCAATGATCGTAAGATCTTTGGATGTGAAAAAGGATCAATTCCGTCCTAAAGAAGAAAATGAAGATATCCTTGGTCCAGAAGTACCATATCTTAGTGCCATTGGAGCGCTAATGTATCTTGCTAATAATACACGACCCGATATATCATTTGCTGTGAATTTACTAGCAAGATATAGTTCCTCTCTAACCAGAAGGCATTGGAGTGGAATCAAACAAGTCTTCGATATCTTCATGGAACAGTTGATATGGGACTGTTCTATCCCTATGGATCCAAGTCTCAACTAGTTGGCTATGCAGATGCTGAATACTTGTCTGATCCTCACAAAGGGAGATCTCAAACAGGATATTTGTTCACATATGGAGGTACAACTATATCATAGAGGTCCACGAAACAGACGATAGCAGCAACCTCCTCTAATCATGCTGAAATACTAGCGATACATGAAGCAAGTCACGAGTGTTTTTGGCTCAAGAGTTTGATCCAATATATTTTGTCATCATGTGGACTCATTGATCATAAGATAGCTCCAACTGTCCTGTTTGAGGATAATACAGCATGCATTGCTCAGCTTAAAGGCAGATACATCAAAGGTGATAGAACAAAGCATATTTCTCCCAAATTCTTCTTTACTCATGATCTTCAAAATCAAGGGACAATTGATGTCCAACAGATCCGCTCAAGTGACAATCTGGCAGATTTATTCACAAAGTCACTCCCAAAATCCTCATTTGAAAGATTGGTACATAAGATTGGGATGCGCAGATTTTGAGACATTAAATGATGTTGACAAGAGGGGGAGACTGTACTCTTTTTTCCTTAGTCAGGTTTTTTCCCATTGGGTTTTTCTTGACAAGGTTTTTAATGAGGCAGTTCCCATCACAAAAGATATTGTACTCTTTTTTCTTCACTAAGATTTTTTCCCACTGGATTTTTCTTTAGTAAGGTTTTAATGAGGCATAATCCTAAATGGTCATCCAAGGGGGAGTGTTGTGATAAGTTCAAAAGGATGTGGATGCCCATTTTCCCTATGAGAAATGAAGCTCCCAAACCAAAATGATATTAAATGAAGTTTTGAATATTTGACCTTTTGTATCTATAAATAGGAGGCTAAAGCCTCAGGAGAATAACAACAACAATAAAAATATAACATTCTTCTCTCTCTCTTTCTTTCTTACTATTCTCTTTCTTATATACTTTATTTTAATATTATTCAATACATAATTATATCTATTATATTGATATAGTAATTCTAGTAAAAATTACTACGAGTGTTATCTAATTATATTTCTATATTTTATATTTATTATCTCTTCCTTATTTATTTATTTAGTTATTTTACAACACATGGCAGGATTATTTACAAATAAAAAACTAGCCAATCACTACATTTGTTTTCTTTACGATAAACTTTGTTAAAAGATAACTCCCAGAGTTTGTTTCTTAGATTCTGAATTGGCTTGATAAATGGAATGGCAATCACCAGTGTACGTACGTAATAGGCCAGCAGAATTCAGTTTAACCCAACCTTGTTGTGGGCTTGTGGCACTTTCCATTTCAATCCCCTCCGTGTAGCCACAACTTCAAGCAAGTAACTACAAAATGATCCAGCCAATTATGGTTTGAGAATTTTCCAATGTTACTCTGAAAGTTAAAACACTTACCGACATCCCGAAAGGAATCGAGAAAAGAACAGATATAGTTGTTGGATGAATAAGCTTCATCAACACTTCCACAGCTTTCGGGCAATCCCTCATCATCACGTGGAGGCATGATTCATCCACTCCTTTGCAGTTGCGACAATAAGGGTCGGTCCCTAGAATTCTTGCTCTTTGTATAGCTGTAAAGAGTCTATTGTACATCATTTGCCACATAAAAATCTTCACTCTTCGGTCCTTTTCACTTCCACAACGTTTTTCAATTGCTATTACTATTTCCACCATTATTAGCTAGAATATTGAAGGCGAAGCTACAGTAAATTCACCCTTGATGTTATTATTATTATTACAAAAATACTATTTGTACATTAAAATTAGCTATTAAAATCAGCCACCATATATTTATATATAAATATATGTATTATTTAGTTCATTTTCAATGTGTATTTTGTTTTTCAACATGTATTTTATACTAGTTGCTGATTTGTGCACACGTAATATCGTCGTTATTATTAGAGTCGTTATTATTATAGTTAAGTACTTTTTTGGTTTTTAACATTTTGGGTCAAAATCAAATTCTTCTCCAACCTTTTTTCTTATTAATATCATCCTCAACATTAAAAATTGTTTTAAAATTATCATTTTCACATAAAAAAATTAATTACATAACGATTTTACCTCTCCTCTCTCTCTCTCTCTCTCTCTCCCACCTACCTCTATCACACTATGGTCCTTTTTTCTTTTACTGCAACAACCATCCCAAACTTAACTTAACTCTACTGAAAATAACCAACAACAACAAAAGAAAAACAAATCAATAAAAGAAAGGAAAAGTCTAGGGACCAGCAACTTTGCTAAATTCTGGCCAGCATGTAACCAGCAAAAAAAATGAGCCATTGGATGAAATCTCACACCAATCTCACACCATTAAAACCATCATTGATGACTATTTGATGGCTACAAATTACAAAAGTTGCTAGCCCCTAGCATTCCTCTAAAAGAAAAATGAAAGTTGATAACATGAACAAAAAGAAAGTAAATCCAAAGAAAAAAAAATCAAAAGCGAAGAGAGTGTCGTAGGATGCGGCACAGAAACGAACTACTTTCGCGTAGTTGTTGACATCGTCTTCTATGGCGAGGAGACGCTGCCAATTGCTTCATTGGGGGAACGGATAGCAACAAGTCAAGGTCGGGAGTTTTGGTTGCGCAGAATAATGACAACGTTCGAAATTCTGTTCATTGGGGTCGTGGTTGTTATCCCCACAAAGAAGTCTGGAGAGCGTGTGACACTTGATCGACGGCGGGTTACTGCAAATGAAAACCGTCGGCATCGGTTGTGAGGCGACAACGCAGCTGCGTAGATAATAGCAACAGCCTAAAAATGATACAATAATAGATGAGAGGATGCCGACAAGAGTGAGAGAAATTGCCGATGGTGGGATGGAGATTTATATTATTTATTTTTATAAAGTTGAAAAAAAGTGAGAAACTATTTTAATTTTGACAAAAATAAAAAAATATTTAATCTTTAAAAAAAATCTAATTAAAAATTCTAATTTTCTATTCTACGGATATTTAAGTCCTTAAAAATTTAAAAAATACATTTAAGTCTTTTAAAGCTTTAGACCTCCTTAAAACCTAAAACACATGGATACTTCCGTCCATTTGTGGCTGGAAAACGTAACGAAGAA
The DNA here is from genome assembly GCF_000816755.2 of Arachis ipaensis. Taxonomy (NCBI): domain Eukaryota; kingdom Viridiplantae; phylum Streptophyta; class Magnoliopsida; order Fabales; family Fabaceae; genus Arachis; species Arachis ipaensis. Next base: position 19,449,207 of record NC_029787.2, read on the forward strand.
GTCTGCCGTGGACACCGTTCGATAGACGTGGCCGTTACAACGTTCTTTTTTCCCTATCAAGAGCTTTGATTCCGTATCCATGGCGAATGATCGCAAAACCCTACCTGACGCGATCTTTGAATCAGTGCTTTCACGTTGCAAAACAAGGAGTAGAGAATCAAAGTAGCAGCTGCTATTGCTGCTCTTGTTTTGATCTCGATTTTTTCAAGGCCTCGAATCAAATCTACAGTGGCGCATAGGAGGCGAACAATTGCTCTGCATCAGTAACAGAGTTAGCCTTTATAACTGCTTCTTGCACCTTCTGGTCACGAAACAGATTGCATACGCTCCACAGAGTCGTCACGGCGTGCCCCGCCGCTGCGCTCGAGACCTTCATCGCCTTGCTCAGTATCGCCGCCACGCACGTGCTGTCCTCGCATATCTCCACTCTGTTAACGACACCATTTCCAGAAGCTTCAGCACATTCTCCGCCATCAAGGCACTCAGGCTCGATCCATTATAAGCTTTGAGACCTCTTTCACTGCTCCGAGATGTACCTGCTTCAACTTGTTCTTTTTTGCCGTGGAGATTGCCACCAGGCATGACAAAGTGTTCCCGATCCCCACTAGATCTTTGTCCGGCGAGATTAGCCTGAGTACCTGGGAAATTAGACCTTTTTGGGACAAGAAAGAAACAAAGAAAGAATGAAAAACGACCCCGTTTCAACCTAGAGGCTTTTTTCTGTCCCTGAACCTTTTTTTTAAACCATCCACGTAAGTCACCGGATCGACCATGATGGATGGAGGGATGAGAAATGTAGGTGTCGAAATTTTGAAAAAACAAGGAGATTTTTTTTGGTGACTAAAAAAAAAAGGAGATTTAAATGTACTTTTTAATTTTTTAAGATTTAAATGTCTGTCTCTGTCGTACAAAAAATCAAGAATTTATTTGTTTTTTTTATTGTCAGTTAGCATAGATTTTTGTTTTCGTTTTTGGTTTTTAAAATGGGTCATGTTGGGCCGAAGAAGATTATTTTTGTTAGTATAATAAATGGTCCTGGTTCATCGAAAAAAAATAATAAATGGTCCTGAAGTAGCGTTAACTAAAAGTTAGACACCGACTTGGGTTAGCGTCAATGCTAAACCTATAATATGCTTCAGTATACGTTTTCTTTTCAACAGTCCTCAATCTTCAGAGTCTTCTCTAGTTCTCTTTAGCGCAAATTGAATCATATTTTCTTTTTCTGTTTTCATTATCATTTTCACTTTTATAGTTTGATTTATGCATTGACATAACAGCATAGCGTAGTTGCATTATATTGTAGGTGAAAGTAACAAGAGCATTGCCATTAGGGTTTGTTTCCCCTCTACATTTCGTGATGCCATTGGTTCTTGGATCTTTCACAATGCGTGATTCATCGGCTCTCTCATTTCCTCAAGGATTTCAAGGTGAATTATTCTTCATTCATCACTCTATCTTTCTCTCCCTTTTCTGTTTTGTTTTCCTTTCACAATTGTACAAGTTCATAATTGTTTTGGAAACAAAAATGTTGGTGTGTTTTCAGAAGCAGAATAATGGTGGGAAAGAAGCTGCTGCGGTTTATGGGTCCCCATCGATGCGTCAATGGTCATATTTTTACCTACATGCCTCTCATTTTTTAAGAAGCCAAGTCCTATCATCAACGAGAAGGAGGATGAAGAGGGTATCTTTCTTTTTTTTCTTTTTCTTTTTCTTGCACGTTATAATGGATTTTTTGAAAAAAAAAAAGAAACTGTTCCACTGCATTATTAGTTAGTTAACGGCAATGCTTCAAGACTCAAGAATCAAGATGTTTCTATTTTAGAGTTTCCTTGGTTTTGCTTTTTTTATTGTTTTAAAATTAAGCAATGGATATTATTATAAATGTTTTAAAAATTGGATACAAAAGAAAAAAAATAATAGGTCTCTTTGATTTTGCATCGTGTTAAAAACTCTTGTGTGTATTGTAGTTATTGAATGGAAGTTGGGACCCTGGGAATGGTCAAGCCTTACACCTACATTGTCAATTTTAGTGGAGTCAGTATAATCAATTTACTCTTGGTGATTCTCAGGTGATAAAGTAATTCGTTAGTTGTGTTGTTAACATGTTTTTCATTGCAATAAGTATTAAGTAGATTAATGATTGTCAATATGCTATTTTTTCATCTTTTTTGTCTGACATATACTACCATGAACATGTGGAAGTGGAACCTGCTACTCTTGTGCTATTAGGCAAACAATGCGAAAAATATTTTTGGTATTATTGATTTGCCAAACTCTCTCATCAAAGGATCCTGAACTGTTTATATTTTTCCAATACTGTAGTTGCAATGTGAATTTACTGATTTTATAATATAGGGCCTCGCAAAATGGAAATATTATTGTACATCAATTATTGAACTTGTTTAAATATGTTGGGCTAAGCACTGTTGTAATCATATTTGGTATAGTGTTGTCACTACTAGCTACTGCTACATGTAACTTTTTGGCATTTGTGTTTTAAGGTTGGTTGTCAAAGCACTATGATTTTAGACTTCGCTAAGAATTATGGGTAAACTATTTGTTGATGATCATTTTAGAAAAATGTTGGATATCAATGTGGCTAAAGTCATTCGTGGGATAAACAAATTATTTGATCTGATGGCATGGTAGAACTCTGCGATTATATTCATGACTCTTTTGAACATGTTAAAAGAAATGTTATACACCCAAATGTTTGGAATGTTATGAAACCTGCTATGCATGGCATTCATAACTCTGCCTATGTAAAACTTCGTTGCAAAAGTTTTTACGTAGCCGGTTCCAAGCCCGGATAAAAGAGGAGGATGAATGAGGGTAAACATGGCTTTTACGATCTTGAAAAGATCGAGACATAACATACTTGGACCCAGTTTGAAATAACGGATGATATACATTTGCTTTTATGATGAGTGATGGTAAACATAGCTTTTAAGATCTTGAAAAGATCGAGATATGACATACTTGGATCCAATTTGAAATAAAGGATGATATACGTTTGCTTTTATGATATGAGAAAAAAGGGGACATGATCTACTTGGCCCAAAAAAATTGAAATTGTCCGTTGGATGGCATGTGTGGCTTTTATAATCAGGAAAAGATGGAAATACAATTTGAAATAAATGGTGTTAGCTTCTTTTGTAAGAGAGGATGGTGATATCTATACATGACCCTGAAATTTATAATGTTATGATATGATATACTGATTTTATGTAGCGTTGGGAACGGATTATGGGGGCTTGAATAAGGCAAGCATGTTATGGTGTTACAATGATAACGGGTTTAAGGGCTGTTTTTTGTGCAAATCTATGGTTGTAAATGGAATACTGCAAACTGCAGTATAGACGAATAGGAGGAATTCTTTGGTGTAGACACTATTTAGAGATTGATGTGTGATTATCAAGTGGAAGACACTGAAGCTTGGATAAGCATATCTTGGATAAACAACTCTGCTGCACATATTGTGCTTTCTTGTTGCTTCCTGATCTAAGATATGGAAAGATTGATGCATGCTGCCTATCCAATTTAGCTAGTTGAAGATCCAGTACTGAAGGCATTCTGAGATTGGTGCAGTATTTGACTTTGACCCATGTTTTTTTTTTTTGAACAACTTGACTCTAGAAAAATATGGTTTGACTAGTATGCTTTGGTCATGATTTCTCTATGTTCATCTGCTGTTCATATTAAATAAAAATGTTTTGCGCCTTGAAAAAATAGTCTTTTTCATTGGAAAAAAAATTGTTTTAACATTTGAATTTGGAAATAATTGTGAAGTGAGTATATAACTATTAAGAAAAGTGTTGCAGGCTAGAATCATTGGTGGGATAAACAAATTACTTGATCTTATGGACATGGTAAAACTGTGGGATTATATTCATCACTCTTTTGAACATGGTAAAAGAAATGCTATACACCCAATGATTGACAAGTTATGAAGCATGGTATATGTTACGATGAGTAACCGGAGATTATTAGGTTGGATTAGTTTGGTTGGCCCAATCGTCAGAATGAGGAAGTATCCAAACGGATTGATGATCCAAGGCTCCCGTCTGACTTCGGTATGAGAAAATGGGGGGTGATACCTGCAAAGACACTCCGATACCAAAGTCAGCAAAGGGAGCAAAACAGGTCTAGAGAGTATTGGGCTTATGAGATACCTGAGAAGTGTCAGTGTATTTATAGTGGTGAACCCATAACCACCGTTGGTGTAGTTCCGTTATTTATGGGGGATAACCGTCCCTTTATCTTAGGGAGGTTGAGATATGGCTCCAGGAAGTGGGTAGAGAGATTTTAGGGACAGTTACTCATTTGAATGGGTGTTTATCTGCCAGCTAATCTTCGTCCCGACTTCTTTAGAGCAAGTCGTGATAGGGACCGACTTCGTAGGGTGAAGGTCGGTGCAGGGCGAAGCTCAATCCTTTGGATTGGGCCTTTCGTTTGAACCTGGGCCTTTTCATTGGGTCAGGGTATGAATAGTATGCATGCTATTCATAAATCTGCTTATGTACTGCTTTGTTGTAAAGGTTTTTACATAATTGGTTCTAAATCTGGATAAAAATCGAGGATCAATGATGGTAAATATAGTTTTTGTGGTTTAAGAAGAGGAAAATTCTGTGATGGTGAAGATAGATTCTTCAACATATGCTGAAGTTTATGTGTCAAAAGATGAAGGAAAACGCGTGTCCCTCAAGAATGATGGCTTGGCCTGAACCGTTGCATTTGGTGCTGGCAACTGCAGGCTTTTTAGAAATTGTCTCAACTTGATAGATGTCTAGATAATCATTAAGAAAGGCTAATTAATTAAGTTTACAAAAGTAAATTTTTTTGGAATGTAATATTTGATTTTTGGTGGAGTTGTGTTATTGGTCCGTTGGGCCTTGGAAGTTGGATTTTTGGTGGGTTATGGGAAGTGACAAAACCCCATGGATATAATCATGGGCTCCGCAAAATATATGGAGGTTACGTTACCCTAACAAAATTAATGGGCCTTAGTAGGAAAATAATGGAATTAAAATTCTTATGTGAAATAATTAAGTTTCAAGTAATTTATTAATGATTAAATATACATAATTATACTATATCAAAATTAAATATTTTTGTTAGTGTTAAGTTAAATTATAGTTAATATAAATTATTTATGTAATAAAGTTTAGTTAAATATTTTTGTAAACGGATGACAGTTGAACTTTATCAATAGAAACTGATGCAAGTGGAATCATCATGCTAATACATTTTTCGCAAAGATGCTATTTGTGCAGCTACATTATCCTGATTACTAAGATCGAATTATTCTACCTTGGCATGCACTCAAGTTACTTGCTTTTCAAAAGCTATTAATAAGTAAACCAAAGCTATTAATAAGTAAACCAACTAGAGATACGGTTGGAGTTTAGAGTTGATGAGAAAGGGTTTATGGTAGAGAGTTGGACAAACATGGTTAAACTGTGACGATGTACGATTTAGGAGTTATGTTTTAGAGTTAGTAGGTTTTGTAAGTTACATTTTGGAATTTATAGTTTACATTAAGGTTGTGAGAATCGCACCGGTCAATAAACCGGTGAGATCACTGGTTCAATGGTTCATTAGTTCGACCGGAGTTCAACTGTAGTTCGATCGGAGTTCAACCGGGGTTCAACCGGTTTAATTAAATATTAAATAAAATTATTAAAAAATCTATATATAATTTTGAATATATAAATTCAATAATTTCTACCTTAATAAAATTTAAAATTTCACAATTTCACATCATAAATTATTCATAATTTAATATTAAAAATTCACAAACAACTTCAATCATCAATGTTCATAGCAAAAAATAACCATATCCCCAAGGCATGACCCAAATTGCTTTCATTTACACAACAACATGCAATGATCATATTAATCAAAATCAAAGTTTTATTACTCAACGAAAAGCATAGTTCACTTGAGCTGCAACTATTCATAACTAAATAATAATAATAATAATAATAATAATAATAATAATAATAATAATAATAATAATAATAATAAGGAGCAGCATGTAAAGAGGATCAAGAAAGGGTTAGAGAGAACAAGGTCAGCTACTATTAGAATTAGACCAATAATTAATGTTCCAATTTGCATCCAGGTCAAAAGTAGGGCTTTGCCACCTCTTTTTCCACTCAAGAAAGAAAGATTAGAGAGGTAAAAAAATAAAAGAAAAATTTCGGAGTATTCATAAGTTTGTTTAGTTTGATCCTCCTTATTAGTCCTTAGAATTCTTCTCAAATAAATTTTCTTAGAATGTAAATTCTGAGTTTTGTATAATCATATGAAATGTGCATTCCCTTGTGATATCACTAGAGGCCAGAAATATTTGATGTTCTGCATGTGTAGCTAATTAGGAAAGAAGTGGAGGTCATCTCACATGATGGAGGGTTTGTTTTCGAACCGAAAACCCTTCGGTTTGCCGATTAACCACCGGTTCGACCAATTCTGTAACCGATTTTTTCAGACGGTTTTTAAGTCTGATCGGATCGGTTAAGTGATCGATTTCCAATTAACCTAGTTGAACCGATCGGTCCGATTCGGTTTTCAGAAGAATGGTTTACGAAATAGGATAATTATCGAAATAAAATATGAAATGATATAGAAGCAGAAGTATTGTTTTTTAAATCGTTAGAAAAACCTATATAGTATGTTAATTATCTTTTTTTTTTCTCCCACATTTACTTTATAATTTACGTTAACGATAATGAGTAACTTAAGGCACTTCGAAGGGGCCAATAGTTGAAATTTTCTTTCTGGACATATGCATGAACCAACTATTGAGGAAGAATAGATAAGAGTCCCAGCACACTATCCAAAAGGAGAAAGGCACGAGTGAGTCCCTCTGAAAAGAGACTTTCTCCTTTCAATAATAACTTGTCACATGGTAGTTATTATAAAAAAAATTTGTTTATAAAAAAAAATAAAATTAATTAAATAATTAAATTTGAAGTAACTTATTGATAATTATAATAATTAATTATATTTATATTGAATTAATAATTTACATTAATTATCTGTTGAAAAAAGTAAATAAGTTATTCATGTGGAATTTATTAGTAATTATAATAATTAATTATATTAAGTAGTTATATCTTTATTTAATAATTTATGTTATGTTCCTGCGTGAAAAGAGGTTTCCGAGATAGTAAGGACGGCGGCAGTGGGCACTTGCAAAGGCACTCCAACGCTCAAGTTAGTAAGAGTAAAAGATAAAGATGAAGTTATTCGGAATGAATAACGTACCTCCTTCATGTCAGGAGTGAATATATTTATAGAATTGTTGTGCTACAGGCAGTTACTTAGTGGGTCTAATATTGTGGAGCTGTTACTGAGTGGGTGATAACTGCTCTTTAGTGCTCTTCTTTAGAGAGATTTGCGGAGAGATTCCTATGCCCATCTGGGTTGGCACGTAGTTATTCTATTTTATAGGATAAATCCGTTAAGAGAGTAAAACATGTACTCTCCACATAATCCTGATATAGTACGTGTGTACTCAGTTTTAACCGGATTCCAATTTATAGTTTTACTTGAGCCGAATTATAGCCAACGGACGGATCGTGTTACTTACTTATACTCATTATGTAAATAATAATGAATATAAATAATTATATTAAATTATGTTTAAATTTATGTTGGTAATACATAAGAATAAAACAACTATAGAAAAAATCAAGTAACGTATAATATGTGAAATACCTGTAGTCAACATTATTATTTTTTATATGTCAATAAAAAAGTTAAGCACTATATTTTTTAATTTTACAGTCATCTTTTTTGTATCAATACCGGGTAATTATAAAGAACCTATTTTACATGTGTGATATATTATTTTATTTTATTTGGAGAATAATAAGTACTTATTTGTAGAGTTAATTTCTCAGTATCTTTAATTATATCACTAGGGTGCTAAATGGTTAAGTAAGTTATAAGAAGTAAAGGTTGCGTGTTTAGAGTGCGTACGTTACTGATATAGCACCTACTCGTCCTGTCACATCTGCGTCACTTTATGTTACTTGGGTATTCACTTACTTGTTATCCGATACATACTTTTTTTTAGTGTAAAGGATGGAAAGTTGCGAAAGTCATGTGCACTTACTGATGCACAGCGTATATTAGAGGTTTAGGGTTTAGGTTAATGCCTTCTGAAAACAACATATACTAACGGGTGGCTAAGTAGTTGGTCAAGGGTTACTAAAAAATATTGTTATTATTTCCAGTCCCGTAGGCTTATCGGAGCAGGGATATTTTTGGCAGACTGTATGAGGAGAATGTTATCAATTACTGTTTTTAACTTTTTTCTTTGGCTCTCCTCGTGTGCATATTTAAAAGTGAGTTTCGAATAGAAAGATACATGGGCCCGCCTAGTAGGAATCATGCAATAATCAGGGGTGACCCTCTCCTCCTATATAAGGGAAAGCACGTTGAAGACAGCAGAAGAACAAGCTCGGTTTTAGTTGCACTATGGTATCCAATGGGCGTTTCCGTTTTTACGCCGTGAGGAAGGATAGACATCCGGGAATTTACACGACGTGGGAAGACTATAGATGTGAGGTGGATGGCTTCAGAGATAACCAGCATAAGGGATTCATGAAGAAAAGTGATGCCGTGGCGTGGCTTACCACCAGGGACCCATTGGACGCAGAGGACTACATTTCAAAACCAGATATAGATAGGGACGTGACCGTCGTGGCAAAAAAAAAATGTCCAGCTTGCTGCTGGCCAGCTCGGGCGAAGTTGGTGGAGAGGGCAGCAGTAGCGGGTCCGTGGGAACACTGTCCTCATTTGTTCCGACCGAAATTGGTAAGTATTTAGATCCTGGTAGTCTTATGCTTTTTGGCTGTTACTGTATGTTGCAAATTAACCGCTTCGCATTGTAACCACTTGCGATATAGATAAGTATGTCAACCAGAATATTGATTGGAGTCAGTTCGTGTTCATCGAGGACATGGAACACCTGCTGAATAGAACCTGCTGCCAGCTTGATGTCGGCCCACCCATCTTCTTCCGTCGTGATGGGGTGCATCATGACGGGTTGAATTACATGTCATTCTGCGTTGTTGTTCAAAGCAAGGCAAACGATGTCAATATACATGTGAGTGGGAAGCTGGCCACAGACGAGCGGCTGGCTAGGCAAGATGCAGCATTTGCCACAGTGGAGAAGCTTTTGTCGAAAAAAGGGTTGCAGATCTTTGACTATAACTATCATGTGGTACGCCATTACAAGAGGCAATTGGAGGAGATGAAGCAAGCACTCACCATGTCCCTGCCGGAGCGTGTGAGGCTCTCGAACAGGAGAACCAGGAGCTCAAGCAAACGCTGGCCACATACAGTCAGATGTTCTCACCATGAGTTTAATGATGATGGCGGTAGTGTCTTGTGTTTGTAGTAGTTAATGCTGTGTGGTGGCTATCGGTTTAGGTAATCCAACTGTCATCTCGACTCGGTTTGTACTTAGGGGGTGTTGTAATACAATCGTTTTTGCCTAATCAATCTAAATTAACAAGGTTCGCGAATTAGGTGTCCGTTCGTGAAAAACTACTTCTGATGGAAAAAACATGCAGTTAGGGTAAATTCGAATACGAGAAAATTATGAAGCCCAAATATAGTTGGACTTTTCCCCCACCGATTATATGTAGTCACAACTTTAGTATAATGTGCATGAGTCCATACGGGTTACCCTAACTTTAGTATAACGTACATGAGTCCATATGCTGCAGTCTCTTTGCTCTTGCGTATTCTTCATGCAATGTCTCTTCGTGTGTCCCGGCCGCTTGCATACTGTGCAAAGACGCTTCTTCCGAAGGTGTCCCTTTTTGGTGAACTTCCGTGCCCCCTTCGGTTTTGCAACATCTGGGTCCCTAACGACGCAGTTGACTTCTTTGGTCTGGACCGCTTCTATCGGCCTTTTCCCCCTCCATTATCGAATGCTCTGTACTCCAGTTCGAGTTCTCGGCAAAGCGTAAGTACGCCATTCAGGGCCTTCCTAAATAATGACAATTTCTGGGCGCCTATTAGGAATAGCCTATGCGACGCAGTGTGGAGGGCACCATGTCGCAGCAAAAACCCCGCCTCACTGGTACCAGCCCACCTCTCGACGTAACTCTCAATGGACTTCACGTTTAATCGCCACCTCTGCAACACAAGTGCATCCGGGATGGTAGTTACATGTTCGGACTTCATCACGAAGAACATATGTCTACAGGGGTACCCATTCTTCCTCCAAAAGTTACATTGGTAGTGAATTTTGCCCGTGGACCTGCCATAGGCAACCTTGATTCTCGTAGCTGGCTGCTCGTACTCCTCAACCGTGTAGACCATTGTGTTAAGGCACCTTTTCTTGGATATAAGAATCAAGGCTACAGTTTGGACTATCTGTTTCTTGACATCAGTAAAGACTTCTCTCGTATACACTGAGGCGGCATGTTGCTCAATGGAGGTCAAGCCAGTGGTCATGACTGGAACGGAATTCATTGAGTTTAAGTGGAGTAGTAATTCCTTGTTTCGGTACTCCCGGACCACCAACTCCAAATTCTGAACCAACTCAAGTATAGTGTGGGTTGTCTTCGAGAACTTTTTTACAAAGGCATTAACCCCTTCACATCGAGACGTTGTCCGGAAACCGGCGCAAAACTTGTCTTGCAGATACGCATTTGCCCACATCCTCCTCCTCTCATACATTTGGGTGGCCCACTCCTTATCATGTAGGTTATACTCAGCCACCGCACGCTCTCACTCCATCTCGAACTCCTCTATTTCCATGTCAACATAGAACCTTCTAAAAGAGCTACGTAAAATTGCATCTTTCACGTTTGAGGTAACATTCTTCTCAATATGCCAGGCACACAGTCGGTGTGTCGAATCAGGAAGAACAGATCGGACCGCCTTTATGATCGCCTTATCCCCGTCAGTCACAACCACAGACGGTTTCTTCCTGCACATCACCTCAAGCAGATTTTCTAACATCCACTTGTAAGAACTGACACTCTCATCAAATAATAGACCAAACCCAAAAATCGTTGTTTGCTTGTGGTTGTTAGACCCTGAAAAAATCACAAGAGGTTTTTTGTACTTGTTTTTCTTATATGTCGAGTCGAAGGCCAACACATCTCCAAAACGTTGATAATCAACTCTGCTAGCTCCATCGGCCCAAATTAAATTTGCCAGCCTTTCTTCTTTTGTTACACTATATCTAGCAACTGACATGGGATCTGAACCAGCCTTTCCCTCTAGATAAACAACAGCTGCATTTGCATCGTCATCCGATATATTAGCACGCCGGGTTCTGTCGGCGTAGTTGTACACATCCTTCTTCAAGAAACCCAACAACGAGTACCGACCAGCCATTCCAGCCATGTATCCAACAATCTTCGATGTGGCAATGCCACTAGCATGCATGACTTTCCGCACCTTCCAACAACGCTCAGTTTTATCAAAGTATATGGAGAGCTTAGCCTCACAATTGGTCCGTGTCTCAGGTTTGTGTGCCCTCCGTCTATCAACTCGGTCGTTGTGTCTCCCATTCCTCAACCCTTCCTTGTTACAAAAAAACCTATATCTAATCAAATTTCCGCTACAGTCTTTGCCAGAATCACCCTTCCTGACGCCGAATCCATGACACATTCCCAGCCTCCTGTAAAACTCATAAGCGGCGTCAACACTATCCCAACGCATCCGCTTTATGTCTTCCACATCTAATCTAGCGACATCTTCATATTCACCCAAATCCTCGTCTGCCACATCCTGACCACCCATGTCCTTCGGGTTCGATTCCACATCAGCCTCGTTGTCAGTACCCAGGAGCTCACAATTCCCATCACTTAAAGACACCTCCATCTACAAGTAACTAACATATAATTAACATCTACATCAAAACTATACTAATAACAACTTCCACTTACAACAAATAGTTCAATGTGTCTTTAGCTGTGTGCAACTTTAGCACAACATCATGTACTTCATGAAAGAATTCTAATATAACAAGATTAATAAATAATTATTCATAATTTTATGCTACATTATTTTCTATTTTTTCTACTAGTTTTCTTTTAACACATACCCAACTGAAGAAAAGCTCAAAATGAAGCTATTAAATACAATCTTCTAAAACATTTTACCCAACAAATAAATAGCCCCGTTCATAACAAGAACAATTTTTAGTTTGGCTCCCACACGTCACGCAAGTCTCAGTCGAGTTTAATTAGAGTATACTCATTATTATCGTTCTCGTAACACACTCTGTCCCAACACTTTAATTTAACACAACTATCATGTCATTTGATAGCATAGTATTAGCCCAAAACTTATTCCCATGATGATAATCCAAATTAAAGATTCACTATATTATGTTTAATTAACCCAGAACTTATTCACATGCACTCAAGTTACTAAGTTTGTAAAGGCTAGAAATTATAAAATCAACCAGAGATACCATTAAAGCATTACATCAAACACGTTGGGTGCAGTGAAATTAAACATAATAACAGAATTCATAGCTTAGTATCAACAATTCAACATCATAGACATGACAACATAACTCTTGTACACTTTAATTCAGTCTATGCAAAAAATCCAAATAACTGCCAAATTAAAAAGTTTACCTTTTGTAATAGAAATCAGAAGTTGCAGAGGTTGAAGGAGAGTATTGGTGTTGTGTGAGTGTATTGTCTACTGGCGTTTTTCTGGGACTCACACAGGCGACATAAGATCAGTTCGCCGGCCAAGTGGAGCGCGAGGTCTGGTCCCAGATGTTTACTGCAGACCGATGTGGCTTCCGGAGGAACGCGAACTAAAAATCGAAGGGTGAACGGCAGGTGAACGCTTCTTGGTTAACGCCAAGCGAGGAGAGGACGGCGGAGATTGGGAACGAAGACGAACACTGATAGCATAAGCGAACCTGAACGGCAAAGAATCGGTGGTTCCTGAACCTCGGCTGCAAAGACAGAGACGACGGACACCAAGTTCTACCAAGCAGCTGCGATCGATGACCCAACAGTGGTTCAACACTTGGAGCACGGCAAGAACCTACATTGACGGACGACCGGGGAACACTATCAATGCGCAGGAAGCTAAGGCTAGGGTTTTGGTATGGTACCAATTTTCTTTGCATCAGACGGGCAGGGGAGAATGGGGGGAACTTCACAGATGACGGGTGTGGAGGGGTGCTGGACGGGTTATGTTTTCCTTTTTGTTTTTTTAGGTTTTAAAAACATGGAGCCTTTTGCTCCTTTGTATTTGCACGCCCCCAGGCCCACTCAATTTTTCCAGCAAACTAAAGCCTGAATATAAAAACCAAAAAAATTATTATATTACATTATATTTATTTTTCACTTGCTTAAGTTATTAATCTTTCTTAACTTACCTGTTAACCACTTCGATTTTGACCAGTTATTCCGAGTGGTGGGATCCACATCTGCAATGGCTACCTACAACCGCAACAGATATTGAAGCAATGAATATTTTAGGTGGACGCATGTTTCCACCACATTCAGACACGTAGTATAAGCACCTGCTGAGGAATCTATCCTTCAGCACCATAGCAGCCCCCTTAAAAAGATTGATATGATATACTTGGACCCAATTTGAAATATGTTGCTTTTATGATATCAGAAGGTGATATGATGTACTTGATCTAGTTTGATCTTACAAGATGTCTTTTATTATCTGAAAAAGATTGAGATCACATACTTGACCTAGTTTGAAATAAAGAATCTTATACATTATGATTTGAAAAGTTGGTGGAATGACATACTTGATCCAAAATTTGACATGATGTAGTTGACTCAATCAAATAATTTTTATGATCCGAAAAAATTTGAGATATTACATACTTGATCCAATTTGAAATAAATAAGGTTATACCTTGCTTTTATCATTTGAGAAATTGGTGGAATGGTATACTCTACCTAAACATGTGTTGCTTTTATAATCGGAAAAAAGGTGGAAATACAATCTAGTTGACTTTAGAATTTGAAATAAATGGTGTTAACTTTTTTTTTTATCCAAGAGGATGGTGACATCGATACTTGACTCTAAATTTTATAATGTTTATGATTTATGATATAATCTGCTTTTATGGTCGCGGTGGAAATAAACTGTGGTGGCTTGAACATGTGCAGCATATTCGGACATCACAATGACGTGTGGTTTAGGGATTGTTTTTTATGCAAGTCTATGGTTGTGAATGGGATACTGCCAAGTGCAGTATAAAGGAGTAGAAGGAATTGATTTTGGTGTAGACGATCTTAAGAGAGTAATACGTATTTAATTATCAAGTGGAAGACTCTAAAAGAAGTTTGTGAAACTGATACAAGTTGAGTATTTAATTTTATCCCACATTGTTGTATTTTGTGCCCTCCTAATGCATATAAGTTACATACTAGCACCAAAGTATAGACCTTTTAATCTGAGTAAGGTTAAGAAGCTTGCCTATGTGTGATGTTGAATATGCTCTCAGGAGGGATTGGACCCAAGAAAGAATTCTTAAAGAGAGACAAAGTTCAGCGAGTGGAGGAAAGAGTCCAGTTGCAGAGAATGAGGATGACATTATATCAAGAGGTGCAGAGGAAGAATATGAAGGGATATAGAGAACGAAAAGCCCACGAAGGACCAGAGAAGGAGAAGGTCAAAGCCTTATGAACTAAAGAGCATATGGAAAAAAGTTGAGCCAGAGATAAGAGTTGAGAAGGTAAATGGTGTGTACAATTTTGCCGCATCCTTAGTAGGATATACTTAACGTTAAGCTCCTGGGCAAACATACCTGGCTGCTCTTACTAGAAGGCTTGAAATAATGTGGAACAAACAGGGAAGTACAAGGTTATAGACCTTGGGAATGAGTTCTTAGTAAAAAAAAATTTCTAAGAGGATTTTGACTTTCCACTTACTAAAGGTCCCTGGAAGATTAAACAACTATCTTTCTATCCATATGTGGATTCCCAACTTCAATCTAATGGAAGCAACCATAGATATAATTGTAGCTTGGTGAAGCTACCAGGCTCTGCAATAGAATATTATAAGAAGAAAATTTTGGTAAGTATAAGAAATATGGTGGACTATGCTGAAGGTGGACACTAATACTACAGATAAATGTATTAGAAAGTTTGTCAGACTATATATGGAGTTGGACCTAACTAAACCTCTAGTGTTTCAATATTCCATTAATGGAGCGAGGTCCTTAGTAGAATATGAGGGACTCAAAAATATTTGTTTTGGGTGTAGGATTGTAGGACATGAGAAGGCCCACTGTCCTAACAGAGCCAAACAAAAAAAATATTGGAAGGAAAGAGAATAGTTAAACTCTCCAAGTGAACAATGAAAGAGCAAAGGTGTAATTAAGGAAGGAGGTGGGGCCTATGGGCCATGGATGGTAGTGGTGTGGTGTGCAATAGAGCTGATATGAGAGATGAAGGAAGGATCGTTGGTGAAAGGAAGGACAATCAGAATGTGAAAGGTAAGTGCAACATAATACAGCTGCATACTTTGTATTGCCCAATAAAATTAAAATGCAGCAAAATAGCAATCTGTTAGAGTTTGTTAGAGTTTGTTTTGTATAGCTATAGAGTTTGTTTTGTATAGTTAGCAAGTTGGTTAGTTTGTTAGATTTAAATTCTACACCACTAGTTAGTTATTTAATTTTTTTTATTTGTACAGCTATATATACTGCATGTAGCTTTGACTCTTTGAATCAATCGAATTATTCCAAAATTCCTTTCTTTCTCAGAAATGGCAGATCATTCATCAGATTTGAATGCGAGTCATTCATCGAATTCCGCTGTAGATTTTGAGAGATTCACTACTTTCATGCGTCAATTCTCTCAGTTTCAAGCACACATCGGCAGATCCGGCTCCTCTTCTGCCATTTCTGATCCGATCAGTCCTTATTTTCTTCATCCAGGTGAAAGTCCTGGAACTTCTCTGATTCCGCTCTAGCTAACGCCTCAAAATTATTACCAGTGGTCGCACGACATGTGGAGAGCACTGAGATCGAAGAATAAGGTGAAGTTCCTTGATGGATCGATTCCGAAACCGACCGAAGGCGATCCTACTTTCGAAGCATGGGATAGGTGCAATAATTTTCTTCTCTCTTGGATTAACCTCTCTCTCAGTCCTGAGATCGCTAAAAGCGTGATGTGGATTAGTTCAGCTCCAGATTTATGGAACGATTTGAAGCATCGTTATTCACATGGAGATGTTTTTCGAGTAGGTGAGTTGAAAGAAGAATTCTATGCGCTCAAACAAGGTGATCTCTCTGTCGCCTCTTATTTTACAATGCTGAAGGCTATTTAGGAAGAATTAGAAAATTTTCATGCCATCCCTAATTGTGTTGCTTGTGTGAGTGGTTGCTCTTGTGGATTAAAAATCGTTCGAGATCATGCATCTGAAGAATATGTTGTTAAATTTTTGAGAGGTTTGGATGAACAATATTCCACTGTTAAATCACAAATTATGCTTATGACGCCATTGCCTGAAATCAACACTGTGCTAGTTATGCTAACTCAACAGGAACAACAGTTGAATTATGAGTTGTCTGATAGCAAAATTGTGACTAATTCTTTGGAAGTGCAAGCCTCAGCTGGAGGTGGTTCTTTCCCAGCGAGAGGCAGAGGTCGTGGGAGAAGTACAGGTAGAGGAGGCACTCAGAAATCCTATGGTCGAGGATACACTTCTAAGCTTTGTAGCTACTGTAATCGAATTGGTCATTTAGCAGAAACTTGCTACAAGAAAAATGGCTTTCCTGCTCACTTAAAACAACGAGTAGCTAATCAAATCAACACTGAAGGGACAGTTGAGAATTCTAGTGCTGAGATCACTGATTCTAGCTCAGATGAAAAGAGTAATGATACAGTACTTGTGTTAACTCCAGATCAGAAAGAAACTTTACTGGCCCTCCTCTAACAACCATTCATGCCAGCTTCCCATAGTGTTAACCACATCACTTCTTCAGCCACCCTCACTCAGCCAAAAGGTAGGCATTTCTTGAGTATGTCATCAAATTTTAATAAAATCTCTTCGATACTTGACAGTGGAGCCACTGATCATGCATCTTACATTCAAGAGTCTTTTAAAACTTTCTTTTATATGAAGTCGGTCTTAGTAAATCTACCTGATGGCTCCACCACCACTACAAACATTTGTGGTACTGTACAACTTTCTAACCATTTGATCCTTACTAATGTCTTATTCATACCTCACTTTAAATACAATTTGATTTCAGTTTCTAAACTCACAAAGTCATTGCATTGTGAATTAAAATTCACTGATTCTTCTTGTGAGATACAGGAACTCCCATCATTGAAGATGATTGGGCAAGCTAAAGTAATTGGTGATCTCTATGTGATGAATGCTCAACCTTGGAAGCTAACTACACCAGCAGTTCATACACCCTTAATAAATTTGACAGTGCAACAGAATTTAGGAGCCTTATGGCATGCTAGACTAGGTCATCTACCATATAGCAGAATGTGCATAATGAAAAATACATTTCCATTCATCGAGCGCATCTCATCATCTCATGTTTGTGATTCTTGTCACTTTGCTAGACAAAAGAAATTGTCATTTTCTAATAGTAATACACACTCTGAAAGTCTTTTTGACTTAATACACATAGATATTTGGGGGCCACTCTCAATTCTATCAACTTCTGGCCATAAATATTTTTTTACTATTGTAGAAAATAAAACAAGGTTCACTTGGATTTATTGCATGAAATTGAAATCAGAAGCTGCGAGGTTGGTGCAAAATTTTGTTCAACTAGTGCAAACCCAATTTCATAAAAGTGTGAAACAAATTAGAACAGATAATGGAATGGAGTTTAAAATGAATTCTTTCTACAACTCAAAAGGAATATTGCATCAAACATCTTGTGTTGAGACTCCTCAACAAAATGGAATTGTTGAGAGAAAGCATCAACACATATTGAATGTTGCAAGAGCACTTTTGTTTCATTCTCATGTTCCAAAATGTTTTTGCCACTATGCAGTGCAACATTTGGTACATTTGATTAATAGACTGCCAAACACTTACTTACAACATAAAACTCCTTATGAAGCTCTTTTCAACGCTAAACCAGATTTAACTTCTCTCAAGGTATTCGGTTGTCTAGTTTTTGCCACTACTTTAAGTGTTGGTAGAAGAAAATTAGATCCAAGAGCTCGAAAATGTATTTTTCTCGGGTATCAATCAGGGACAAAAGGATCCATTCTATTTGACTTGAAAACAAAAGAACTTTTCATATCAAGGAACACTGAATTTTATGAGCATCATTTTCCTTTTAAACAAGTGACAAGCGATCTCCCTTCCATGCATCAACATCCATTGGAGTTGTCAAATTCTGACCCTTTTGCATTTTACTATGATAATTTCACATATAATACAGCTGCATCTCATCATGACACACCAGCACCTCCCACTATAAGCATTGCATTAGATTCATCTATAAATTTTGCATCGCCAGTGGCATCTCCTAATGACATAATTACTTCTGCATCATCCTTAGCATTGGAACCAGCATCAACACAAGCATCATTAGACCATACATCCACTAACATTGAACCTTCACCTGTTGTACCAATTTTTAGAAGGTCTGAACGAGAAAGAAAACAACCATCTTATCTTAAAGATTTCCATTGTTTCCACATTTCATCACATAGAGATCCAATGAATGCGCTCCAATTACCTTCAACTTGTAAGTATCCTCTTTCTCATCATTTGTCATATGCATTATTCTCTCCCAAGCACCTAGTCTTTACTTTCTCTCTCATAAATAACCCGGATCCCAAACACTATTCTGAGGCTGTCTTGCATGATTGCTGGCGGAAGGCCATTGAGGTAGAACTCACTGCTCTTGAGCAAAACAAGACCTGGATCATCACTCCTCTTCCTCCTGAGAAGAATGCAGTTGGTTGTAAATGGATCTTTCGTACTAAATTCAATCCGGATGGCACCATTGAGAGACACAAAGTGCGGCTTATTGCCCAAGGCTTCACTCAAATTCCCGGAGTTGACTACATGGACACCTTTAGTCCCGTTGTGAAGATGAGCACTGTGAGGGTTCTCCTTGCAATTGCCGCAGCGAATAACTGGCACCTTCATCAGCTTGATGTGAATACGGCTTTCCTTCATGGCGACATTCATGAAGATATTTACATGAAGCTCCCAAAGGGACTGCAGTGTTTGAATCCCAAGTTAGTTTGCAAGTTGACGAGGTCTTTGTACGGCTTGAAGCAGGCTAGTCGCCAGTGGAACATCAAACTCTCTGCTGCTCTTGCTGACTTGGGGTTTACTCAATCTGAAAATGATCATTCATTGTTTACTAAATCCACCGGTACAAGATTTACTGACATCCTTGTTTATGTGGATGATCTAGTACTGGCAGAGAACGATCTGGATGAAATTCAGGCTGTTAAGATTTTCTTAGATGATAAATTCAAGATTAAGGATCTTGGCATCCTCAAGTTCTTTATTGGTATGGAGGTAGTGCACAACAAAACCGGTATTGCACTGTATCAAAGGAAGTATGCATTAGACTTAATCACGGATTGTGGCTTACTTGGTGCCAAGCCAGCTTCTACGCCTATGGAGTACACTACCTCCCTGTCTAAGGATTCAGGTTCTCCTCTTCCTGATGCAACCATGTATCGCAGATTGGTGGGCAGACTTCTATATCTTACAAATACAAGACTTGACCTTAGCTATTTAGTTGGGTGCTTATCTCAGTTCATGGATTCACCCATTGATGCTCACTTAACGGCAGCCTATCGAATCCTTCGATATCTTAAGCAATCCCCTGCAACAGGCCTATTTTTCTCAAGCAACAATTCCTTTACACTGTCTGGTTACACAAATTCTGATTGGGGTGCTTGCAAAGACACTAGAAAATCTATTAGTGGCTATTGCTTCTTTCTTGGAAACACTCTCATTTCTTGGAAGAGTAAAAAGCAAGCCACGGTTTCAAGGTTCTCCTAAGAAGCTGAATATCGTTCCCTTGCTAATGGCACTCGTGAGCTTATTTGGTTACTCAAGCTGTTAAAGGAATTTGACATTCAGCCTCCTCTCCCGATTGATATTTTTTGTGACAATAATTCGGCTATCTACATTGCATCAAATCTTGTGTTCCATGAGAGAACTAAGCATGTTGAGGTAGATTGTCATGTGGTTCGAAACAAGTTTAAAGAAGTAATTTCTAATCTCAGGCACATTATCTCTAGCGATCAACCTGCAGATCTTTTCACTAAACCCCTTGCTCCCAAATCATTTTTTCACTTGCTTTCCAAGCTGGGATTACTTGATTTGCACAACCAAGTAATACCAGCTTGTGGGGGGATGTAACATAATACAACTACATACTTTGTATTGCCCAATAAAGTTAAAATACAGCAAAATAGCAATCTGTTAGAGTTTATTTTGTATAGCTGTAGAGTTTGTTTTTTATAGTTAGCAAGTTGGTTAGATTTGTTAGATTTAAATTTTACACTAGTTAGTTATTTAATTTTTTCTATTTGTACAGCTATATATATTGCATGTAGCTTTGACTCTTTGAATCAATCGAATTATTCCAAAATCCCTTTCTTTCTCAATCACAATTTCGTTCTTCTCTCCTCTGTTTTCTCTATTCAAGGCTGCATCACAAGCCTTCTTCTTTTCAAGTTTGCTCTTGCAAGTTATTTAAATTACAAGCTCGATAACATTTTACAGTAAGAGGTTTGCTATTTTGCAAGGATTGAAAGATTTGAATCAGAGGAAAGAAAGCAATGATAATCCCAATTATGGCGACACAAATGGATTTTTTATTTAGATAAATATTTTATAATAAAATAAATAATTTTAAAATTTATTACGAAAATATCTCATCTACTCTTATCTCATTTACAGTGTAAACGAAATAATTTTTAATGTCGTTTATAGTGATGTGAATTTTTTCAATTTTCATATATCTCGTTTATAGTGTAAACGAAATATATGTATTTATAAATATAAAATATATTTTTTTAAAATAATAAAAAATATTAATAATTTAAATTAGACAAAACTCTTAAAAATAGAATATTTCAAATAATAAAAAAGATGAACGGTTATATATGATAGGGAAGATGAGCGATTTTAAAAATGAAACACTATTAATACACGTTTATCCTCTCAACCGTTAAAATAAGTGAAAGCAGATCAATAACACTGTTAAACTGTCAACTATTAATATGATTAATATTTTTTTTAACTATCAACTATTAACACTATTACTTCTTCGACTCCTTTCATCTACTGACAATTTTTTATTAAGATTTACACTAAATCAATTTAAATACTTTAAATTTTTAACTGAAAGATAATTTGTTTATTAAATTTTAACTGACAAAACTTTTAAACTTTTTATGTTCTTTCTTGATTATCAATATATATAATTTAAAATATATATTTTTTTATATACTCTCAAACAATAAACGAAATTTGAAATATATAATTTAAATTTAAAAATTAATACCCAAGAGAGTACATAAAAATATTAAAAGTATATAATAACAGACAGTGAATAGAAGTAATGGAAGAAGCAATGGTGTTAATAGTGAGTAGTTAAAAAAAATATAATCGTATTAATAATGGGCAGTTTAACGTGCTACTTATGTGTTCTTACTTATTTCAACGGTTACGAGAAGTAAACGTATTAATAGTTTTCTATTTTTAAAATTGCTCATATTTTTTATTATATAAAACTGTCTATCTTTTCTATTATTTAAAATATTTTATTTTTAAGAATTTGGTTCAATTTAAATTATTAATATTTTTTATTATTTTAAAAAATATATTTTTATATTTATAAATATATATATGTTGTTTACACTGTAAATGAGATAATTTTTAATGTATCTTGTAAACGAGATATATGAAAATGAAAAATATACACATATCTTATTTACAATATAATCTCGTTTACTCTGTAAACGAAATACATTAAAAATTATTTCATTTAGAGTGTAAACGAGATAAGAGTAGATGACGTATTTTTGTAATAAATTTTAAAATTATTTATTTTAATAAATAAAATATTTATTTAATTTATTTAAATTAAAAAATCTGGCACAAATTCGACGGCAATAGCTAGTCCCATAAAAGGAAAAACCAATAATACAAACTAGCCCAATACCCTTTATGGCCTAAAAAATCCTTCAACCAGGGATGAATCTATTTTTATTGGTGTGAGAGTAAACGCTCACTACAATTTAAAATTTTATCAAGTAGTATATAATAATAAGGGTAATTTACACAAATAAAATAATTAAAGAAAAATATTACGCAAATACAACATTAGCAAACTGCAGACGCAAATGCAACAAAAGTAATTATATGTAATTCGCTACACCCTCTCAGATGTACGTAATCCGCTATACTCTCTCACGGATTACGTGGAGAGCGTGCATAACATAAACCGCTACACTTGTAGCGGTTTATGACCAAATTTTTGCAATGCATAATCCGCTACACCCTGTAGCGGAATTCATTTAAAGAAATTTGGAAAGAAAGTTAGAGAGAGAAAGTAGAGAGAAGGGAGAGAAAATTTTGAGTGTTGGAAGAATGGAGGATGAACAGCGGTTGTACCGGCTCGACGGCGTTGCTCACGTAGCCGGAACCATCAATAAAGAGGTAAGTGTCTTTATTTTATTTCAATATTTTAATAATTGTATATGTTATTCAATATTAAGGAAGTAATTTATTAATTAAAAAAATAGAGTGTAGCACGCAAATGTTAGCTGATCTTGCTACCACTTCTTTCACTATGGATTTGGACGATCAGCTGGCTGGACCCCAGTTCTATGCGAATTTTGCTGAGATCATACGGGTTGACGACGTTCATCAGTACCAGACTCCGATTCCAAGCGGCCCATCCGACCCTCCAGAGTATAGGCCACAGCCAGCGGATGTTCCGTCTCAGATTCCTGAGACCTAGCTCCCGGTCGACCTGAATGAGCCCGTAGGCAACCCGTACGACACTTGGTTCGGCATGAGGGGGATGCCAGCATCTGCATTTGGAGTTGGACTATAGGAGGTTCCACCCGGAGATCGGCGAGCGGCCAGGGTTAGGCGTCCGACTCGATGTGGCACATGCTTGTACCTACTTGGTCCATTCGGGGGCGACTATGATGTTGATGGTGACCAGCAGTAGTGCCCATTGTCTTAGTTTCGACCGTTATCATTGTAATATGACTTATTTATTTTCTGTTAAGGTTAACGACTTGTGACAGTTATATTTGTATGACTTATGTAGTTAACTTATTTTGTGTTAGTGTTAATGCCTGGTGGCTATTATTTTCGTACGACTTATTGCAAATAACGATTATATTTTGTATCATTTCGTGCATTTTGCATCATGGGTTGTTACTATTACACAGGTTTATATAATGAGCCACTCTACTCATAATCCATTACAGGGTGTAGCGGATTATGCATTGCAAAAATTTGGTCATAAACCGCTACAGGGTGTAGCGGTTTATGTTATGCACGCTCTCCACGTAATCTGCGAGAGGGTATAGTAGATTACATGCATCTGAGTTCCGCTATAAGGTGTAGCGGATTACATACAATTACTTTTGTTGCATTTACGTTTATAATTTACCAATGTTGTATTTGCATAACGTTTTCTTTCAACCATTTTATTTGTATAAATTGCTCTAATAATAATAATACTTTTAGGCGAATATTAATATGTAAATATTAAATTTTTTTTACATATACAGATAAATAGGTGTCAAAATTTTAGAATATTGTGATATGTCAATTGCTACCGTAATTGATGTACTTCAAAAGACACTCATATTTTTTAACAGTAATAGAACTCATACATTCTTAAAAATTTGTTTTTCTTGGACCCATATTTAACTTTGCTTATTGTTAATCTATCTGTTAACGAAAATTAATTACAAAGATTAATAAAAAAAATAAATGTTTCTAAATTTTATTTATGTTTTTTTAAAGTAACTAAACCAAGTTTTGTTAATTAAACTAAAAATTTTATTTAATTTTATAATTATTGAATAATTTTTTATATTTAAATTATGAAGTTTAGTAGTTGTAAAATAATAAAAATTTTATATGATTTAGTTTAAATAATTGAGATTTCAGAATTTAATACTTTAATTTTTATAAGCAAAGAAAATTAATTATATTATCTTATATTTTAAAATAGAATACTTAATTAAAAACCAATTAGCAAATTGATAATTAAATAGTATTTTTAGAATAATTTTAAAGGATTAATTTAGAATTCAATTTAATACAATATCCTCTAATTTTATTAAAATTTAACAAACTCCAATTTGCCCAAAAATCCCTAATTTGGTAACGTAGGGTCGAGTTCTGGTTGTTGCATGTCGCTTTTATATTGCTGTGGTTGCTATGAAAGTGGTTAGGGGCTAAGGTTGCGGTTGTTGCTGATCGCGGGCCGAGAGGAAAGGTTTTCTTTGATGCGTTTGGTTTATGGGTTTCGACTTTTCGAGGTAGGGATTTTTCTTAAAATTTATTTTATATTACAGAGTTGTTATAAATAGATATTAGTGTAAAAAATATACTTATGTGATTATGTTTGTCTTGTGGATGTGGTTGTTTGCTGGACTGAATTACTAATTGCTTGATTACTTAAGTGGTGTGCGGTTGTTGATAAAAAAATTGGTTTGAAAAGTTATTTAGTTAGTTATTATGAAAAGTGATTTTTCTTGGTTTTCGAGTTAATTTGATAACGTAAATGACGCGGCTTTGGAAATGATTTGAGATATGAAAATGAATTGATTTTAGAAGCGGTTTGATTTTGAATTAGTTTGATTTTATAAATGATTTAATATTTGAGCTGGTTTGATTTGAAAATAATTTGATATTAGAACTGGTCGAATTTTGGAAAATGATTGAGATTTGAAAATGGTTGAGTAAGGTTTGAGGAATGTTTGGATAGGACCCGAAAAGGGTGACAAAGTCTGGGTTTTAGAGGAGATGCTGCCAAAATTTTATAAAAATTGGAAGTTTTGTTTGAAGTAATTATTTAAAAAGATTATATGTTTTAAGTTTGATTCATTTAGAAAAGAATGAATTATGTTTTGAATTGAAATTATTGATGAACGGAATGGGAGGTGTGATAATGAAGGATAATGATTGAGTATGATTGAGGTATGATGATGAATAAGATGAGATTGAGAATGATGTGGATATTAATGAATTATTATTGAATTATTCATATGGCTTTTGAATTTGAATTATCTGAGACACGAGATTTCCTGGGTAGACGTAGTTGCTTGCCACCACTTGCTCCATTGAGACTCAATACTCTGTTGACCCTCTGTCGCAAGATGTGACCAGGCATTTTAACTCTCCGGATACCCCATGGGCATGCATATATATATATATATATATATATAAATTTGAGTTTGGGGTTTGACTCCATGGAATAATGGAATATTATATTTGAGCTTGGAGTTTGACTCCATGGATATTATTTTTGAGCTTAGGGATACACGTACAGAGGGACTGTCCAATGGTTAGCTACCAGGACATGTCGGGTTGGCTGTATAACCGATAGATGAGCTCATTAGCCATAGGACAGACATGCATCATATGCATTTGCATGCTTTGTTTGATTGTGAATTTGCTTTGGTTTGCCTAATTTCTTAGCTGCTATTAACTGCTATATGAACTATTTACTGTAACTGCGATCTATACATGTATTTTTCTTGTCTGTTTTGCCTGTGTTTGCTCTGATGTGGTATTTTTGTTGATTGGGTATTGGTGCTGAATTGATGATAGTGTTGATTGGTTTCGTGGTTGGTTTCTGATTAAGATTTAGTAAAGTATGAAGTATTAAGCTGGTTCAGCATAGACTTAATGAACCTATGTTTAGAATAGGTTGGTCATTCATACTACTAGAAAACCTTTAAGATTCTTTTATAAGAAATGTGAGTTTGGATTCCTAGATAATTAACTGATTTCTTTTAAAGAGATTTTGGATTTTTGGATTGTTAAACCGTCAGTTTTCAAAAGATTCATAAGACAACGATAACCACTGAGTTTAAAAAACAATTTTTTTTATTTAATATCTTCTTATGACAATTCTAAAAACTCTGTGGTGAGACCGTGTGATTAGGTTCTCACCCCCTATAGCTTTATCTTTTCAGGAAATAGAAGAAGAAGCTTATGAAGAGTTTTGTTGCGTTTTGCTTATACGATGTTTTAGTTTAGATATTATTCTTCCCTCGCCATTAACATTATGTTGTTGTAAGAGGGATAGGAAATATGTTTTGTAATGAAACGCATGCATCTATATTTGTAAGTATTTGTATAAGAAGTCTGGTATGTATATATACATGAGAAATGTGATTGAGTTATGGTTATATATGCATTTTGTTTTAAGAAAAAGTATTTTTGGTTTTTCAAAGGAGTCAGCGATATGGTTTCGAGTAAAAGGCTCATATTTTATTATTAAGTATATGAAGTCATTGTAATATTTCTTGCTATCAAAGTGGCGCAGCCGGAAGCGTGACATTCTGATAGTGATGGTGTTACACATAACTGGTCCCAAATTTGGATAAAAGAGGAGGGTTGTGTTAGGCCTTCGACAACTAACATAAAAACTTAGTCGAATCTTCATGACATGGATCAAAGATGTTATTGCGTTAAAACTAGGTCGTTGCCTGAAAGCAACGCGCTGTATGGGATACCAAACCTTATTTTTGTACCCATCTTCTAGTTGGCTCTCATGATTCCATTTGGGTGACAAGACTTCGGAATACCAAACCATCCTCCTAGATCCATTCAATTGGGCATTGCACCAACTTTGGAACCCAAACCTTGTGTTTTCTGTAACACCCTAACTTTTAGCACCTCGTGATCGTACTAAAAGCTCAGGCGTTACTTACCTCTAAACCTTTAATTATTCTATACTATTTTTATTTAATATTGAGTCTTCGCAAATACAAACCGAAACTTTCACCAAGAAAACGAAGAGTCGGTACTTTAAATCATTTAATCACAAAATTATATATACATGTAGCATTATATACATAGACTTACTCAAAGATCCTCAAATACAATTCCTACCCCTCTAAAAACTAAAACAATAAATGACGAGAAAAAAAATCTAACAACTCAACTTGTAAACAGAATCTTCTATGCTCTTGTAGTTCCGCACTAAGCCTTCGCACCTGTAGCTGAAAGGGGTGGAGATAGGGGGTAAGAACTGCGGAGTTCTTAGTAGGGTCGGGGTTAGGAGTTAAGTTTATTTTATATATATTTGGTCAGCAATAATAATCAACAAGGTACCATCTAATCCGACAATTAAAGAACACAGAATTTAAACAATCATTTAACACACCCACAATCACAGAAAATACACTGACAAATAAATATGCACAAACAAGTATGATACATGTCTATCCCTAGTGCAGGTAATGAGCTCATCTGTCGGCTTCGACCCGCTCCCAACATAACTCAGCAACCTTTGTCTCAGTTTGGTTTCTAGTGTCATAACCTCTGTAAGCAACCTCTGTCTTACAGGTGCGACTCTCTTGAGCCGATGTATGCAAACATAACCTCTATAAGCAACCTCGGTCTTACAGGTGAGGCTCCCTCTGGCAAATATATGTATTGATAACCTCTATAATCAACATCTGTCTTACAAGTGCGACTATCCCCTGGATTAGCCGATATATCTCTGGAAAGCAAATTCGGTGGACTCACCACCATATCTCTGCTCGTTTCCAGC
This sequence comes from Arachis ipaensis, assembly GCF_000816755.2. Classification (NCBI taxonomy): domain Eukaryota; kingdom Viridiplantae; phylum Streptophyta; class Magnoliopsida; order Fabales; family Fabaceae; genus Arachis; species Arachis ipaensis. Next base: position 19,476,961 of record NC_029787.2, read on the forward strand.
AGGTAAACAAACATCTCAGCTCGTTCTTTCTTTCTTTTCTTTTCTGTTCTCTGCTCTCCTCTGACGGAAGCTCTTTAGATACTTTTAATTTTTTGCTCTCTGCTCTCCTGTGGCAGAGGTTCTTTAGTATTTTTCTTTCTTTTTCTTTTCTTTCTTCTTCTTTTCTTTTCTATCATTCCATAATATAATTTATTTTCGCATTATTCCCTCGCCTTTCCCTAAGTGTCTTATAGAAAAGAATTATAAAGTACTTTAATTAAGTATGCGTTTTCTAAAGTTTTTAAGATTACTCTACTTACTTGCTTTATCATTAATAATACACATTATGATATTTTTATAAGATAATATCTTTGATAAATACTAATTATAATAATAATAATTTATTTTAATATAAATGAATAATTTTAAAAAAATATTTAAAATAATATTTATAATCTTCTTTTAAAACTTAGTTTATAAAACCTTATTTTAAATTTTTATTTAATTACTTTCTAAATCATGAACTTTTTAATATTCTGTTTTTAACTTCAATATTTTATAAAATTATATTTGAACCCTTACTTATTTTTATATTTATAAAAACAACCCTAATCTTTTACAAAATACCCATATTTATCTCTTCAAAAATACAATTTAATTACTAATCTTTCTCTTATATTAAAACCGAAATTCTTAGCCCTTTCCTTTCAAAATATTACTATATTTTAATCCGTTCTCAAGTTTTTCGGTTACCGATTCTTCGTAACTTTTAATTTAATCTCTCGACCATCAAATCTCACCAAATTTATACTTTATTCTCAACGATATTCCAGCCCAAAATTCATCAAAACACCCCAACTGGCCGTTCATGCATAGCCGAACCAACAAAATCACAAGCAACAACAATAAGTCAACATAAACTCATTCAAACTCAAACAATAATCAACCAAATCAACATTCACTTATCAAATTCGTATTTGATTATTATAAAATTACTAAACCCTACCTCTGTGCAGAAATCACAACAACAAAAATTTCGGAGAAGCTTTCACTACTAGAAAACTAGTTATTACAGATGGATATTTCCGACGGATTTTATCCCACTGAAATACAGAGAGAATTTCAGAGGGATTTTTTGTCGGAAAACAAAAAAAATGGATTAGCATAAATTACAGACGGAAAAGAAAATCCGTCAATAATTCCGTCGGAAAAATTAATTTTTTTCAGTAAAAAATGATTACAGACGAAAAATTCGTCTGTAATTAAATAGACAAAACGCTGCATTTTATTAAATTATTACAGACGGAAAATCCGTCTGTAATTTAAATTTTCCGTCGGAAATATTAAAAACCCTAATTTTATCCCACCCTCTGGATCCATTCACAGTCACACTCCACACAAATCAAATGAGTCTCTCCGTCACCAGTTTCTTCTTCTCTCCGTCGCACCAGCTTCTCCTGCCGCTGTCGCCGCCGCTCGCGTCACAGGATCTCTCTGTCATCCCTTGCGTCACACGGGCTCCCTCTGCCGCCGCTCTCGTCGCATCTGGAGCGAGTCGTGAAACTCATCTCAACTCGGTGGAAACTCGGTGGTTATTGTTGAATGGCGAAGCTTGAAGCGAAGCTCAGAATGATAGTTGACTCCGTTGGTAACTTTTTCTCCGGCAAAGACCAGCTTCTCCACTAACCGAATCAAATCGAATCAAACACTTTATATATAGGGTTGCATAGATCTTCAATCTTTTTATCTATTCGCACTCCACTAACCAGGTTAGCCCTAACTCCATCCCTTGTTTCTCTCGCTAATTTTTCATTCCAAATGCGTTATTGTGCAGTGTCTTGCTCTGGTCTCAAAATTTGATTTGAAATAGTGCCGATTAGTGGTTAATTGCTATCAATTTTGTATAGTTGAACATATCTCGAGAAAAACTGTCTAATTTGCTAAATATGAGAAGTTAAAAAGGGCCAAATATAATTGGAATGCTTAGAAAAAGTAGTTCTTATTTTTTTAAGACTCTTAGGGTTTTCTGAATTCAGCATCGTGAAATCATGATCGTTTGATTCTGCCATTACTTGTTCTTTTTTGTTCTAATTAATTATTTATGGTTGTGGTATTATTCATTTTCAATTGATTGAACCTCACTTTGGATGCTTTTGGTTTTGCTTTAACACTTGGAATATCATAAAACTGAAAAGTGATAAGAACATAGTGATAAGCACAGCCTTTGTGTTGCTGTGATAAAATGTCTGTTTGCTGTTCATAATTTTGTTCATATTTGTTCATAAACAATGATAATATTAAATGCTGTGTAGTTTATTAATTTTGTTCATAAAATTTTTGTTTGCTGATTCAGAGTTTGCTGAGAGTTATGGTGAAAGTGCTACAGGAGCCGTAGTTCACAAGACTCTGCGGTTAGTCCTTCAACATCAGGACAATATAGTACAACTCTTTCAAGATTGAAGCAAAAACTGAGTGGTTTTTGGTTGCATGTGGTTCAGCGATGGCCTGTGGTATATTTATCCTCAATAAGAGAGCTAGCTTCTAAACCTTCTAATAATTCAATTTTTAATTCTTGTATTTATTAGGATCTTTATTTTTTATTCAGCGATGGCCTGTGGTATATTTAATGCTAAGTATTTGGGTTGAGATTGGTTATGCCACTACTGTAAATTGGTCCAGATAATATCTTAATTTGCACTTAGACTGTTTAAATCGTTTTAGTGATTTTGAGTTTTTCCTAGTATGATAACATTAGCTTTTTCTTGTATGCTTCAGATAAATGAGATGGCCTCTTTGCAAAATGTTGAGTTGGAGGCAGCTAAGTTTCTGCACAAACTCATCCAAGATTCTAAATATGAGCCAGCTAAGTTGGCTACTAAACTCTGCGTGGTGTGTGGCATTTTCTTATGAATGGACTTTTTTAATTAGTCCTCGTCACTCCTTAGTTCTTGGTACGGGTTTAGTGTGCTTGTAACTAACTTGGTATCTGTTTCAGATACTACAACACATGAAATCAAGTGGGAAGGAACATTCAATGCCATATCAAGTGATATCAAGGTAGAGTACTTGCAATGTATAGTGCTCAAATAAATGCATACATAGATATCCACAGTCAGTTATTAAGCCCCTTTTTGCTTGAGGTTGATTTTGACAATCATGATGTTTTTGTGCCTTGTGGGAGTAAGAGTAAGCTGTGGCATAAGAATATATGGTTTCACATGTACTCCTCCACTTATGGTAATTAAGATATTAACTAGCACTAGCATGCCTGTGATGGTAATAAAGTAACAGGAAGATCATATTTATTTAATTATTTGTGGAAGTGGATGGAACTTGGAAAGATGATAAACATTTGTTGCGTTTTGGTGCCACTTTCTGAGCAGCATGGCGGGGCCTGTTTATGTGCTCCATCTTATTTGTCTTGTTCCTTTATCATCTCAGATTCCCTTGTTTTATTTGTCTTGTTCCTAATGACGTGATGGATGAAACTCCAACTTATCTGTAAATGCTCCTCTTCCCAGGTTCAAGTAATAGATTTGTAAATTGTGCTAGGTTCATCGTGTATATTATGAACCTCTGTTTTTGGGTTTGAGATCTGCAAACAATTTGAATTATTTATGCATAAAATAGCAATGCCAACTCCAGAAGTTAGTGGAAAACATTGAAGAAAGATTAACGAGTGTATGCCTATATATACTATGGGAATCCAAGAATCTAATAGAATACACTTTTTTCATTTTTATTTATTTTCATTTCTTTTATTTCACTTCTGTGATGATAACAGTTGAGCTTTCTATGTTTCTGGGATACATCTTTCCTAGTGTTTTTAATCTAATATACAGTTGATCAATACATGTATATTGCCTATTCAATTCCAACTATCACGCCAGATTTTTGGAATTGATGTTTCAACTGAGGAATCTCTATTATTACTGTTTATTTACTGGACATGGTGCCATTTTGTCGTTTTGAAACTTGGAGGAGGAAAAATAAAATAATAAATAAAAATTATAGTGGCTTTAATAATTGCAATAAAGATGAACAATTAAAATGTGTCCTTAGTTTCTCGTTATTGCCTGACATTAATTTTTTTTGTTCATAATGACTTTAAGCTTTTCTCTTTCCATTTTATTTTTAGTTTTACTAGTTACTATAATTTCTATAATCATCTAACTTAAGTTGACAGTATATGGGGATGTCCATTATTCTAAATTAAAACTTAAATTACTTGCTATTTATATAAGTCAAGTTTTTGTTTTTTTTTTTTTCTGAGGGTGTATGTGAGTCAAGTTGATTGCTTTACCAGATAATTTTATTGACAGACTGACAGGCATAGTAATAACTCAGAAATGACTATGCTTAGACAAGGAGTTCCTCCCAGAGATATGGCAAGATCCACGATTGGTGGATCATCTGGTGTGCCTTTCAAAGAACAACAGTTGAAACAGCTCCGAGCTCAGTGCCTTGTTTTTCTAGCATTTAGGTAAAAACGTAACTTTGCTACCACTATTTAAATATGAAAAGATCGAACTAAGTTTCATTATATTTTCATATATTGTTTTGAATGTGCAGAAATGGTTTAGCACCAAAGCAACTACATCTTGAAATTGCTCTTGGAACCGCTTTTTCTAGAGAAGGTGATTGGTGTTTATTTAATTGTTAAATAATAAATTATTCTCGTCATATATGATGGGAAGATATATGATGGAAATTTAGGAAAGGATCATACTGACCACAAAGGAAAGTCACAATCTTCTGTTGAATTGGGTACCTCGTCAGGGGCCATGATGCCTTTTGGAGGTCTGAACAATATGAGACAACCTGATAATAATAACTCTTCAGGGTCCCCTTCTGCTGGAAAATCTCTGGAAGCTACGTCATTCTCCAAGGGAACTGAGAGTGCAATAATGACTGGGGACAAAGGTATTCTTTCTGAAGAAAGGAAACATTTCCTAGCTGTCAAAAAAGTAGAGCTTGAAAAGCAAATTCAAAAAAGTATAGATAATTTTACTTAGGCAAGATAAATCCAACTAAGTTTTGTTTATTCATTATACTATTATAGTATGGAGACCATCACTCTTGGGGACAAACATCACTCTTGGGTTCAAAAGAATTGGTATCAAAACTAGTGTTCTGGAAGAAAAGGCCACAGCCTGTAACATGCTTTGCTGTTATGCTGATGAGTTGAAGGAAGGATTCTTTCCATGGATTGATCAGGTTAGACTGGGAACACTATAAAAGTTAATAACACCTTTACATATTGCACTTTGTTTATAGAAACATCTTTTTCTGAGTATTAAATTGCATTTGGGACAGGTTGCAGGAACTTTAGTTCCACTTCTTAAATTTTACTTCCATGAGGAGGTTAGAAAAGCAGCCGTTTCAGGTATAAGAATGATTGTTCCGTTGCATCTTTTTTTGTTAACAATTTTCCTCTACTCATTAAGTTGCTTTATGCCATTATCCCAGCTGTTTTTAATGGTTATGATTTCCTATATCATTTTAGCAATGCCGGAGCTATTACGTTCTGCAAAGTTGGCTATTGAGAAAGGGCAATCTCAAGGTCGGGATGCATCCTATTTGAAGTTTTTAAGTGACAGTATCATCCCAGTTTTGGTGGACGCTTTACATAAGGTATTTCGTATACAAGTTTATCTATTCTTAGATGCATCTATATGGAATTCATTAGGTTTTTACATCATGAGTAAGTTTTTATTATGATCTGAATTCTTAGGGGGTTGTTGATCAGTCTCGCAATATGGAACTTTTGTATGGTGCTCTCAAAAATTCACTTCTCTCTTACACACTCTCTAAATTTGCATACTTTTTTTTCACTATGCAGGAACTGAACTAGCTGAAAGAATGTGTTATGGGAATATCTATGAACTTGGTCACATTCTTGGTTAGAATTTTGTTGATGTATTAACACATTTTGTTGATGTATAGTTGTTATTTATTATTATAGTTGATGTATCAATACACTTTGTTTATTTTTTGAATTATATTGGCTTCCTTGTAAATTACTTTTTTCTTTCAGTTTAATAATACAATAAATTTGTTTATTTTTTGAAATATTATAAATATTCGAATACAAATTAGATAAAAAAATTTTATTTATTAAATTTATATTTATTTTGTATGAAAAAAGGTGTATTTTGCAATGAAAAAATCCAAAAAAAAATTACCTTGCTGATGGATTTACAGACGAATTTTTTGTCTATATTCAAAGTTTGAAAATTCCGTCTGTAATTACTGACAGAAAATCCGTCAGAAAATTCGTCTGTAATTACAGACGAAAAATCCGTCAGAAAGTTCGTCGCCTTCGAAAAAATGGATGCAAAATTTACAGAGGGAAAATCCGTCGGTAACTGGTAAAATTCTTCTGTAATTTTCCGACGGAAAAAAATCTGTCGGTAAATAATTTCCGACGGGGCTTTTACAGAGGGACAAAATCCGTCGGTAATTTCATCGGTAACCAAAAATTCGTCTGTAATAAAGACTAAATCCGTCTGTAAATCTGTCTGTATTGATCCATTTTCTAGTTGTGTTTCTGATCGAGCTGCTGAAGAGAAAAACATCAGAAATCGTATGTGCTTTCTAGAACTCCAAGTGGCCGAACTCAAGGGTAAGAGGAGTTATGTCACCGTCAACTTCTACCGGACAAAAGTGATGCCAATGTGTAGAGAAGGAGAATACGAACAGTTTTATCGAATTAAATTTTTTATTGGAATTACGGATCGCAAGAAATCGAACGCCGAAAGTTGGAGGTTCCATGGTTTCTCGTTCTTCTCACTCACAACATACTCTCTCTTTTCTTTCAAGTTCAATTCGGTGATGTATGAGGAAAAAGAAAAATGATTAGTGATGATGGTGATTAATAAAGATTTGTCGTTGTAAAACATTAGTAGGTGTCGTTGGTTATTATACATGTATATACATGCATACAAGCCACGTTTCAATCTCTTTTCTTTGATTCCCTTTAAAGGCTTCGGCCAATTGAATGATAATGTAACGGTTATATATATATATGGAACTAATCCTAAAATATCATTATAATTTAATATAAATCTTGAAAATATCTTCTAAATTTAAACAAATTCATGTGAATAGTAGTCACTTTATAATAATAAACTAAAGACATTGCATATCATTCTAGCAACAACATTCTGGTTCCAACAAGACACATTGAATCATATATGTGCAGTTCAACACAAAACTTATTTATTTATAGAAACTAAAAATACTATCAGCAGAGAGCAACAACATAATCAAACGATAGAAGAGACAAAGTCTTTTAGTAACATAATTTGTAACACTCTCCAGTAATACCCTGCAATCAACATATTTATCAGTAACTTATTCTTATTGAAAACAAAACAGTGTTTAGCATGAAGTTGTGTCAATTAGTTGTTTCTTACTTATGAAGGTACTATGAATTGGTACCGAATGATCCACCATATGCTGCCAAATTCTATGACTGTTGTGGGGCTGAGGACCCTGAGGCTTATGGCTGCACCACCAAATTTCATGTCTCTTATGATGATGATTGATATGTATATTTGCTAATCTCTCTTTCACATCCCATTACCCACTCCCACAATTCGGTGTATATGATATGATTTCCAAACTCATCCAAAATTATTCAACATTATTCAAAATTATTCAACAATTTTTCAACCCTCTTCAATTATTAATCAATTATATAACAATTAATCAAAATTATTCAACAGCAAGGTTTAGCAATTAGCACCTAACAACTTAATCATGATTTGAGCCTTCCAGCAAGATTTAGAACCAACAAATAAACAATGCTTCAACAATTAATCATGTTTTAAGCCTTCAACATCAAGGTTTAGAACCAACAATTAATCAATACTTCAACAATTATTATTACAAAGAACAAAGTTTATACCTAGGGTTAGAAGCTGGAAGACTGAAAAAATGTAGAGCTGGCGGGAACAGTGGCTGACAAGAGGCAAGACAGTGGCTGATGGGGTGGAAGGGTGGAACAGACCTGGCACCAGCGGGAAGACACTGCGCAACGGAAAGCGGCCTTGGCGGTAGTTCTGATTTTTGAGCTCACTGCATGCGAGACGAAAAGTGGCTGCGCAAAGCCGCGAATAAAGGTGGCTGACGTTAGCTCCACGGACTGTGCGACGGCGGCGGTGGCTGACGAAAGTTGTGCCGAAAGCTCCAAGTGCTGCACTGCTACTTCGCATTCTGCCTCTGCGTTCTGCTTCTGCATGCTGGAGAGGAGAGGCCAAGAGGGGTGTTACTGTGTGTTAGGCATTAGGATTCAAAAATCACAACCAAGCTTCAATGCACCATTTTTGGAAATTTTGATTTTTGACCCATTTTAAAAATGGCCGTTTCGGCGATCCAACGTCGGTTTTTAAATTTTACAGTTTTGGCTTTTGACCGAACCGTGTTTGGCAACAGTTCACGGTTCGACCAGTTTGACCAACCAGTTCGAACCGATTTTCAGAACCTTGCTAACCATTTCTCTCTTGCTCTTCAACCCACAAAGAACTCTAAGCTGACCATCTGTTTCAAGCAAACCATATTCAAGCAGGTCAATAAAGTTGGAGGACAAGATTTTTACCCACTCAAATGATGTGTTGGATGGTGGTGACCTTGGAAGAGAGGCTTCCAACGGCTTTAACAATGTAGTTTCCACTCCCTTTTGCTCCTCTTGTATAATTTCCACCTCATGACAAGCTTTTTCAAGCTCGATTCCTTGTTCAACTTCTTCTAATTCTCCAACCACTCCTTCCGATTCATTCATCTCAACTTTCTCCACTTGTTGCAAGTCATATTTCAACTCCTCTTCTTTTCCTTGAGGTTCCAAGCTATCTTCCACACCACATTCTTCATTTGAAGTTAGTTCTTCGGATTCATATGTGAATGTGTTTAGATTGTTACAAGAGTGTATTGAGGCTAGGCGAGATAGAGCATTGGCTAAAGCAGCCACGATATTTCCTTGCCTCTTTTGGATAGAAGATGGTTCATATAGGTAAGAGTGTTGAGGTAATGTGTACGAAGGTAATTGTTCAAGAGGTTCATGAGAGTATTGGTGTTGAAATGGTAGTGGTTCTATGTATCGTTCATATATGGCTCATATGATTATTCTTGAGGCACATATGGTTGGTGGTATGGTGGATATGGATTAGGATCATACGAAGGTATTTGCTGGTGGAATGGGACTTGAGAGTATTGTGGTTGAGGGTAATGTTGAGGATAAGGTTCATAAGCATATGGTAGTAGAGGTTCATTACCGTAGTGAAGCCCACCATATCCATTTTATTGATATGCACTATGGGGAGGATTGTGCTCATAGTGACACGGAGGATGTTGCTGCCATGAAGGTTGTCCATATGCATGCGGCTCTTCCTCCAATTGATTTTTTGTCCCATAATGCGAACCGGCATTGAAGTTACCATTTTTTACAATATAGTTACAACCAAACTCAAGGCCAAAAGAGTGAGAATTCATAGAAAAGAGAGAAAATAAAAACAAAAGATATCAAGAAACAAAAACAAGAAAACAACCAAAAAGCAAGCTATTCACAATATTCAAATATTCACAATAGTCAATAACATGACACACATTTGTAATTCCCCAGCAACGGCACCACAAATTTGATGAGGGCCAAACGTCGGTTCGAAATTTCTTGAAAGGATTGCGTTGCAAGTACAGTTCCAAACCAACAAATGACCCTAATCAAAATTTAGATTAAGATTGTCACAAATCAAAAGAAATAACTGGGAGTTTTAAATCCCGGGTCATCTCTCAAAGGAATTACAGTGAGGTGTATATATCATTGGCTATGAGGAAAAAGGAAATTATGATGGCAATTAATAAGAAATTAAATTGTAAGAAAATAAAGAATCAATAAAGGTAATTAACTAAGAAAATGAAAGGAGATTCAAATGCTAAAAAGGATCTTAGCAAGGGTTGAGAGTCAAGGTTTTCTATTCTAGTTATTAACCATAGACATGGCAATTATGAAGATTTAATCCCACTTAGTCTCCTAACATCGAAGATAAGTCAAATAGGCATAATTGATCTTAATCTATAAATCCTAGCTAACTCACTAATTAGCTTAGTAAAAAAACTAGCGTTAGTGAAAACAAAATCAACTAACAATCCTAAATCACCAATCAATATTGGGCATCAATGACTCAAGATCACCTAAGTCTTCAATCCTAATCCAAGAGTGTAAAATCTATTCTATAATTGAAAGAGACATTTCATCAAACACTTGGAAGGCATAAAAGGAAAATATTGTAATTTGCAACAATTAATAAAAACTATAACTAATTAGAGAAAGAAATCAATAACAACAATTCAAATAAGCAACAATAAATATGAAAAACATCAATTGCATTTAAAAAATTAGAAATTAAACAAGAGAGTTCATAAACCAAAATTAACAAAATAAAGGGACTAATAAGTAAAACTAGACAAATTAGATTGCTAGAACATAAAAATATAAAGAAAACTAAACTAAAACAATGATCAAGACCTAAAACTAAAAAGAAATTAAACTAAGAAACCCTAAATTCTAGAGAAAAATTGGAGCTTCTCTCTATAAAATTCTACCTTAAAACATACTAAAAACTTAAACTAAAACTATTGTAACACTATTTGCTTGATCCTCCCTTGGTCCATGCATCAAATGCTTTAGAAATGAGTTGGATTGGGCCCAAAATTGGCCTAAAATCGTGATCCACGTGTTCACTTAAGTGAATCACATGCAGCAAGTCGTGCGTACGCATATGTCATGCGTACGCGCAACCTGGACAACTTGCAAAAGATGCGTACGTGCAACTGGATAGATTTTCAAAACTCATTTTCTTCATGAATTCTCCACTTTTGCATGCTTTTTCTTCATTTCTTCAAGCCATTCTTGCTTTCAAAACCTTGAATCACTCAAACAAACATATCAAGGCATCGAATAGGAGAAAAGTGAATTAAAATTGGCAATTTTAAGTATAAAGAGCATGTTTTTCACAATTAAGCACAATTAGGAGATATTCACAAAAACATACAATTTCAAGAAATAAATGCAAGACAAGTTGATAAAATCCACTCTTTTCAAGTAAAAAATAATTGTAAAATATGAATTTATCAACTATCTATACAAGTAGAAAAATCTTTGCCAACCTTACCAATGGCAATTATTTTATCTTTATCACCATCTCCGAAAGTGACAAATCCTCCATCATACTTGTTGAGATTGATGAAGAAAGTAGTCTTTCCAGTTATATACCTTGAACATCCACTATCAAGATACCACATGTCTCTTTTCTTCTTGGATGTAAGACAAACTTGCATGTTCTTCAACTAATCTTAGATATCCAAATCCATTTGAATCCTCTTATGTGAAATCTTTTTGGTCGTCCAAGAGCATTATAATCATGAACAATTTTATACAATTTATTATCATCAAAAGACCTAAGAAAAATGAAGTATTATTGAGGAACATGACCATTTCTATTACATTTATAGATATGGTTCCTATTTGCTGAATTTTAAAGCATGCTAAAAATTTTAGACTTAACATTCTTCAAAGAGGAAGCTTTAGATTTTTTAAATATTTGTTTAAAAATAGAGTTGCTTTCCTATTTGAATCTAAGTCCAGATTTTTCAAAATTAGATCTTTGACAAGCAAGTAATTTTCTAAGATTTTATGAATCTTGAACAAATTTTGCTAGGTCTCCATTTAGTTTCTCAATTTTCTTATTCAGCCTTTTATTTTCGGTGATTAAATCAGTAGAGCCTGAGACCAAATGCTTGAGTTTGAATTTGTTTAATTCAACTCTTAAAGTATTATTTTCTTTTTTCAAAGATTTTTCATCACAAGCTTCGGTTGTCTTTACCTTTTCTAACAAAAAATTATTTTCAGCTCTCAATGCCTGATTATCTTTCTTGCACTTAACATATTTATCAAAAAATTTATTTGAGTTCACAGTGAAAACTTTGATAATAGAGTGCAGTTCATTAATGGATAAATTAGAGAGATCTACCTTATCCATGTCTGTATGATTAGCCATCAAGTACATTTGAACTTCATGATCAGAATCTTCTTCATCTTCAGAATCAGAATTATTTTTCAAATCTTTCCATGTTGCTATTATCACCTTTTTCTTGTCCTTTCTTGATTTTTCACCTTTCTTCAATTGAGGATAGTCAGACTTGAAGTGACCTGACTCTTTGCAGTAGTGACAAGTAAACTTGGATTGATCCTTTTTAAAATCTTCGGATGAAGTAGTTTCTTTGCCCTTACTTTTGAATCTCATTAATCTCCTTGTTTTTCTTGCAAAGAGCACCATCTCTTCATTTGAGATGTTGTCATCAAATCCGTCTTCTTTGGCTATCATTCTTGACTTCAATGTTATATATATTTTTTTTTTATCTAAATCTTGAGACATGTGAGTAGTTTTATAAGCCAGTAGCTTTTCTCTTAGCTCATCATAGGTAATTTTTATTAAATCATTCCTTTTAGAGATGGATGTACTTTTTACTTCTTATTTCTTAGTGAGACTCCTTAAAATCTTTCTTACTAAAGTTTCTTCAAAGTAGCTATTTGCCATGGCATCCAAGTTGTTAATGATTATTGAGAACCTCTTGAACATCTGATCAATGCTTTCATCCTCTTTCATGAGGAACATCTCGTACTCCTTCATCAGCATGTCAATTCTTGTCTCTTACTTATTTTGTTCCTTCATGGGTGAGTTTTAGCTTGTCCCAGATTTCTTTCATAGTTTTACACTTGAAATTTTTCTGTATTCTTCAAAACTGATAGCACAGTGCATTAGGTTGATTGCCTTGGCATTGAGTTTAACCTTCTTCTTCTCTTCCTCTGTCCACTCATTTTCTTCCTTTGGCACCACATCTCCATCAGTATTTTTCTTTGTTGGAATATTAGGTCTGTTGACAATAATTTTCTAGATGTTGTAGTCGATTGACTGGATGAAAATTCTCATTCTCTTTTTTTAGTATGAGTAGTTGCTGTCGTTGAAGTAGGGAGGTCTATTGTTAGACTGCCCTTCAGTAAGCGTGTATGCCATCATGTTAGCACCCATGTTGTTTGCCATGGATCTTTGCTCCAAACTATGAAGCTTAACTTCTTGAAACCAGGATTTTGATACCAATTGATGGTAATGCTAGAACTCGAGAAGGGGAAGTTGAATTCAGAAAAGGAGTTCTTTTAACAGTTTTTCGCGGAAGCAGATTATGCAGTTTTTTTTCTTTTTGTCTCAAAAGCCAGAACTAAATAGAGGAGGAAAGAAGAGAATAAGAAAAGCATGTATTTTGGTTTGATTTTCTTGTGCCATGAAACCTACGTCTAGTCTCCACCACAACCATGGTAAAATTTTCACTTTAATCAAACTGATTACATACACCAATACCAATAAATTACAACCTAAATTATCTAGTATCAAACACTAAGCTTCTAACCAAGTCTAGTGGTACACGAATCCCCACACTCCGTACAGCTGTACCAGCAAATGCACTGGGTTGTCCAAGTAATATCTGAGCGAGTCAGGGTCAATCCCATGAGGATTGTGGTTTGAAGCAAGCTATAGTTATCTTGCAGGTCTTAGTCAAGTGAATCAGAAGTTGTTGGATTGATAGAGTGAAAAAGGTCTAATATAGAAAGGGTATAAAATACTTTGTAAATTAAATGGAATTAGTAATAGAAATATGGTTAAGGATTGGTATTGCTTTATCTTTCTGAATTAACTCTAGTATTATTGTCTCTTTGCTTGTGAATGTCTTCTTCTATGGCAGGTTGTATGTGATCAATGCCATTGGACGTGGTCATCAATCTCCTCTGCTATAGATCAAACGCCATTGGCCGTGGTGATTCAATTTGACGGAGGGTGAAGCTCTAGCAGTTCATTCTCTTGGCGATCTTACTCAAAATGCCACAGACAAGGTCGAATCTTCCAGATCAGAGAATGATGCTCCTTTGGGTTCTAGCCTCTACCACAGAGACCCTAATCTCCCCGGAAATTGGCTGAACTGGTATCTCGAGAAGTCTCCAACGAAGTCGTGGATTAGCCGTCTGAGAGATGTATAAACATAGTTGGTGGTTCGCGCTTTTCAGTCACGTATTCACATGAACCCAAGTAGACGCGGGTGTTTGTCAGGCATGTTCATCTTAGTATGGTGAACAAAGCTGATTGTCACTGATCATCCTATTCACCATGTTGAAGAACGAGTATACATCTTAGAATTAGATCAAACACGGATCGAAGAGAAACAGTAATTCTTTTATTAATTCATAGGACTCAGTAGGGCTCCTCCTCTCAATCTTGGAGGTTTAAAAACTCATACTGAAAGGAAAAATATAATGTAAACAAAAATAGAGCTGTAAATTATGCGTCTCCCCTTGGAGAATTGTAAAATAAGTCTTAAATACTAAACAGATGAATAGTAAGGGTAAAACAGTCTATTTAGTGCTAAAATTCACTTCTGGGGCCCACTTGGTGAGTGTTTAGGCTGAGCTTTGATGAGATCCACGTGCTAGAAGACCTCTAGGGCGTTGAACACTGGCTAGGGGGTCCTCTCTTGGCGTTTGGACGCTAGTCTTTGCTCTTTGGGCGCTGGACGCTTGGAAGGGGCAGGAGGCTGGCGTTGGACGCCAGTTTTGAGCCTTCTAATCTGAAGCAAAGTATAAACTATTATATATTGTTGGAAAGCTCTGGAAGTCAGATTTCCATAGCCGTTGAGAACGCTCCATCTTCCGAATGCAAGGAGGTCAGATCCGAACAGCATCTGCAGTGCTTTCTCTATCTCTGAATCAGACTTTTGCTCCAACTCCTCAATTTCAGCCCAAAAATACCTGAAATTGCACAAAAATACACAAACTCACAGTAGAATCCAAAAATGTGAATTTAACACTAAAACCTATAAAAACTCAATAAAAACTCAACAAAACATACTAAAAACTATATAAAAATGATACCAAAAAGCATATAAAATATCCGCTCATCATCTAGCTACCACCAAGTGCTGTCTCAACTTGACAAAGGAGAACCCAACTGGTTCAACAGCCACCAAGTGCTATCTCAACTTGGTAAGAAAAATTAATCCTAGTTCATCAAAAACTAAATACACATAAATTTTATTTGGCTTTTTCAATGCATCTCTCTTGCCTCTTTTTTCTCATGACTTTTTTAATTTTTCAACTCACCATGACATGTCTTTTTATTACAAAAAGATGATCATTAGATAACTATTACACTGAAATTTCAATGAAGTACAAATTAAAGTTGAAGGAAAATATTTCAGTTCAAGTGTATAAGATGAGATTCAAGTGTCACTCTTTTTTTTTTTTATTTTCAGTTGTTGATGTAAGGTCATATTTATTAGGTGAGTATCTTCCTTTAAAATTGCTTCATTGCCTCTTCAATTTTCTTGTTCATTCTGCTCGTTTCTACTGTCTTTTTTGGCATGCAATATTTTTTCATTTTGCTCCACTATCTCTATTGTCTTTGGAGTTGCTCTTCCACCTTCGTTTTCTTTGAAGTTGCTCCACTACCTCGGCTGTTCTTGTATATTATATTTTCTCTACCAATCTTTGAATTTTGATCCTTTGATGTTCTTTATGTAGCGTTGTTGTCCTTGTGTCCTTGTTAGTGTCCTAATGCCCCAGCTGTCTATCATTTTCCCTAATAATGCCAAATGTTCCACTTCCTTTTTCTTCTTTATTTCACCCATAAATTTTTGGAACCTTCTCTCTTGGTTTTTAGATTCTGATTTATTGCTCATTAAATGTGTTGGGCTAAAGCCTTGAATTTGTGTATTGAAAGTTTACTGAAGCAATATAAATTTGAGTTGAGAGATGAAGTATTGGGTCTGTACCACTTCACAAATTCATTAGCACTAATTTGAGTTTTTAATTCAATAAATATTGTCATCATATTCATGTGTCCAAAATCAATTCTAACTCAACAGATTGTTATCTTGATCAAAATCTGCTCATACAGTAAAGAATGGTGTACTTTTTGATTTACTATATGAAACGATCAAGTAACAACTATATTAAAATTAAAACCCCTTATATTTTACGGTAAATATTCCAATATTGGATAAATGTTTTCACCGAAATTTTAGTCTTTTAACTTTTGTTCATGTATCATGCATATGTGCAAAAAATATACGAAAATTATGGCTTTAATTACTAGCAGATGGTCTACCATTGCAGCTGAAATTCCAGGAAGAAGAGATAATTAAATAAAAAACCATTGGCACGCCAAACTCAAGAAGAGAATCCAACATCATAATGTTGTTGACTCAGTCAAGGAATCTGAGGTCTCTGTGCCAATTACTACTACATCAAACAGCTACTAGTCAACTCATCAACAATCATGATTCTTCTTCCTCCTCCTCAACAATAATGAGCACAGAGCATAGTAATGACCTTGTTAATAATAATAATAATAATATTGTAGGCATGCAAGATTATTATCGGGTTGATGCATTGGACAGTAGCAAGACCTTCTGGTTGGAGCTGCTTGACATGTCCTACACACATCCCAATAAGTGAACCAGCGGAATCATGGCGGAGACTAAAGCAAAGTCATTTAAATCGTCTTTAAATAAAGACTTTGATTTTATATGGAATAAATTATCATCTATTAGATTTTTAACACAGTATAAATTAAAAAGTGTTGTCTATTAAATTTTTATTTTATTTTTATTTATTATTTTATTTTTTTTAAAAAAACAAAATTTGTTATACTTATTTTTTTTTTAAATTAGTTATACTTATCTTTCTCTAACAGAATTATTTAAAGATTCTAGTTA
>NC_029787.2:19493785-19507232 GCF_000816755.2 Arachis ipaensis
TAAATAGGTAGCATTGTTCTCCCATAAGATACAACAACAACATATAATAAAAATTCTTCATCTTCATTTTTTCTTATTCTTTTATAATTTTATTATTATCTTTATTAAAAGATGTTATGTTTTTTAAATTGATACTTTAATTTTGATACTAATTTTTTAATTTTTTTAAACTTTAATTTTTTCACAAAAAATTTATTAGAAAATACAACAACATACAATAAAAATTTTTCATCTTCTTTTTTTTTTATTCTTTCACAATTTTATTATGGTATCAGAGCGCGATAATAGAGTACGCGTATAGCGCGATAAATTTGGGTCATTGAACTCGGAAGGATAAGAAAAGAAAAGATGAAGGATAATATTAAATTCTTATTTTATTTTTATTTGTTATCTTAACTTTTTCTTCTTTTTCTTGTCGTTGATATTTTCATAATCAACATCATCATCCGATTCAATCACCACTATAGCATCTTCTTTAATATCGCTATTCTCTTCATAGTCATCAACATGAATAGGCTTTTTCAATTGTTTATCCAAGATAGAAGTGTTACAATCTTTGATCACTCTCTGTCATCTCTTGAATACTTCAAGTGGAAGAAGAGAGTAGAAGTGTTCAGCTCCATATTCAACCTTGCATTTTGAATTAGGAAAAGGCACAATAATGATATTGTCCCTGAGACATGAAGTAATGTATTCATTGGTGCGCAAATTGTGAACTCGCACAACTTAACCGGTAAGTGCACTAGGTCATCCAAGTAATACCTCAGGTGAGTGAGGATCGATCCCACAAGAATTGCCGGACTGAGCAACAATGATTATCTAATTGACTTAGTTAGGCAACCAAAAAAGGTTGATTGTTAGTTGAATTTGCATAAAACAATAACAGAAGAGTAAAGAAAGCAATAACAGGTTTGGTGTAAAAACAGTGAGAGAAAATAGTTAAGGTTTCGGAGATGTTTACTGCTCCGGATTAAAAGTCCTTACCAACTATTTTAACAATGCATGATTCATTTCATGGCAAATTGTAAATGACTAAACCCTAATCTCTTAGTGATTTAGCTTCCTCTAACCTTCATTAACCGCCACTCTCGTGGTCACTTAATTCCAATTAGAGGGTTAAGTTCAAACCTAATTTATAGCCACAAAACTCTAATTACCCAAAGTTAATAGGATTATATGTCACATATCCCAATTAGTTTATGTAATTAGCAATTTAGGAGGAATTTGTTTTCAAGTTATTGCTCAAGCGAGATAACTCTCTCGAGAATCACAAGAACTCATGTAGAATAAGGGTCATACTCTCGTTCCACCCATATTCATAAGATTAAGAACGAAAACAATCCTTGAAACTGAATCAGTAGATTAATTAAAATAGAAAAATAATAGTCTTAATCCATAGAAATAAACAAAGTTCCTAACCTTAACCAAGGAGGTTTAGTGGCTCATGACTTACAGAGAAAAATTAGGTTCCGAAAAGTGAAACGTACGAAAGAGAGAAGGTCCTCCAAAGGGTGAATCTTTTCCCTATTATATCTAACCTAATTTTATTTGAAACTAAAATAAAATAATAAAGTCTAAAACTAAAAGATATTATCTGTAAATAAAAATTACAAAAAGATAAGATGACTACTGTTCCGAGGGTTACCTGAAACTGGAGGTTGATCTCGGTTGAGATCCTCTGTACAGATCGGTACCGACGTGTCCGGCTGATAGGAGACGACCAAAGCTGTCGTGTCCGACTCGTTGGATTGGTTGGACTGCTGATCCTTTGTCACCGGAGGGTGGGGGGTACCTGCAAGAGACTCTGATGCTTAAGTTAGCATGGGCATTAAACAGGTGTTATATAGAATCAGAGTATATGTTATACCTGGGTGCTCCAGTGCATTTATAGTAGTGTGGGCTGACCTTGCTGATAAGATAAGTTAGTTATCTTATCTTATCTTTATCTTTAGTGAAGTCAGCTTATCTTTAAGGGAACCGCCTTTATCTCTATAGGCTTGGATTGCCTTTGGATGTGGGTCGTGTTCCTCTATTTGGGCCCTTTACTGGGCTTTCCTGTTCTTTTGGCCGATCTCTTTAAGAAGAGATCGGGTAGGCGGACCTAAAGAGGTCGGTCACCATGTCGTTAAAACATCTCGGGTCGGATAGCTCGACCCATGATATGAACAGTGCCCCTGCTTGAGCTCGGTCTTCTGCTTTGAAGTCGAGTTTTTTGACTTCGAACTTTTTACAGCGAAGCCGGACTCGAGCACTTTTGTCGATTCCTTTCTCCGTAGAGCTTTTGAATGTAGAACGTTTTTCTCTAAAAGCGCGCGCTTTTATATTAGCTCTTTGTTCTTGGGAACGTGAGATGGTTTAATGCCTTCATTAATTGGTTATTAATTGCCCTCGTTTTCTCTTGGCTTTTATTTTGAATTTCTCAATCAAAAAACGGTTTCTCTTCTTCGCTCCTCTTCGTAACTTCTCCCTTTACTATCTCATTTTCTGTTTCTTTCGCAATTTCTCCCGCAATGTCTATTTTGTTACTGCTCTCTGTGGGAAAGGGCGATTTCCAGATTTCTCCTTCTATCTTCGCAATTTCTGCTTCGAGGGGGTGGTCTTGCTTCTGCACTTCGGCTTTCTTTTACGGTCTTTCTTCTATTTCTCCAGGTTCGATTTTTCTTCCATCCTTTCTCTACGCTATTTTTGTGTCTGTTTTGAGAAAGTTTGGATCTTTCTGTCTTTTTGCTGATCACTGTGTGTCTTGTAGTTTCTCCCTCTGTTGCTTGATACTTTAAGAACTTTGCATGTTTTGTGAATGCTTTTGTATTTGAAGCTTTGGAATGATGACTTTGTTTGATTCTGAAAAAGGTTGCATCTTTGACGATTTTGGAGTGTTCGATGTTGATGCTTGTTCTCCGCTGATGATTTTTTGCTTGATTTCGAAAAAGTTTGCGTCTTTGCTGTTTTTCTGCTTGGCCCTTTTTGGAATTTCTGATAAACTGTAGAAAAAGTGCTTTCCGCTGATAAACCGTAGGAGGGTGGACCTTTTTGCATTTTTGCTTCCTTTGTTTTCTTTCTGGATTTTATTTTGATGAGTGCCGGGATGTAGGCTGTAGAAATAACTTAAAGACCTTGCTTGTTTACTGCCTCCAAGGGATGCCCCAAGACTTTTTGTCTTGAGTCTTAGGGTTTTCCCTTTTTTGTTTATCCGCCCGTCAAGATGTTTTGCTCCCTGTCAGGGATGTTTTTAAGTAATCCATTCTTCTTTTCTTTTTGTAGGGTTTAGTTGACCTCATGTCTTCCCAAAATAACGTTGTAGAGATGCCTTCCCAGGTTCCTACGGGTATGGCCGATTGGGTGGACTCCATGGTTCTCATGTGTGTCTCGCTGGTTGATTCTAAATTTTGTGCTCAACTTAGGCAGTTTCATAGTGTCGGTAGTCATTCTGGTGATGAGAAGAACTATGAACTTGTCCCTCCCTCTTCTGACGAGAGAGTCTGCTTTTCAACTCGGGTTGTTGATGGTCGCCCTTTCTTTTATGCTTATGATTTTTTCTTTGGTCAGCTGGGTATCACCCTTCCTTTTACCCAATTTGAAACCGACCTGTTATGGTCTTGTAATGTTGCTTGTAGCTGTCTTTCCGACTTGTCCAACTTGTAGCTGAATTTTCTGTTTTATTTGCAGAGGCAATGAAGAACAGTGAATCCATGAAAGCTTTTAAGAGGGCACAGAGGGCGACTGTTGCCAGAAATGTTGCAGCCAAAGCGGCTGGGGAGGGGTCCTCCCAAGTGCGTGAGAAGCCATCAGTGCCGAGTTCTCCCGGGGTGAAGAAGGTGATCCCTACACCCCGAGTCCGTTTGGTGGATCCTCACCCCACTTCTGCTGCTCCTTTTGTTGCTCCTCCCAATAAAAAATAAAAGACTGCTGAGCCTTTTAACCTCGATGCTCCTGATTTTAATGCCATTGAATTTGTGGATCAGCAAATCAGTCCCTACGGCGCTCTCTCCATGGACGATGTGTCCATCCTCCGTCATTTGGAATTTATGGCCCGTAATCACGTGAAGATGGCGTATATGGCAGCTGCCATATATCGGACTGCTCAGAATCTCCCTCTCCACGCCACTAAAGCATTTATGGAGGAGGCGAAACAAAAGTTTGATCGGATGAAGGAGTTGAAGGAGGAACTTGAGATGAAGGTAGCCAAGCTGGAGAAGGACTTGAAGAACGAGGAGGCGAGTTCTCAATCACTGGCAGCTTCTTTGAGGTTGGCTGAGGACGCAGTCCTGATGCATAAGGAGACTTACGTTACATCTTATTGGGAGGTGCTGCGCCTGAGGGGGGAGCTTGACAGTGTTCGGGAGGATTACTCTGAGCTCCAAAGTCATCTCGTTGGCAGCATGACTGCTGCTTATGAGAACTTGAGGGAGCAAGTTCGGTTTATTGCTCCCGAGGCCGATCTCACCTCTTTTAGCCTGGACAACGTTGTCAGAGATGGCAAGATTGTTTCCGATGATGATGATGATGACGAGGTTGTTCCTCCCCCTGCGTCCTCTGCCAAAGTGTCTACTTCTTCGGTTCCTCCTGCTGCGCCTGACTCAGATTGCCAGATTCTGAACCGGGAGGATGGAACTGTGGACGCTGTGCCGATCCAGACTCGTCCTCCTTCTCCTTGTCCTGATGCTGCCAAGAAGGCTCCTGATGCTTGCTGATCTCTTTTCTGTAGTTGGCCCGGCTTGTGGGCTTTTAAAACTTTTTTATTTATTTACTGACGCTTTCCTAGTTGCTTTTCTAGCAACTTTTATTTTGAAAAACAAAAAAAAAAAGAAAAGGTAGCTCGCCATCCTTAGATTTTGCTGGCCTTCGAGGCTTTTATAACTTTTGTAGATTTTATATAATGCCTTTTGATTTGACATTTTTCTGCTGATGTGTGATATCTCGCAGCTCGACCTCCTTGGGTTATTTTGTTGTTTGTAGCTTGAATCCTTTGAGGTTGTGATTGTGGGGTCCGACTTGTTTCTCAGTTTTCTGTATTTGTGACTGATTCCTTTGCGTTGGTCCCCTTTGTTATTGTAATTCTCTTTTCTGGACCTTTGTCAGGTCTCTTTCAGGGACTACTTTGATAACTTTTCAGTAGTAGGAGTCCGACTTGGTTATGTCGGTCTCCTCTAAGTTATTTTTTGTAGTCCTCTTTCTTGGATCTTTGTCAGATCTCTTTCAAGGACTACTTTGATAACTTTTCAGTAGTAGGAGTCCGACTTGGTTATGTCGGTCTCCTCTAAGTTATTTTTTTGTAGTCCTCTTTCTTGGATCTTTGTCAGATCTCTTTCAGGGACTACTTTGATAACTTTTCAGTAGTAGGAGTCCGACTTGGTTATATCAGTCTCCTCTAAGTTATTTTTTGTAGTCCTCTTTCTTGAATCTTTGTCAGATCTCTTTCAAGGACTACTTTGATAACTTTTCAGTAGTAGGAGTCCAACTTGGTTATATCGGTCTCCTCTAAGTTATTTTTTGTAGTCCTCTTTCTTGGATCTTTGTCAGATCTCTTTCAGGGACTACTTTGATAACTTTTCAGTAGTAGGAGTCCGACTTGCTTATGTCGGTCTCCTCTAAGTTATTTTTTGTAGTCCTCTTTCTTGGATCTTTGTCAGATCTCTTTCAGGGACTACTTCAATAACTTTTCGTTTTGGGCTGACTTTGTTATGTCGGGCCCTTCTAAGTTAAAGTAATCCTCTTTAATAGGGTTGGCCAGACCTCTTTCCAGGGTTTACTTATAACTTGGTTTGACTTGGTTCGACTTCTTAATGTTCGACCAGTCTTTAAGTTATTATTTTAGCGATCCGTAAGACCTCATCAGGTTCTTTTTTAGATCACTTTCGATAACTTCTTATATTATTCTGTGTTCATCTTTACCGATTTGTAGAAAGTGTTTGTCATCTCTAGATCGTCCTTTGGGTGAATCGCGTTTTCCCCTTTATCGGACGGTTTTCTTTATCGTGATCGTGCAGTGAAATTGTTTTTCACTTTCTGCCGATCTGTTGCTTTATAATCGGACGATGAATGCTTCAGATTAATGCATCTTGAAATCTTTGTAGAATATCTAAAATATATTTTATTTAAAGGAAAAGTGCAAATATATACATATGGGATTGTCTGAGTCTCAACTTGGTGCCTCATTAAAAAACCTTTTCAGGAAAAAGAGTGCATCCAATGATGAGATCTTTTATCTCTTCTAACTATAGTACCTTCTTAGGTTGCAGGCGTGCCATGACCTAGGGAGCTTTCGTCCATCGAGTTCAGACAGTCTGTAGTAGCCCTTTCCAAGTACTTCTACAACTCGGTAGGGTCCTTTCCAGTTTGCTGCCAGCTTTCCTTCTCCTGGTCGAGTTGTTCCGATATTATTTCAGATTAGGATGAGATCATTCTCTGCAAAACTTCTTGGCACTACCTTTTGATTATATCTGGAGGCCATTCGGCGCTTTAGAGCTTCTTCCCTGATCCGAGCTCTTTCCTGGATTTCGGGTAACAAGTCGAGCTCTTCTCTCTGAAGTTGGGAGTTTGCTTCCTCATTGTAGTGAACTACTCTAGGCGATCCTTCCTCAATCTCTACTGGGATCATTGCCTCTATTCCGTACGCTAGTCGGAAGGGAGATTCCTTCGTGGTGGAATGTGGCGTTGTTCGATATGCCCATAGGACTTGTGGAAGCTCTTCTGCCCAGGCTCCCTTTGCATTTTGTAATCTCCATTTTA
Source organism: Arachis ipaensis (assembly GCF_000816755.2). Classification (NCBI taxonomy): domain Eukaryota; kingdom Viridiplantae; phylum Streptophyta; class Magnoliopsida; order Fabales; family Fabaceae; genus Arachis; species Arachis ipaensis. The sequence continues at coordinate 19,500,515 of NC_029787.2, forward strand.
ATCCGGCCAGTATGACTTTGTTAGCGGCTTCGGCCTGTCCATTGGCTTGTGGATGTTCAACGGAGGTATACTGGTGCTTTATATTCAAGTCGGCTACTAGTTTCCTGAAGCCTGCATCTGTGAATTGAGTTCCATTGTCTGTGGTTATTGAATATGGAACCCCGAACCTCGTGACAATGTTTCTATATAAGAACTTTTGGCTTCTTTGAGCGGTGGCATTAGCTAGGGGCTCTGCCTCGATGCACTTTGTAAAGTAGTCTACCCCTACTATGAGGAATTTAACTTGTCCTGATCCCTGTGGGAAGGGGCCGAGGAGGTCGAGTCCCCATTTTGCAAACGGCCAAGGCGAGGTCATGCTGATGAGTTCTTCTGGCGGGGCGATGTGAAAGTTGGCATGTTTCTGACATGGTGGACATGTCTTTACAAATTCTGTGGCTTCTTTCTGCAGAGTTGGCCAATAAAATCCCGCCCGGAGTACTTTTTGGTAAGAGCTTGTGCTCCGAGATGATTGCCGCAAATGCCGCCGTGTATTTCTTCTAGTACTTCCCTTGTGTTGGGAGTCGGCACGCATTTTAGCAAAGGTGTTGATATTCCTCTTTTGTACAGGATGTTGTTTATAATGGTGTAGTACTGTGCCTCCCTTTTTAACCTCTTTGCCTCCTTTTCTTTTGTGGGGAGCGTTCCTGCTTTGAGGTAGTTGATTACGGGGGTCATCCATCCTTGGTCCTGACTTGTTATCGTCAGGACTTTTCTCTCTTCCAAGATTGACGGGTTCTGCAACATCTCCTGGATGAGGCTTCTATTGTTGCCTCCTGGTTTGGTGCTGGCTAGTTTTGAGAGTGCATCAGCTCTGGCATTTTGTTCGCGGGGCATGTGGCAGATCTTATACTCCCCGATTTATCCGAGTTGTTCCTTGGTTTTATCCAAATACTTTTTCATGGTGGAATCTTTGGCTTGGTAGCTCCCTGTTATTTGTGATGTGACCACTTGTGAATCGCTATAAATGTTGAGTTTTTGAGCTCCGACCTCTTTAGCCAGCTTCAAACCAGCTAATAATGCTTCATATTCCGCCTGGTTATTTGAGGCCGGGAACCCGAACTTGAGGGAGAGCTCAACTTGGGTTCCTTGGTTGCTTTCTATTATCACGCCTGCGCCGCTTCCAGTTTTATTTGAAGAACCGTCCACATAAAGATTCCATTCTGTGGGGGGTTTCTAGGGCATCTGTGAATTCTGCGATAAAGTCGGCCAGATACTGTGATTTGATGGCCGTCTGAACTTCATATTAGAGGTCAAACTCTGACAACTCGACTACCCATTGTAGAATTCTGCCCGCTAGATCTATTTTTTGCAATATTCCTTTTAAGGGCTGGTTAGTTCGGACTTTAATGGTGTGGGCCTGGAAGTAAGGGCGGAGTCGTCGAGACGTTAGAATGAAAGTGTAGGTAAATTTTTCTATTTTCTGATAGTTCAGCTCAGATCCCTGCAGTGCTTTGCTAATGAAGTAGACGGGTTGTTGTCCATTTTCATCTTCTCTGACTAGTGCTGATGCTACTGCCCTGCTTCCTACTGCGAGATATAATATAAGTGGTTCTCCTGCTCGTGGTCGGGATAGGATAGGTGGCTGTCCTAAGAACTTCTTAAAGTCTTGGAAGGCTTGTTCGCACTCTATTGTCCATTCGAACTGTTTTCCCTTTCTTAAAGTAGCATAGAAGGGGAGTGATCTTATCGCGGCTCCTGCTAAGAATCGGGATAGGACGGCCAATCTCCCGTTGAGTTGCTGTACTTCTTTGACACAGGTTGGGCTCTTCATGTTGAGTATGGCCTGACATTTATCTGGATTTGCTTCAATTCCTCTTTGAGTGAGCATGAAACCTAAGAATTTGCCTGCTTCTACTGCAAAGGTGCATTTCGCGGGATTGAGTCGCATGTCATGCTTCCTTATGGTGTCGAACACTTGAGCCAGGTCGGATAATAATGTCTCTTTGCTTTGTGTTTTTATTAGCATGTCGTCCACATAGACCTCCATGATCTTTCCGATGTGATCCGAGAAAACTTTATTCATTAGTCTTTGATAAGTAGCTCCTGCGTTCTTGAGACCGAAAGGCATCACGATGTAACAGTAGTTCGCCTTTGGTGTTAAGAACGAGGTCTTTTCTTGATCTGGTGGATACATGGGAATTTGGTTGTATCCCGAATATGCATCCATAAACGAGAGATATTTATATCCAGAGGAAGCATCTACCAAGGCGTCAATACTTGGGAGTGGGTATGGATCTTTTGGACAAGCTTTGTTGAGATCGGTGTAATCGGTGCACATTCGCCACTTCCCATTCGATTTTTTCACCAAGACGACGTTGGCTAGTCATAGTGGGTATTTGAATTCTCTTATAAATCCGGCTTCCAACAGTGCCTGTACTTACTCTTCCACAGCCTGGGATCGCTCTGGCCTAAGTTTTCTTCGTCTCTGCTGCACCGGTCGAGATCCTGGATAAACTGCCAACTTATGACACATTAGTTTAGGGTCTATGCCTGGCATGTCTGCGGCTTTCCATGCAAAGAGATCGACATTATCTCGTAAGAATTGTATCAGTAATTCTTTTGAGTCTCCTCTTAGGATCGTGCCAATATTGGTCGTTTTGTCCGAGGTGTCTCCGATTTGAATCTTCTCTATCTCGCCTTCTGGTTGCGGACAGAGTTCTTCTCGTCGCTGGACTCTGCCCAGTTCAATTGTATGAAACTCTTCTCCCCTGCCTCTAAGGTTTAGACTTTCGTTATAACAGCGGCGTGCCATCTTTTGATCTGCTTTTATCGTGGCTATCCCCTCTGTGGTTGGGAATTTCATGCATAGATGTGGAGTTGAGACTATTGCGCCGAGTTGATTGAGTGTTGTCCGACCTATTAGAGCATTGTAGGCTGAACTTACGTCGACCACAATGTAGTCTATTTTGAGGGTCCGAGATTGGTTCCCTTTTTCGAAGGTTGTGTGTAGCGATACGTATCCCAGTGGTTGTACTGGGGTATCTCCTAATCCGAACAAACTGTTCGGGTATGCTCTAAGCTCCTTTTCGTCTAAGCCGAGTTTGTCGAAGGCTGTTTTGAATAAGATGTCGGCAGAACTCCCTTGGTCCACTAATGTGCGATGTAGATTGGCGTTTGCCAGTATGACAGTGATGACCATGGGATCATCGTGTCCCGCGATGATGCCGGATGCGTCCTCTTTAGTGAATGTTATCGCAGGGATGTCGGGTGCTTCCTCCTTTCCCTCGACATGATATACTTCTTTGAGATATCTTTTTCGAGATGATTTGGAGATCCCTCCTCCTGCGAATCCGCCGTGTATCATGTGGACGTGTCTTTCTGGTGTCCGAGGTGATCGTTCAGTTCGTCCGTCGTCCTCGTCCCTTCGTCTTTTTCTTTGATCATCATCTCGGGTAGCCAGAAATCGATCTAATCTTCCTTCTCTCACCAATTTTTCTATGATATTCTTTAAGTCGAAGCACTCGTTGGTGGAGTGCCCTTGAACTCGATGGTATTCACAATATTCCTTCCGGTTTCCCCTCCCCTTTTGCCTTTGAGTGGTCGCGCTGGGGGGATTTTCTCTGTATGGCAGACTTCTTTGTACACGTCGACCAGGGATGCCCTGAGAGGAGTGTAATTATGGTACTTTTTGATTTTCTCCCCCTGTTGATCTTCTTTCTTTTTGGATTCCTTGTCTTTATCCCGGTAGGGGTTCCCAGATTTTGAGGTTTCTCCCAACCGAGCGTTTTCTTCCATGTTGATGTATTTTTCTGCTCGCTCCTATACTTCGTCTAATGAGGTAGGGTACTTCTTTGATATAGATTGGCTAAATGGTCCCTCTCGTAGGCCATTGATGAGTCCCATGATGGCGGCCTCTGTTGGTAAGCTTTGTATGTTCATGCATGTTTTGTTGAATCTTTCCATGTAGTTGCGGAGGCTCTCCCGATCTCCTTGCTTGATCCCTAGTAGACTGGGGGCATGCTTGGCCTTATCTTTCTGGATGGAGAATCTGGCCAGGAACTTTTTGGCCAGGTCGTCGAAGTTTGAGATGGACTTTGAAGGTAAGTTGTCGAACCATCGGATTGCTGTTTTGTGAGAGTTGTTGGGAAAGCTTTGCAACGAACGGCGTCTGAGGCGTCGGTAAGGTACATTCTGCTTCTGAAATTGCTGAGATGGTGGTTGGGATCTGTGGTACCGTCATATAAAGTCATATCTGGGAGTTTGAAGTCCTTTGGAATTTTGGTTTTCATGATCTCCCTGGTGAATGGATCCTGTTCTTTGCGTGAGCTTTCCTCAGGAGTGATCCGAGGGGCCTTCGATTTGAGATCGGCTTCTAATTGCTGTAATTTTTCTTCCAATTCTCGACGTCACCGTACCTCTCTTTGTAGATCCTTTACGAATTATCGTTGTTGTTAGGTTTCTTTTTCAAGTTGCTTCAAGCGATCTTGAAGTGCTTCTATTGCTCCCGGGTTTGCTGGATTTTTGTCTCCATTGGATTCCGGGGTGTCTTTTGGTGGGGTGTCCGCGTTTTTGTGCGGCGTTCTGTTTTCTAGATCTGAATCGTGGTCGTTGTCATGGTCGTCTGCCATGGTGTTGGGATGACTTCCGGGTCCCCGGCAACGGCGCCAATGTTCCGAGGGTTACCTGAAACTGGAGGTCGATCTCGGTTGAGATCCTCTGTACGGATCGGTACCGACGTGTCCGGCTGATAGGAGACGACCGGAGCTGTCGTGTCCGACTCGTTGGATTGGTTGGACTGCTGATCCTTCATCACCGGAGGGTGGGGGGTACCTGCAAGAGACTCCGATGCTTAAGTTATCATGGGCATTAAACAGGTGTTATGTAGAATCAGAGTATATGTTATACCTGGGTGCTCCAGTGCATTTATAGTAGTGTGGGCTGACCTTGCTGATAAGATAAGTTAGTTATATTATCTTATCTTATCTTTATCTTGAGTGAAGTCAGCTTATCTTTAAGGGAACCGCCTTTATCTCTATAGGCTTGGATTGCCTTTGGATGTGGGTCGTGTTCCTCTATTTGGGCCCTTTACTGGGCTTTCCTATTGTTTTGGCCGATCTCTTTAAGAAGAGATCGGGTAGGCGGACCTAAAGAGGTCGGTCGCCATGTCGTTAAAACATCCCGGGTCGGATAGCTCGACCCATGGTATGAACAACTACTAAAGGCTAAATCCAACTAGAGATGCTCCAAAAGTGGACCTTCAAATTCAGATCAGGATACTTGGCGCTAAACGCCAGTTGGGCGTTTAGGGCCCTATGGGGACAGAAACGTTGCTGGACTTAGGGCTTACTGGCGCTAAACGCCAGCTCCCAGAGGGGTGCTGCCAACTTCTCTTTTTTAGCTCAAAACTCTGCCAAATTGCTTCGAATTTCACCTGAAATAATAATAACAATAAAATAACTCAAAGTAGCATCTAAAGAGAATTTTTGCACTAAAATACTATGAAATTAAATAACTTCTAACTAAAAATAGCTAGAAAATGAAGGAAAAAGGGTACAAGATACTCACGCATCATTCTTGCATGCAAAAATTACAAAAATTGTGCCACATTGAAGAGTCTCGAACATCTCCCATGATGACTTGAAATCACAGCATCTTCCACAAAAGAGTAGCTCTAATACCAAATAAAAATTCTTTAACTTCATCTTTTCTTATTTTTTCACAATTTTATTATGGTATCAGAGTCATGGTATCCTCCTTGAGGAGGATATATAAACTATCATCATTCTGGTGAGAAATCACCATGTTTCTCTTTCAATTCCTGCCTCCCACAATGAATAATCAATCTTTCAATTTAACTCAAGATCCAACCAATCCCTATTACATCCATCCAAATGAAAATCCTACCTCAGTCTTAGTTATCTCCGTTCTCACAAAAAATAAGTAACAGAAAATAACTACCATTCATGGAATAGATCATTCACTATGACTATAATTTTCAAAAATAATTATGGATTCCTTTTTCGGAAGTTTCGCTTGTGCCTTTCTTTTTCGACAGTTCCGTCTGCTCCTCCTTTTTCTGACAATTCTATATGTGCCTCCTTTTACCGGCAGTTTCGTCTGCGCTTCTTTTTTCAGGCAGTTTTGTTTGCATTTTTACCACGCTCTATGCGCCTTCTGAAAATCACTCTTACTGCGCTATACGTGCTCTCTGATCGCTGCTTGCTCTTTCTCCCTCAAGCACAACATCTCCTTTTATGTTTCTGCATGCCTCTTTTCGCAGTTCCGTCTGCGCCCCTTCCCGCTCTACGCGGTCTCTAAAGATTGCTGCTTGCTCCTTCCCCCTCAAGCACAACATCTCCTTCTATGTTTCTGCATCACCATGCCGCACGCGTCGTCTTCAACCATTTCATCGTAACTTATCCAAGCTGTGAATTATTGACACCTTCCATCCACCAGCTTGCGGGGACATATTAAATTCTTATTTTATTTTTATTGTTATCTTATCTTTTTCTTCTAGAAACAAAATTTGTTATGTTTTTTTTTTCTAAATTAGTTATGCTTATCTTTCTCTAACGGAATCATTTAGAGATTCTGGTTGTTTTAGCTTATTTTAAAATTCAAAACAATTTAGTAATTAGTATAAATAGGTAGCATTGTTCTCCCATAAGATACAACAACATATAATAAAAATTCTTCATCTTCATTTTTTCTTATTCTTTTATAATTTTATTATTATCTT
>NC_029787.2:19507255-19515817 GCF_000816755.2 Arachis ipaensis
TTATATTCTTTAGAGTACGTTTTTTAATTGTGACTAAATAAATAATTTAAAAAAAATTGTTTTTGTCATCGTTATATGAGTGGTGCCCAATGCGAATATGTTAGCGCAGTTTGTGCAGAGAATTGAAGTTGAAATGAATCGAGTAAGGAAGCAAGAAGATGAAAGAAGAGGAGAATGAAGTTTATATCTGAATATGCATCTTAGAATACAATGAATTAGTCTGTCTTAGAGTACAAGGCAGTGGCTATGCAACTTCCTTGTAACAGAACCTATAACTAACAAGTTAGTTACTCTTCTAACTAGCTAGAGCTATCCCTTCTCTTTAGGTTCTTGATCTTGATCCCAACTTTGGAGCTATGATGATGATGATTATTATTATTCTCTATATATGGTGATGAATATTATGATGAAACCAATATCTAAAGAAAAAGAAAATATAAAAAACTTGAGCAAAATTATCTTTAACTATTTTGGGTACTTAGAATTATATTGTTTTTGCATAGGAACTAACAACCAAACAAAATAATTAAATGAACTTAAACTGGCAAACTGCTTTAGAAAAAAAATGAATCTAAAACAATTTTTTTTAATAAGGCCCAAAATCAAAATCCTCTCGCACTCTCACTCCAATACATTATATGAAACTATGACCAAAAAAAAAAAAAAAACATTATATTAAAAAAATCCCCCCAAAAAAAAATTATATTATATGAAAATGTCTGTCTCAAGTATCTTTACTCTTTTGCTTTTATTTATTTTCTTTCTCACTATTTTATTCCTCTCTCAAACGGACACCATATTTCAATTTGCAATTTTTGTCATTGTGAAATTCCAGTTTCAAAGTTTCATTTTATACACATAGAAAGGTATATTATTATTCTCTCTCTCATTTTTTTTTTTTTTGGATAAATGCTTCATTACAGTAATCAGACATTAAAATATAGGAAGACAATAAATTCTTTTTTTTTTTTTTTCCGTTTTGGTTAGAGCACTAAATTCAACTATACACAGCAGAGCATAATAGAATGATCAAAAGTCGAAAGTCGAAACAGATGTGTTTTTTTGTCTTGGCTTTGGGCCAACAAACTGGTCCCGACCAAAAACTAATCGGATATTTACAACTTTATATTTTTTTCACATTTGGAAGAACAAAATATATATAAAATAATGTTACGGAGCCAATAAATAAAGTTCAACACAAAATCCGTATTATTAGTAAGTTTTCTGCGGGCATAGCTAAACATAAAAAAACAGAGAGCAGGCCACTTGTCTACAAGCCTACCATGATATGTTAGTGAAAAACCTAAAGATATTACAGTAATTAAAAAACTTACCCTGATTTAAGTTCTAGTGACATATATCTTGTTGAAAATGCTGACCAAAAAGTGATTATATAAAACTTATGGAAAGAAGGAGGATGTGTGTTAAGGTATTACTCGACAAATAAAACATATTAGTTCATGTAATTAAAATTACTAATGTAGGATTGGTCAATGAATCAAGGAGTGGTAGCTTATTAGTTGCCTAATAATTACTAAATCGTGTCTCCATGGGAATCTTTTTTAATACATGAGCAATTAGTAAGAACCTTACTTAAACATTTAAATCCTAAACCAAAATTTAATTATTTAAATGTCATTCTTTTAAAAAATATTACTAGTATACTACTATTTTCGTGTAACAATAAAATATTTTACTTTATGGCGGTGATTTCTTTAAATATAATAGGAGTTTTAAATTTTTAAAGAATAATATTAGACAACTAATATTATCTAATATTATAGCAATCAATTTTAATTAACACTATAGCATGTTGTTAAATAAAATTAGGCGTGACAAAGGGGTTGAAATTTGCCAGCCCTATCCGCATAACTCGCCAAAAAAGCGGGTCATCCTGAAAATTTGAAACCGCCATAATTAAAAAGCTCGCATAATCCGTGAGTTTTTGCGAGTTTCAGCGGGATGGGACGGACTTCTTCGGCGAATCCGTCGTTTTTTTTTTATAATTAAAGATGGTAATTGAATATGTTCTAAGTTATAATTTAGATTATGTTTTATGTTTGATTGATTAGAGACTTTACATGTTTAGAATTATAAATATTTTAATGTTTGTGAATTTAAAAAAATAATTTTTTATATTTTTAAAAATTATAAATTTTTTAAAATAATTATAAAATTATATATTGTTTAATATTTAATAATTTATTAATAAAATAATAAAAAAATTGGGAGGCTTAGCCTGCCATTAGACGGGTTGGGAGAAGAATTTGAAACTGATTCACTAAGTGGACAGAGGCGGAGCTAGAAATTTAATTTTTTTTAGAGAGGCCAACATGAAAAATATAAGTTAAGAAGAGAGAAAAATTAAAAATTAAAAGGGAGCTAAACTAAAAAATGAGAGATTTATACATACAAATTATTTATTTTGAAAGGTCATTGCCCCCTCCCTCCTTTCCTCTAACATGGCTCCGCTACTGTAAGTGGGGCGGAGCGGACCAATACGCCAAATGACAAATTTTTGGCGGGGCAACATAGACTAGCCCGTTTACTATTTTTAAGTAAAACCAATATTAAGTCTACTAAAAAAAAATTTTATTGGGTAAATTTTGTGGTTCAATTTCTTTTATTTTATAATAAAATGTCCGATATATATGTTATTTTTGTTACTGTGAATATTACACTGTTTTGGGACTGCTTTTATTTTTTAGAGAGCATAAAACGTCACCAATATTTTAGGTTTTTTTATTTATATACGTATGAGAAAAATATTATTTCTTATAATGCGCATGATTTAAAAGTGTTCTTGAATTACATATGGCCATTTTATACGAAGCATTAACGAAATGAAATTAGTCTTCATTTTAAGGGTGATAAACACGAAATGAGTAAAAAAATACTGTGCTCATAAAAAAATTCACTTCAAAAAAGGCAACCATAAAATAGATTAAGTCATGTATATTAACCACGAAATGGAGCAATGACACACCTAAAATAGAGATTTTAATGGAGCTGAACTAATGTTGCTTTTCTAATATATATAATAGATTGATTGGATTATGTCTCTTTTACAACAACTATGAAATGTCAATAAATCATTTATGACTTGAATTGAAATGATAATAATGGAGACCATGATATGAACATCTATATAATTTTGAGTAAATTATTATAATAAATTAATTGACTTCCAAAATTACTCAGATCTCCTAAGATGAAAATAACTATTTGAATATCCCAAAATACATTTTTTATAGATTGAATCTAGTAATTACATACAAATTGGACACAGGTTATAAATAGAAACAAATGGCTTTCATTTGTATATATATATAAATTGTTATAAAGGTTATAATAAATTGTATAATATTATCGACTAAAAAAATTTAATTTAAACTTTTATATGTACGCATTTCGTAGTTGATATATATAACTTGCTCGATTTCGCGAGTATCAATCACAAATTGTTCCATTTCGTGGTTGGTAGATATAACTTGCTCCATTTTATGGCTATTTTTTTGGAGTGAATTTTTTAAAATAATATTTTTTTCATGCGTATATAAATAAAAAAGTCAATATTTTATGTAAGAAAAATAATTTTTTATTTTGTAAAATACAAAACGTCATTCACGTCTTGATTAAACAAATTTTTTTACCATTCTTAAACACAAAACGCCATTGCCGTGTTACTTTCTTTATTTTTTTCTAATTAAGAAAAATAAAAATATCATTGACGTTTTGATATTTTAACAATTTTTAAAATATAATCTGATCAAAACATCATTGATGTATTGTAAAAAAAGTAAAAAAATCGATGACATTTTATTTGTAAAATTATTAGCAACGTTTTGTGCTAGAAAGAATAAAAAATATATAAAATCAACTATAAAAGAAGTGTTATATTGTGCTAAAACATATGAGTGAAGTTGTTCTTCATTTAGAGAACTTTGTTCTCCATATTTAGAGAATGAAAAAATTTGTGAATGTGTGTGATGACTGATGAGTGTATAAAATAGAGAGTTATATTAATTTAAAAATATACTATAACGGAATAGTTAGATTTTATCTCATACACATAACGACGTGAGCTTTTTACGTGAGAATCTATGTGTTATTATTATTTCTCTTTCAATAACATAGGAAAGATTTAAGAACGTACTTTTTTAAAGTGTAGATCACTAAGTGCTAAAGAGAGTGACAAATATTTTGTATAGGTAACCTGTACTAATATTTGGTGGTTTCGTTTAATTTCAAATAATGTTTGTGGCTGATGAAGTTAGTATGCAAGAAATGTTTTCGACCTACTATTGAACTAGAGCAAGCACAAGCCTCACTTATCGAGTTGTATGTAGAATTCGAGAAAATCGATTATCTTGAATTTTTAGAACCCAACATAAACGGAAAGGGTAGCGATGAAGAGTTTGAAGGTAATCATGAAATTGTTGGATCAATTGAAGATGTGGACGAAGATGATATAATGGTTGAGGAAGATGTGATAGATGTTGTAAATGCACTAACGGGCCAGCACTCATATGGGAAACTATTTTCTATATAGTGAGTTCTATGGTGTAGAATAAAAGTTTTTTTCTACACATATATGTTATTGTTGTCACCTTAAGATTTTGACAATTATCTAAATAAATACTGTTTAAAGACAAACATTGCAGAACAGCAACAAACATAAATCACATTTAATCTTACAGGTGATGGCTTTTGCTACACTATGCTAATTAGTTTAGTTTAACCTTAGTTTAGCCTGAGTAATTAATTTAGAAGATATTGGGCCAGGGTGTTTGGGCTTTTTTATTTTCGTTATGAGTGATTTTTGCCATAGGGTATCATTAAGAAATTTGGGAGAACTAAATAAAATAATTAAAATTAGAAAAATAAGAAAATAAAAGATTAAAAAAATATAATGATAAAAAGTATAATTATGAAAAATCAATAAGAATAATAAAAAAAATAAATAAATTGTATTCTTCATTAGTATCACAGTGTCTTTTCTATGAGGATGGATATAAAATAGACTAATTCAGTGTTTTTGGACACAATATTTCTATTTATATATGTCTCATCTATTAAATATGACTTTGTGTTTATGTATCTGTATATTTTGTCCTTATAAACAAACGCAACAATAATTACTAGAGTAGGGACTTCGAATCTCTACCACAACTATAATTTCTTAGAACTCGTTATTTGGTTAGTGGATATGTCGAACAATTTGATTTAAAAAAATTAAATAATTATATTATTAATAACAAAAATAAATTCANAACGTATAAATTTGTTATGAATTGATTTTTATTATCAATAATATAATTATTTAATTTTTTCAAATCAAATTGTTCCATATATTCACTGACCAAATAACGAGCTTTGAGAAACTATGGTTGTGGTAGAGATTCGAAGTTTCTGCTCTAGTAACTATTGTTGCGTTTGTTTATAAGGACAGAATATAAACACAATGTCATATTTGGTAGATGAGACATATATAAATAGAAACATTATGTTCAGAGATATTGAATTAGTATATTTTGTATCTATCCTTTCAAGAAGTACACTATGATACTAATAAAAGATACAATTTATTTTTTTTATTATTCTTATTAATTTTTTATAATTATACTTTTTGTTATTATATTTTTTTATAAATTTTTTGAATGAAAAAAATAAAAATAAATTAGATTTTTATAATTTATTTTAATTTATTATTAAATAAAATATAAAAATATTAATTTTTATATTTCTATCATTTATATCTTATTCTTAATGTCTTATCTTGTCCTGTTGTAAGAACTAAACGCAGCCTATTTTGCTATAGGAATAGATAATCTTTTATTTTCTTGTTTTTCTAGTTTTTATTCTTTTATTTAGTTCTTCCAAGTTTTTTGGTGATACTACTATGGCAAAAATCAATCACAACCAAAATAAAAAAGTCTAAACACTCTGGTCCAATATCTTTTAAATTAATTATTCAGGCTAAACTAAATTAATTAGCATAGTGTAATAAAAGTCATCACCTGCCAGCAGCAGACAAAATGTAGTTTATGGCAGCTGCTATTCTACGGTGTTTGTCTCTAAATAGTATTTATTTAAATAATTGTCAAAATCTTAAGGTGGCAGTAATAACATACATGTGCAGAAAGAATTTTTATTCTACATTATAGAACTCACCTTTTTATATATGCATAGTTTGAATATTGAATGCTATGTATGCACTGAAGTTTTTTGAATATGTCAATACAAGTAATTTTTTAATTATTATTATTATTATTATTATTATTATTATTATTATTATTATTATTATTATTATTATTATTTTTATTAGGGTTAATAGTCAAATTTGTCCCTGAAAGATTACTCATTCTTTAAATTGATCATCGAAAAATTAAATTAGTCATATTAGTCCCTAAAAGATAAAATGTAAGTTAAATTGGTCATTCCATTAGTCAGATGATGACGTAGTAGGTTAATGCCACATGTCACAAGATGATTGGTTGATATGTTAAGTTAGAGACATGTGGCATGCCATGCATTATCTGGCATATAAATTTATTTAGAGTCAAATTAGTCTCTAGAAGTACACACATAAGTTATTTTCATCTCTAAAATTTTAAAAATTGATCAAATTAGTCCTTATATAATTTTTTTATTTTTTATAATATTAAATTTTTAAAATATCTTAATCCAACTAATTTTAATCTTATTTTTTACACCTTAATATATTTTTCCACTTTTATCTTTCTATATTTATTTTAGTGCAAATTTTTTTAAACAAATTAAATTTAAAAAATAACAATTGAAAAGACATAGAAAAATGAGGATAATGAGTCTATATTTGATGGTAAATTTTGGTTTGAATTGAGTGAATTTCATCAAATAAATCTGCATTTATTCACTTGAATAGCATATTTTTGTGATTTTTCTCTAAATTGTGTCTAAATATAAAAACATATTTTTTTATGCTTAAATTAATCAATTTTATTCCACTTTTATTCCATTTGATGCCATGATATATTTTGTTGAGTGATTTCAGGTCCAATAGACAAGAATGACTAGGTAAAAGTAGAAGGAAGCATGTAAAATGGGAGATTTCATGAAAAAACAAAGGAGAAGCACACACTCCAGTGTGCATACGCATACCTTCCTGTGCGTACGCACAAGTCTTGATGCGTGACTTCATTAAAAAATCACGTGACTCGCGATTTTGGAGTCTCTTGGCCCAATTTGGAGTTCTTGAAACTAATTGAGAGACTATATATATCAAACGGGCAACATTCCATATGAAAGGGGCACCATTACACATATTACATACATTATTAGGAGTAGAAATAGGTTTTATGTTAGTTTTAGAAATTCTCTTTTAGGGTTTATTTAAGGTTTATAGTAGAAATTTTCATTCTCAATTTTGATCTTGGATATTTACTTGTCTCATTGTAAGTAATCTCTAATCTTCTCTTTTATTACACCACTCTTGTTACTTTTTCTTATAGTTGAAGTTACTTTGTTAATATATCTAATTTTGATTTCTTGAGTTTTTGTTGATGATTTTGAGATTCTATTATTTATATATGTTTGTTTGAGTTTCTATTGTTGATTTTGGTCATATATTGGTTATAGTTTTCATTGTCTTTTGCAATTTGCTATGTTTTGCTTTTATACTCATCTAAGTGGTTGTGAAAATATCAATTTTAAATTTTGAGTAGATTTTCACCCCTTGCTTTGGGAAATGAGTAACTAAGATACTAGAGTCATAATGTCTAATATTTAGTGGTAATTTTGCGTTATTAGTTGCTCTTATTTCCACTAATGCTAGCTTTTTACTAAGTTAATTAGTAAGTTAGCTAGGATTTGTGGATTAAGCTAAGGCCAATTATGCTCTCTTGACTTATCTTCGATGCTAGGGTTGACGAGGTGAGATTAACTCATTGTAATTACCATAGTTGTGGTTATGATAAGGATATGATTTCTTAACTCTCATTACCAAATGAAGGCTCTTTTATACATTAATCACGTTTTCACTAGTTTTGACCTTATTTTCTTTTAATTTGCATTAATTATTTTTTACCCATTGTAGTTTATTTATTCTTTATTTTTTTTGACATTTTCATTCCATGCTTGAAAATACCCTTATTTTTCTCAACCAAAAGTGTGCACACCTAATTGTTAGTCCGAAAGAAAACGATCCGAAATTTAAAACTCCCGGTTATTTTATTTTGGATTGTGACAATCTTTATTTTAAACTTTGATTGTGGGCTGTAATTGTTAGTCGAGGCTATACTCACAACGCAATTCTTATTAAAGAAATTTCTAACCGATAGTTCGGCCATCATCAAGGGATAACTAAGTAGTAATAATATTTTTAAAAAACTACATTAAGATATTAAGATTCAACGAGAGATCACACAAATCGATCGATTTTTCAATTATTGAGTTCTATCACCTAAGTTTAACAATACAAAAAGTATAAATGTTAAAAATATAAAAAATATAAATTTTAAAAAACTACTATATTTATTTAGTAAGATTCAAAAATTAAAATTTTAAGTATAGAATTAATAA
>NC_029787.2:19515823-19532951 GCF_000816755.2 Arachis ipaensis
TATAATATTAAGAAGAAAAAAAATAAGAGATTTATATAAAGACTAATTTGATTAATTTTTAAATTTTAGGGATGAAAATAACTTACGTGTGTACTTTTAGAGACTAATTTGACTCTAAATAAATTTATGATATGTCAGATAACATAGGGCATGCCACTTGTTACTGACCTGACACGTTGGCCAATTTTTTTGTAGGACGTGGCATTAATCAACTACATCATCATGTCACGTGGCACTTAACGAGACACATCATCATCTAACTAATGGAAGGATCAATTTGACTTACGTTTTATATTTTAGGAACAAATATGACTAGTTTAATCTTTCGGGGACTAATTTAAAGAATGAGTGATTTTTCACGAACGAATTTGACTATTAACCCATTAGTTTTGTTACTAGTTTTGTTATTTATAATATTATTAGTGTTGTTATATGTAAAACCCGTAAAATTAATAAATAATTAGTCAATAAATCAATTATTATTTAGGACAATTAGAAAATTAAATTTTATAGTTTAATGAAGTAGAGATAATTAAAATATAAATTTTGACACTAATTTTAAAGATTTTGACCCAAGATGATGTCGAACGGGCCAAACCGATCGAACTGAACCTGAACTGGGCCTAAGGCCCAACTCAATTTATTAAAATAACAGAGCTTCAGCTCATCTTCTTCCATCCCTTTTTGAAGAACGCAGCAACACTCAAGGAGGAATAGAGAAATAGAAACGAAACCTCCTCCAAAAATTCAATTCCACGTAACTTTCAATTTGAAGGTCCGATTAACGAGCCATCAGCGGCTACGCGTTTGTATCAGAATTCTCTACAAAATTCACATATCAATTTGGTAAGAATCTAGCAATTTCTTACTTAACCAATTTTTCCAAATTTCGAAATTTAAGATTTTGAATTTGATAGATTATGTAATTTTGATATTCTAGGGTTGAGTTAGCTTGAGAAAACTATTGGATTTTATTTATTTGAGCTGTGAGTAAGGTAAGGAGCTCCTATTTCTTAGTGAATTTCTAATTTAGTGAACTCTATGTTGATTATAGTGATATTGTATGAAATAGATTGTTTTCTTGTTAATTTGGAGTTTAATTGGGTGGTTTGGAACAAAATCCGGGTAATTAAGCTTGAGAAATTGACGTTTGAAAGCTTGGAGCTTGTGAAAGGAGAGGTTTTTGAGGTGTTCTGACTTTATGGGAGAATCGGCCAAGGTATGGTTTTGGTTTCTCATAGATAATATATAATGTTTTGTGAAAACATAGGCTAAATGACCATAGGATAGATCGAAAATGTGAAATATGTTAATGCTAGTAATCTTGATGGAAATATGAAATTATATTGCGAATGAGTTGATGAATGATGATTTTGTTGAGTAGGTTGTAGGAATTGTGTTAATTAATATTGTTGATGGGAGTTGATGAATGATTATTGATGATGGAAGATTGAGGATTGGTTGAGTTATGTATATATATGTGTGATGAGTTTGAAAAACTCTAAATTTATTTTGATGATGAACAAACATTATTAATTTGATTAAATTACAAAATTATCAATTTGTTTTTAATTCATATGTATTGATTGATAATTTTGTTCATGCAGATTTTAATTGGGCCGAAAATATAAGAAAAATGTTGCAAGCCCATATATGCATCTTACCTTCAGCCTTGATGTTAAATATGATTATGTTGGGTGAATTATTCTATTAGGCCAGCTTGATTTATTACTGCAAGCCCCAATGTGCTTCTTAGCCTTGTTCAAAGTATGTTATATTAAGTGGCTGAAGCAATTTGTGATTAATTGGGCCAGAACCATGTTGAACTAAGCCCAAAATTAAATTGCTTGAAGGCAAGCTTGCATGGTCCGAAACCATTAAGCAAAGAAAGCAAAATTTCATTGCTTCCAACGGATCTCACTCTTTCATCATATGGATTTCAAATTCATTTAACTTGAATTAAACTTATATTGAAAACATGAGAAAGAGTTAGCTATTGATTTGATGGACATCATCAATGCTACACGCTACCTAATGCAAGGGAAGTGGAAATTTAATTTACTTTGTCAAAATCCATTAGTTAGTGTTCAAATTTCTCTCTCCTCTCTTTCTCACCTTGCTTCTTGTTTTCGGTCATTACATAGCAAACTATGGAAGAAACATTGAGCCACCAAAAAGAAGAAAGTGAAAGCAACAAGACCATCACAATAATGGCAAGAAAAAGAAAACTAAAAGTATGCTGTAGCTAAGATTCTCATCACTTGTGGTAAGATTTGGTGAAGAGATCTTGGCTTCTCCATACCAAAAATGAAAGAGAAGATTTCGGTCAGAGAAGAAGATCCTTGGAGGGATGGCTTGTCTCTGATTCTGCTCAACCACCACAGAAGGTAACTACAGTGGCTACGTGATGGAGGAGGCAGAGATTGGAGCAGATGAAGCTATCATCATCATGAAGCATCAAGGGCCATGAGTTCATCTTGGAGAGCAAGGCAAGGATGGAGGGCTCGGATTGATGAAGATTGGTGACAAAGGAAGGACTAGAGGTAATTGCATGCTGGGTTTTGCATGGGTTATCTCTTCTCTCTCTCTGGCCGAACCGGTTCTGATTTGAAGAAGAAGAAGATTAGCTTGGTCTGTTTGGTTTTCAATCGTGGAGGCTTCTCCCTATAAGTAAGGGTGAACAGCCATGGCTTGAAGCAAGGAGTGAGAGTGCAAGGCACAGAGTTCTCATAGCTACCTAAGCTAACAGAAGTTCTTCTCCTTCAATGTTCTTCATTTTGTAATTTTTCTATTTAATTTTGTCTGTCTTGAGTCTCATGGAAAAAGGCAAACAGTGAGGTTTGTAAGAAAAAGCCATAGAGCGAAAAAAGGCAGAGAGTGCAAAATTAAAAGAAAAAGTCATAGATGTCCTTAGAGGTCCTTTGTACATCTGTGTTGTGTTTCATGATTTTGTGGGAATCCCCTTGCAAGTTGGGTTAGCACTTTGCCGTAAAAGCTTGGCAGTAACCAAGTCAAGTTCAGGATTGGGTTTAGATTCTGGACTTATCCCGGATAAGAAGGGTAGTTCCTAGGGAGAATTGGTGTTTGTAATCAAAGATGATTATAGTGAAATTTCATCATTGTTGTGATGGAGACTGGATGTAGGCTACATTGCACTTAGCAGCTGAACCAGGATATATTTGGGTATAATTTTCTCTCTCTTCTACTCCATTTCTGTTTCTGCTGCACAGGCGATAAAACTGAAAAATATCTCGTGCTGATCGACGAGACAAAAAGAAAAGTCTCGTGGCTGGGTACGAGACAAAAGAAAAAGCCTCGTGGCTGGTTACGAGACAAAAAGACAAAAAGTCTCCAAAAGTTGTTTCAAAGACCAGCAAGTGTTACTAAAGTAAAAAAGGGGCTAAGATTCAACCCCCCCTTCTCTTAGCCACTGAAAACCATCAATTGGTATCAGAGCTTAGTCTCAAAGAGATCAAGCTTTGCAGCTTGGAGAAAAGATCCAGATGGCAGAAAATAGTGGCTCAAATCTGGTATCCTACAACCTGACCGAAGGATAGTCAAGCAACAGATCTCCTCTTTTCAATGGGAAAAACTACACCTATTGGAAGGAGAAAATGAAGATATTTGTGCAAGAAATAGATTACAGACTTTGGAAGATTATCCTGGAGGGTCCTCAATATCCAACCATCACAAGTGCCGAAGGAGTTGTCTCTCTTAAACTAAAAGCAAGCTGGACCGAAGAAGACAGAAAGAAAGTTGAGCTCAACGCCAAGGCCATCAACTTACTCAACTGTGCTATCAGCTTCGAGGAATACCGATGGGTATCACGATGCACAATGGCAAAGGAAATCTAGGACAAACTTCTAGTTACTCATGAAGGAACCACCATTGTAAAGAAGACCAGGATATATATGCTAAACAGATAGTATGAAATGTTTGCAATGAAGGAAGGAAAATCTATTGATGAATTGTTTGAGCGCTTCAACATCATCATTGTCGGCTTGGATGCTATGGGAATCAAGTATCCTGAATCTGTGCTTGTGAGAAGAGTGTTGAGATATCTCACAAAAGAGTGGGAAACAAAAGCATTAATAATTTCTGAGAGTAATGGTCTTGACTCCATGACATATGATGACTTGAGAGGAAATTTACTTGCTTTTAAAAACACCTATTTGAAAAAAGATTCAAAAAAGAAAGGAATAGCTTTCTTATCTGTCACTAACCTTCTGGATGATGAATCCAGTGATAACTCATCTGAAAATGAATTTGTGTTGTTTGCCAAAAAATTCAGGAAAATTGTGAAACTCAAGGAGAGAGGCAAGGGAGGCAGTTCAAGAAAACAAAAGAAAGATCTCAGCAAGGTGACATGCTACAACTGTAAGGAAATATGGGCATTTCAAATCTGACTGCCCTAAGTTGAAGAAGGAAGAAAAGCCGAAGAAAGGAAAGAAAAAAGGACTAATGGCGTCTTGGGAGGACCTGGAAAATGACTCAGAAGACGATGAAGAATTTGAAACAAAATCTCAACCATGTCTCATGGCAGATCACATTGAACAGGTAGTTTTTCATAACCTAAATACAAAAGATCTTCATCTTATGATAGACCACCTTTCTGAAAAAATAAGATGTTTTTTGCTTGATAACCAAGATCTTGAACAACAAATCACCATCCTTAAAGCAGAAAATAGTTTTCTCAAAGAAAAAGTAAGGGAGGCCAAAACTGCTTGTGAACTTGTTGAAGAAAATAAGCAGTTAAAAGCTCAACTTAGGAGCAGTAAAAGTGACCATTCAGTTGTTGCATATGTAAACTATTTTAAAGAAAATGAACAGTTGCTTAAAGAGGTCAAAAGACTTAAAGATGACTTAGCCAAGTTCACTCAAAGTTCTGAAAATCTAAATCAAATCTTGGCTAGTCAAAAACTTCTTTATGATAAAGCTGGCTTGGGGTTCTATAAATCTGTTGAGAAACCTTATTTTGAAAACATTGCCTCATCTTCCAATGATACAAGGTTTCAAAAACCAACAAGTTTTAACAAAACAGCAACTCCAAGGTTTTGTAGACTATGTAACCGAAATGGACACTTTCCCATTCAATATTTTTTTGGTGAGAGGATGATTGGTGATAAAGTTTACAAAGTTATTTTTTATTATAATGATTTAGGACATAAGAGATGGTTTAACGTGAAAGGATCCAAGAAAATTTGGATACCTAAGGTCACTTGAGCTTGTTTTGTAGGTGTGCCTAGCATCCAAACGGAAGGAGAATATGTGGTATATGGACTGCGGATGTTCTAGGCATATGACCGGAAAGACAACCTTCTTCATAAAGCTTGATGAATATGATGGAGGATTTGTCACTTTTGGTGATGATGCTAAAGGAAAAATAGTGGCTGTTGGGAAAGTTGGTAAAAGCTTTTCATCTTGTATAAATGATGTTCTTCTTGTAAATGGTTTGAAGCATAATTTACTTAGTGTAAGCCAATTATGTGATCTAGATTTGAAGTTATTTTTAGAAAGTATGTGTGTTTGGTTGTTTGTGAAAAAACTGGGGATATTTTATTTGAGGCTAAAAGGTGCAATAATGTGTATGGATTGAATCTTGAAGACTTGAAAGAACAAAATGTAACATGTTATATATCTCTTGAATCTGAAAATTGGCTATGGCATAGAAAGTTGGGTCATGCTAGCATGTACCAAATTTCTAAGCTAGTCAAGAAAAATCTGGTTAGAGGAATTCCAAATATCAAATTTGATAAGGATCTTACTTGTGATGCTTGCCAATTGGGCAAACAAGTAAAATCTTCTTTTAAACCAAAAGATAGAATCTCAACCAAAAGGCCATTAGAAATGTTACACATTGATCTTTTTGGTCCAACAAGAACTCAAAGTTTAGGAGGTAAACACTATGGTCTTGTGGTGGTAGATGATTACTCTAGATTTGGTTGGGTACTTTTTCTTGCTCATAAAAATGATGCGTTTCATGCTTTCTCAACCCTTTGCAAGAAAATTCAGAATGAAAAAGATTTAAAAATTGCCCATTTGAGAAGTGATCATGGAAGAGAATTTGAAAACCAAGACTTTGAAAAATTCTGTGATGACTTTGGAATTGTTCATAACTTTTCATGCCCTAGAATCCCCCAACAAAATGGGGTGGTTGAGAGAAGGAATAGAAGCCTTCAAGAGATGACTAGGGCCATGCTTTGTGAGAATAAGATTACTAAATTTTTATGGGCTGAAGCTGTAAATACAGCTTGCTATATTTTGAATAGGACAATTGTTAGAAAAGGGTTGAAGAAAACACCTTATGAGCTATGAAAAGGAACCCCTCCAAATCTTAAGTATTTTCATGTTTTTGGATGCAAATGCTTTGTACTTAATAATAAAGAAAACCTTAGCAAATTTGATCCAAAATCCTATGAAGAGATGTTTGTTGGATACTCCACCACTAGCAAGGCCTATAGGATTTATCTCAAAGAACATAGGACTATAGAGAAATCTATACATATCTCTTTTTGTGATTCTAATTCAATTCCCAGTGCTGTGATTGAAGATGATACAGATTGTGAAGATGTTGTCAATAAAGGAACCAGTGAAAAAAATCCCAAGTATGCTCATAATGAAGAATCTGCCAGTCCAGTTTTGTCTCGTCAGATTGAAGGAGACATTTCCATGTTGTCTCCTGAGCTAGCACGAGAAACTGAAACAGTGAGACCCCCAGAAGCTCATCAAAGCTCAACACCACTCCAGAAGCCCAGAGAATGGAAGTCCATGAAGGGTTATCCTCATAACTTTATCATTGGTGATCCCTTTCAAGGTGTAACAACAAGATCCTCAACCAAAAGGCAATCCGAACCAAGCAATTTTGCCCTTTTGTCACAAATGGAGCCCAACATGTAAAACAAGCTCTTGAAGATCCATCATGGGTCAAAGCCATGCAAGAAGAACTTGCTCAATTTGACAAGAATGAGGTTTGGACACTAGTACCTCATCCGGATGGTAAGAAAGTTACGGGTACTAAGTGGGTATTTAAAAATAAATTAGATGAGGATGGAAAAGTTATTCGTAACAAGGCTAGACTAGTGGCCCAAGGTTACGATCAAGAAGATGGTATAGATTTCGATGAGTCTTTTGCTCCGGTAGCTAGAATGGAAGCAATTAGGTTGCTTCTTGCCTATGATGTCCATTAGGATTTTAAAATGTTTCAAATAGATGTGAAATGTGCTTTTCTTAATGGTTTTATTGATAGAGAAGTGTATGTGGCTCAACCTCCCGGTTTTGAACATAAAGATTTTCTAAATCATGTTTTTAAACTCTCAAAGGCCCTTTATGGCCTTAGGCAAGCTCCAAGAGCTTGGTATGAAAGGCTTAGTGCCTTCCTATTGGAAAATTACTTTCAAAGGGGAACCACCGACACAACTTTATTCATTAAAGCATCTAATGATGATATTCTCCTAGTTCAAGTTTATGTGGATGATATTGTGTTTGGATCGGCCAATAAGTCCTTGTATGAAGAGTTTGGAAAACTCATGACTAGTGAGTTTGAGATGAGTTTAATGGGAGAGCTAACTTTCTTTCTTAGCCTCTAAGTTAAACAAACTCCTAGTGGTACCTTTATTCACCAAGGAAAGTATGCAAAAGAACTTATCAAAAAATTTGGCCTAGAAAGTTCCAAACTAATGGGAACACCTATGCATCCAAACACAAAACTTGAAAAGGATGATGATGGCAAAGATGTGGATGAAACAAGGTATAGAGGAATGATAGGTTCACTTATGTACCTTACCTCCTCTAGACCGGATATTGTTCAAAGTGTGGGTGTATGCTCAAGGTTTCAATCTCACCCAAAAGAATCCCATCTTTCGGCCGTTAAGCGCATCATTAGATACATTAAGGGAACTAGTGATTATGGGTTGTGGTATCCTAAATCTGATGACTTTTGTGCAGTAGGGTTTTGTGATGCAGATTATGTGGGAGATAGAATGGATAGAAGGAGCACCTCCGGCATGTGTTGCTTCCTTGGAAGCTCACTCAACATGTGGTCAAGCAAAAAGCAAGTCACAGTGGCTCTATCCACAGCTGAAGCTGAATATATTTCTGCATCTGCATGTTGTTCACAATTAATTTGGTTAAAAACGCAGTTGGAAGATTACAAATTAAAGATCAATAGTATACCCTTATTTTGTTATAATATGAGTGCTATAAATATCTCAAAAAATCCTGTTTTGCACTCAAGAACCAAGCACGTTGAAATTAAATATAATTTCATTAGAGAACATGTGCAAAAGGGTACTATTGATATTCAATTTGTAAAATCTGAAGACCAACTTGCTGATATTTTTACAAAATCCCTCTGTGAAGACAGATTCTGCACTTTAAGAAAAAGTTTGGGAATGATTGATTTAAGTTCTATTGATAACTTGTGAAATTTTTGACACTGCTCAGTTTTGTCTTGTGGAAAAGCAGGAGATAAAAATCAGCGTATGTTGGAAGGGCTATGATCAAGGGGGAGACTGCGCAGAAATTAATTCATATGGGCCCCACTAAAATTCTTTGAATCCACTCTGACTGTTTTGTTAGTTTCTCTTTGTGTAAATCACAATCTCCTCTTGTTGTCTCATTAAATCTTGTTGAAAAAGGATGTTGTCAAATCAATTCTTTCTCTTCATCTAATCCCTTGATTCTAGGAAACTACTTTTCAGTTTATTTCGAATAAAAGGGAAACTCCCTTGGGTAATAACCGCTCATTAATGGTCATTAAACCCCCTCCAATTCTCTCTCCACTCCACATTTAATGCGTCCCTAACCTCCCTCCTCCCTCACCCAATTCGGTTCTCTTCAACTCTACCTATTCCAACTCTCCATTTTCTTTATCATGAAAAAGAAAATCGTCCCTAGAAAAAGTGAAAGAATCCTCTTCTCTCAAAAACCTTTCACACCTCAAACTCACACCCACATACATATCCATTCTACCTCTTCATCTTCTCCCTCACCACCATCCAAACACACAGACACCATGAGGAGGAAAGTCATAGCCACGAAGACATCTTCAAGGAAAAAGAAGGAGAAGGTTCCCATGGCAGAAGAAGAAGAATCACACACTTCACCCATTCCATCACCACCGCAATCACCACCAAAGAGGACTACACCCGGACAGAGTACCCAAAAGACAAAGGGGTTCGCCTTGCATGACACCAAGGAGCCAACAAACTTGGAGTCATTGGATTTCAAAAACATGTTCAACCGATCACATTCACATTTTGATCCGGCAATGTTCAACTCTTATGCCTCCTATAAATTCCACAAAGAGGTATTGGAAAAACGCCACCTTTGTGCCACCTATCTCGTCAATCTCGACTCACTCACCAACAAAGGGATCAATGTTTCTTCTCTGTTTGAACTTCTTCACTGGACACCATTACTCCACATCCAGAAACCGGTCTACCCCGGTTTAGTACGTGAGTTCTATGCCAACATGCGATTGATAGATGGCACCATCCACTCCTATGTCAAGAAGGTTTTTATAACATTGAACTCTGAGACTATTGGGATTGCTCTCGGCTATAAAGAGGAAGGGCCAAGAGCTTATATGACTGAGAAGTGGGACTCCCAAGTTGGGGTCACGTACAAAATCGTCCTGCAACATATTTGTGAAAACTTATCTGGCTTGGATGGCACTATTCCTACACACAAGGCACTCAGCCCTACCAACTCTCTGCTTCACAGGATCATCACCCACATCCTGACCCCTCAAAGTGGTTCCCATAACAGAGTAACCTTTTCTGACTCTCTCATACTATTTGCTCTTGTTACATCTACTCCTATATCATTTGGTTACCTTATGATCAGATACATGTGAAAATCAGTTAAGAGCACCAAAAAGGCGAATCTGCCTTATGGCATATTTTTAACAAGTATCTTTGAATATTTTAAAATTGATCTCCTAAATGAAGCTGTAGAAAATAAGGTATCTATGATCAAAAGAGGGAGGAGCTACGAAGGGAACCAAGGGGAAGAAATCAGCAGCCTCGGATAATGAGTTTGAAATTCGGCCTGAGTTTTCCAAAACCACAGAATCAATCAAAGAAATCCTCACCGAGTTCACCAACATGTCAGAGCTAATGGTACAATCCTATAAGGCAGCCCGCAAGCAAGCCTTTGAACAAGAGACGGCATGGATCAGGTGCAAGGATAGGGTGAGTTTGATGTTATAGAGCTTTGAGGAGGAGTTGGGTGCTGCTAGTGAAGAGGAGGCTAGGGAATCTGAGTTCCACTTATCTGATGATTAATCCTTGTTTCTTTTCTGTTTATTGATATTTGGCTTATGACGGCTCAATCTGGAACTGTAGTAGTTTATTGTGGTACTATAGACATATGTCACTGTGAAACACTCTTGAATCTTTGAGTATATTTTGGATATTTTGTTCTCTATGTCATCTTTTGCAGGTGCCCCTTGATGCCAAAAGGGGGAGAAATGTTGGAAAATTGAAATTAACAAAACAGGGGATGAAATCTTTTTGTGGATTCATGATCACCCTTGTTTCAATATCTTGTTGTGATGATATGTTTGATGTTGAAAATGCATCTGTTCTGCTGCTTGATGTTTATTTGATTTATCTTGTTAAAATGTTTGTTTGCTGTGTTTGTGATGCATTTGACTAACCTTGATAAAAAGTTTGCGGTTTTGGATTTATTTTTTGGCAGTTCAGTAAGCTGTGATATAAACATGAAGTTTGATAGTTGCTATGATTTGAGATGATCATGCTTGATTAGAAATATTTTCCTTGCTATAATTAATTTGCTCTGATTTGTTAATTGGAAAATAGTTTCAAAATAGCTTGAAAAGCAGCTTCAGGAAACATCAATTTTGTTTGTACCAAATTGTTTTGTATGCGATTGAGCAGAAAAATCACTTTTATGATAACAAAAGAGTTTTGTTTGTCATCCAATTCTGTTTATAAATCAAGCATTCAACATCTCAAAAATTAATATGTTGAATAACATAGTTGCCTAAGCTTGATGTCTAAAGTTACAGGTATAAAGCTTCCTTTGGTAAAATAGCATACATTAAGGGGGAGCCTTGTAACATTTGGAAAAGGGAAGAAATACTAATCTGCTAAGGGAGTATTCTATACTCAAATCTTTAATCTCTTTCCATTTCAATTTTAATAATGTTTGTCATCAAGGGGGAGATTGATGAGTTTGGAAAACTCTAAATTTATTTTGATGATGAACAAACATTATTAATTTGATTAAATTACAAAATTATCAATTTGTTTTTAATTCATATGTATTGATTGATAATTTTGTTCATGCAGATTTTAATTGGGCCGAAAATATAAGAAAAATGTTGCAAGCCCATATGTGCATCTTACCTTCAGCCTTGATATTAAATATGATTATGTTGGGTGAATTATTCTATTGGGCCAGCTTGATTTATTACTGCAAGTCCCAATGTGCTTCTTAGCCTTGTTCAAAGTATGTTATATTAAGTGGCTGAAGCAATTTGTGATTAATTGGGCCAGAACCATGTTGAACTAAGCCCAAAATTAAATTGCTTGAAGGCAAGCTTGCATGGTCCGAAACCATTAAGCAAAGAAAGCAAAATTTCATTGCTTCCAACGGATCTCACTCTTTCATCATATAGATTTCAAATTCATTTAACTTGAATTAAACTTAAATTGGAAACATGAGAGAGAGTTAGCTATTGATTTGATGGACATCATCAATGCTACACGCTACCTAATGCAAGGGAAGTGGAAATTTAATTTACTTTGTCAAAATCTATTAGTTAGTGTTCAAATTTCTCTCTCCTCTCTTTCTCACCTTACTTCTTGTTTTTGGTCATTACATAGTGACAAATGAATTTTTTTGCCGGTATAGAAATTATCAAATGATCAATCGTAGTATAGTCTAAACCGACGCAAAATCCTTCATCAAACAAATCTACAATCTATATCCGAGAGTACTAGTCCCCCGAGTCGTTCTCCCTTGGAATTGCCAAAGTGTGCATCTTATTGATTTAATAAGCCTTGTTGGAATTCTTTGAAGGTTTTAGCAAGTAATGAGAAACAAACAATCAATTATCAAAAGACTTGGCTTAGGGTTGGCATTAGAAATTCTATCCTTATAGTCCATTCAATGTTGACAACAATTAAGCCTTGCTTCATTTAGTTATCCCCTAGGTATAGAGGGAAGTCAAATGAAAGCAATCAACTTGAGTCACAAGTCCTAGCTTCACCTTATGTGAATCTAGCTTTAGTGCACTTCAAGCCAACTAGCAATCCCTAATTCTAAATCAACTATTGATACAACTATTCAACTTCTTCCAAGAACCAAACCCTATGCCAAGTGTGAAAAATTCTACTCCATAGCTAGTGTTGTCATTTTATCAAACATGTGATGAGCAAGAAGGAAAGTCATAGTAAAATGAGAAGAAAAGTTGAATTGAAAGTATTGCAACACAAAGATCTAACAACAAGTCTCAAAGAGTAGCAATGGAAATCAAATTCTCAAAATAGGAATGAAATCCAAAATTACAAAGTTGAATCCTAGATCTATGAGAGTGGATCAATCACATCTACTACTTGAAACTAGAGAAGAAAATCTATGACATGAACAAAGTGGAGTGAGAATTGTAATGGATCTCACCAAAAAGTCATTGAAAATTCAGAAATTAGATGAGGATGAACCCTAGTGAAGCTTGGAATCTCCTTCTTCTTCTCCCCAAAGTGTAACTAACTTTCCTCTCTCCCCAAAAATATCTAGATCTCCAAAAAATGAACTAAAAGTCCTTAACCCTTGCTCCTTTGGTCTTCTTAAGCTTTTCCCGCCAAGGTGCTTCTCCAAAAGTGGGATCCTTAACTGCCTCCACGCCTAAGTCACGTGACTTCTTAAAAAATCATATTCGCAAATCGGCGCGCACGCGCAAGGTACGCGCACGCGCCGTTGAGACGTCTTGTAATGTGCGCGGAGGCGTCATGTACGCGTGCGCGCCCATGAAGATCCTGGCTTAGCCGCTTCTCAAGCCGGCTCTTGGCTTTGGCTCCACGTTGCCCTATCCGCGCGGGCGCGCAAGGTGCGCGCACGCGCCCATGCGGAAATTTCCAAGGCTTAATCCTCATGCTTCCTTCCTTTGTACCCGTCTTCCTTCTCTCTTTCGGTCCATTCCTACTCTATATCCTGAAACCACTTAACACACAAGGTTTGAAGTATTATTTAGACAAGTATGGATAAAAGAATTATATTATTTGACTTTAATTTATAAAGAAAAGAAATGCATTATGTTTTGAAACTTGATTTATTAAGAAAAGTATTATGTTTTGAGTTTTACTTAGTTAAGAAGAGAATTATATTTTGAGTGTAAATTATTGATGAACGGAATAGGAGGTGTGATGATGATAATTGTTGAATGAATTAAATAATGAAGAGGACGAATTTGATATGAAATTGTTTTGTGGGAATTGTGGTTATTTACCGCCCACCAGATTTGATAAGAAATTGTTTTGTGGGATCGTGGTTATTTACCGCCCACGTGTATGCTGTTTTCCAATTGAAAATGTCTGTGGGGATCGAGGTGGTTTACCGCCCGCAGATGGTGGAGATCGAGGTGGTTTACTGCCCACCAGGTAAGGATCATGGTACTGTATCGCTCACTAGTTTTCAAGAGGTTGATGTCTAGGTTAGCTACCAGACATGTCGGGTTGGCTATATAACCGACAGATGAGACTCAACAGCCATAGGGCAGGCATACATCATATTTATATGTGTGTTTTGCTTGATTGTGCATTAATTGGGCTTGCCTGTGTGATTACTATGCTTACCTGCTATATTTGCTACCTGCTGTATCTGTATCCTACTTGTGTTTGCTTTGTATGTATTGCTTGTCTGTGCACCAGAGTTTTGGAGGATTGGAGGAAGGCAAAAATTAGGGCTTAAGTTAGAAAGGAATTAAAAATAAGAACCTTAAATAACCTACCTCGTTTATGGTTCTCCATTTATAAACTTTAAGATTTAAATCTGAGTGTTGAAGTTCTAGGATCGCCTCTGACTTTTCCGGGATCTTATATATTATGTATGTGGGCACTATTACCATGCTGAGAACCTTCAGTTCTCATTCCATATCTATGTTCTTGTTTTCAGATGCAACTCGAGATGTGCCTCGGTGAGCATCTGGAGGTTTCCCTGGCAAGCGAAGTTGGGAAGTTATATTTTGGGGTTGTCTGTTATGTATTTTCTATTTATATATTCTCCTATGTATATATATAGATAAATGATGTTTAATCGAGGCTTTTGGAGAATGGTGTTTTCTTTATTCATGTTGGGTTATCTTGGGATATATACTTATGCTTATACATGAATTTATACTCCGGCCAGCCTTAGCTTCACAGGTTGCATCCGAAGCTTGATATTCGGTATTTTGGCACTCAACTCTTTGCATATACTCATGTCTTACTCTTATCTTTTCTCCGATTTTACGTTTACGAGTGTAATGCGCTTTTCTTTTTTGCGATTTTTGCTTAAACCTTTCTTTAAAGCTCCTAGTTACAAATTTCTTCAACTATATCTACATATATATTTTATTCTGAGAGGTCGTACTCCCTTACCACATCTATTTTACGACTTAAGTATAAAGCTCTATTTGGTAGGGTGTTACATTATGGTATCAGAGCAGTTTGATCCTGTAGAGCTTAAGGGATGGACTGACTATGCTTCTAGGCATACTCTGGGTGTCTGTACATGTCGAACTAGATTATCTAACTGATAAATGTGGCATGAATATTCATGAGCATGCATTTGGGACTTTGAAGCACTAGACTTGCGATATTGAGACTGATCACCTTGATATCACTTGTTTGGTGTGAATAGGGACCAGATGGCGACTCGTGGATGCGGTCGCGGGCGAGGCAGAGGTAGAATAGGTACTGCGGACCCTGAAACAATGGGAAATGACCCTGTGAACTTTATGGCTACCCTGGAAAACATGGTTGCGACTGTGCAGGCAATAGCCAAAGCACTAGAGAATCAAGCTAGAAATGGGAACGACGCTAATGGGGATAACGGGCCAATGACGGTTGCAACTTTTCTTAAGATACATCCACCGATCTTCGGAGGAACCACGAACCCACTGAGGCTGACAACTAGTTTCAAGCAATCGAACGGGCTTTACAAGCACAACAAGTCCCTGAAGATCAACGTGTTAAGTTGGCAACTTATCAGTTAGTGGGTGAAGCCCAGTATTGATGGCAAGGGACGTGACGCCTTCTGCAGCATGGTGATGCTGCTATATCCTGGGATGCATTCCGAACTGAGTTTTACAAGAAATACTTCCCTAACTCGGTCAGAACGGCTAAGGAGCTTGAATTGCTGCAATTGAAACAAGGTCAAATGTCGGTCAATTAATACACGAACAAGTTTGAGGAATTGTGCCGATTCTCTAGGATTTGTCAGGGAGCTCCAGGAGACTTTGAGGAGTGGAAGTGCATTGATGAGCGGATAATTTATACGCTTTTTGGCATTGTTTTTAGTATGTTTTTAGTAGGATCTAGTTACTTTTAGGGATGTTTTCATTAGTTTTTATGTTAAATTCACATTTCTGGACTTTACTATGAGTTTGTGTGTTTTTCTGTGATTTCAGGTATTTTCTGGCTGAAATTGAGAGACTTGAGCAAAAATCAGATTTAGAGGTTGAAGAAGGACTGCTGATGCTGTTGGATTCTGACCCCCCTGAACTCAAAGTGGATTTTCTGGAGCTACAGAACTCAAAATGGCGCGCTTCCAATTGCATTGGAAAGTAGACATCCAGGGCTTTCTAGCAATATATAATAGTCCATACTTTGCCCAAGTTTAGATGACGCAAACTGGCGTTCAACGCCAGTTCTCTGCCCAATTCTGGCGTCCAGCGCCAGAAACAAGTTGCAAAGTGGAGTTCAACGCCCAAACTGGCACCAAAACTGGCGTTCAACTCCAGGAATGACCTCTACACGTGTAACACTCAAGCTCAGCCCAAGCACACACCAAGTGGGCCCCGGAAGTGGATTTATGCATCAATTACTTACTTCTGTAAACCCCAGTAGCTAGTTTATTATAAATAGGACCTTTTACTATTGTATTAGACATCTTTGGATTATATTTTGATCTATTGATCACGTTTTGAGGGCTGGACTCTCGGCCATGCCTGGACCTTCACTTATGTATTTTCAACGGTAGAGCTTCTACACTCCATAGATTAAGGTGTGGAGCTCTGCTGTTCTATCACATAAAGCCAGCCATAGAAAGGAGTAAGATTGATTGGATGAAGACAGCAGGAAAGCAGTGGTTCAGAGGAACGAAAGCATCTCTACACGCTTATCTGAAATTCTAACCAATGAATTACATAAGTATTTCTATCTTTATTTTAGTATTATTTTAGAAAACCCCATTACTATTTTATATCTGCCTGACTGAGATTTACAAGGTGACCATAGCTTGCTTCATACCAACAATCTCTGTGGGATTCGACCCTTACTCACGTAAGGTATTACTTGGACGACCCAGTGTACTTGCTGGTTAGTTGTGCGAAGTTGTGAACCATGGTATTGGCATCGTGTTTTTGGTGCCATTGCCAGGGAAAGAAAGAGCAATGAATTTTATATAATCAAAGTGTAATCACAATTTCTGCGCACCATGCATCAAATACGAAGGAGGACTTTGGAGTGATATATTAAGTTCTGTGGGCCCGATGGAAATCAGAGTTTTCTCAGACTTGGTAAACAAGAGCAGGGTCACGGAAGAATGTTTAAAGAAGGCTGCTGTGGCAAGGGGTGAAAGCCGGGAGTTCCACCGAAGGGACTATAACCAGAATTTCGCACCGAGGGGTCAAGAGTTCAAGAGGAATGGTAGTCGCTAGGGGAGTGATAAAGGAAGGCAAGTGATGCCTTACCCAGAGAATGTGAGGTGTCAAAGGTGCAAAAGTTTTCATCCGAATAAGCCGTGATGAAAGGGTTTAGGTCTGTGTTATAGGTGCGGGGCGCCGGGTCATATCTCCAGAGATTGCTCCCACAGAAAGGCTCAGGATGCTGATCAATCGTGACCACAAGGTGGAGGTAATTCTGAAAAATATTAATAGAATTCTAATTGCATTATATGATAT
>NC_029787.2:19532960-19547440 GCF_000816755.2 Arachis ipaensis
TAGACATAGTGTATGACGAAGGTGAGGATTTAAAGCTGAAAGTGTTAAGACTTAGTTGTGACTCTAATGTGCTGATACCAACTTCTAAACTTATAATACTTAGACTCGAGGTTCCTTCTTGCTTATCGCTGATAGGATTGGACTGGTTATCAACGCACCGCCTGTTGCTGGATTGCTTTGAATATACAATTCGATTTATGTCCGAAGAGTCTGAAAAAGTTGATGGTCGCGAGGGATAGTGTTTGAATTCTATGACGGTGAGCTATAATGAAGAGAGATTGATTGTGTGATAGGATTAATATCCATGGACCTTCGTGACCCAATCAATTCTTTTTCCCTTATAACTTGCTCAAGGTTTTGTCTCGGATTCTTTGTTTGCAAAAGATTTAATTGTCTCCCTGACGATCGGATTTTCTATCGGTAAAGAAATTCACAAAAATATAATCGCGTTGTAAGTACAGCTTCTAAACCAACAGAAAATCCTTTCGTACAAACATTTTTTGTTGTCACAAGTAACAAACCCAATAAAATTTATAAACCGAAGTATTCAAACCTTGGGTTGTCTTCTCAAGGAACTGCAGGGAGGTGTTCTTATTATTAGTTATGGAAAATAGTGTTTTTGGGTTTTAAAAGGGTTGAACAAGGGAAATAAATTGCAGGAATTAATAAATTAATAACTAATAAAACTCTTGGCAAGGTATGAAAATTTGGAAGTCCTATCCTAGTTATCCTTATAGATGGTGATGATATTTGAGTTTTAATCCCACTTAGTTAACCTTTACTAAAGCAGAGGAAAGTCAAGTGGACTAATTAGTTTGATCCTCAAGTCCTAGCCAACTCCTAAGAAAGGACTAGAGTTATTGGAATTCAATTCAATTAGCAAAAATAACAATTATCAATCACGATGAGTTTGATAACTCAAGAGTCTCCAATTAATCAATTAAAGCCAAGAATATAAAAAGCTAAATAAGAATCATAAATCTGAAATACCTCAATTTATATTAAATAAAGAAAATCCTAACATAAATGGTTCATAAGCCAATTTGGCAGCATAAGTAATCAACAAACAAAAGCATTAAAGTATCTAAAAGCAGAAGAGAAATATAAAGTAAAAAGAATATTGAACCTGAGAGGAAGTTGAAATCATAAATCCTTTAAGAGGAATCCTAATCCTAAAACCTAAGAGAGAGTAGAGAACCTCTCTCTCTCTAAAAAC
Source organism: Arachis ipaensis (assembly GCF_000816755.2). Classification (NCBI taxonomy): domain Eukaryota; kingdom Viridiplantae; phylum Streptophyta; class Magnoliopsida; order Fabales; family Fabaceae; genus Arachis; species Arachis ipaensis. Next base: position 19,534,177 of record NC_029787.2, read on the forward strand.
TACATCTAAATTATGAAAAGTGAATAATGGAAGACCTCTTATATGTTTGAATGGATGCATTCCCCTACTTTATAGCCTCTAATATGAGTTTTCTGGGCCAAAAATTAGGTCAAAAATAGCCCAAAAATCGCCTCCAGCGTTTTATGTTACGTTCAGGTCGCGGCAAAATGACACGGAGGCGTCGTCCACGCGTTTGCGTGGATTGCATTTTTGCCAGGTCACGCGTCCGCGTGATCCACGCGTTCGCGTCACCTGGCGTCGGGGCAGCTATGGCAAATTATATATCGTTGCAAAGCCCCGGACGTTAGCTTTCCAACGCAACTAAAACCATCTCATTTGGACGTCTGTAGCTCAAGTTATGACCATTTGAGTGTGAAGAGGTCAGGCTGGACAGCTTAGTAATTTCTTCAACTTCTTGTATTCCTTCTATTTTTGCATGCTTCCTTTCCATCCTCTAAGCCATTCCTGCCCTGTAATCTCTGAAAACACTTAACACACATATCAAGGCATCTAATGGTAATAAGAGAAGATTAATATTAGCAAATTAAGACCAAAGAAACATGTTTTCAGTCATAGCACAAAATCAGGAAGGAAAAAGTAAAACCATGCAAATAGTATGAATAAGTGGGTAAAGAGTTGATAAAAACTACTCAATTGAGCACAAGATAAACCATAAAATAGTGGTTTATCAACCTCCCCACACTTAAACAATAGCATGTCCTCATGCTAAGCTCAAGAGAAGCTATAAGAGTGAAGAGGAATGGTAGAATGTATGAAATGCAACCTATCTATATGAATGCAACTAAATGTAAAAATGTTTCTACCTACTTGGTTAAAAGTAAATAAGCTTTTCAAGACAAACATAAATCAGATTTCACTAATTCAAATTATAGAATAAAAGATAAGTAAACTTGTAAGAAGACAGCTCATGAAAGCAGGGAACATAGAATCAAACATTGAACCCTTACTGGTAGTGTATAACACTCTAATCTCTCAAGTGTATAGGGTTATTCACTATACTCTTCTCTAATCGCAAGTGTCTAGGGTTAATCAGTCTACTCTTCTCTAGTCATGCTTTTTAACTTTTGTTCTTCATCTAACCAATCAACAAATATTTAGTATACCAATGCAAACATCATGAGGTCTTTTCAGGGTTGTAATGGGGCTGAGGTAAAGGTAAGGATATATATATATATAAGGCTAAGTGAGCTAACAAAGTGAATCCTTGATTAGTCTAAGATCTCACCTAACATATACATACTTTATATAATTTAAAATGCTTTACCTAGCTACCCAAATTTTTTCCACTTTTGTATTACATGCTCATGTATCAAACTTTATTTTTGAATTTTGTCCCATGTGCATTGATTCTTTTTATTTTGCATTTGGGGTAATATTTTTTTTTCAACGTATCCCCTTATTTAATTACTTAATATTTTTTTTCAATGCACATGGTAATTTAATTATTTTGATTTCACATGAGCATGCTTCCCAAATTTTCAAATAACTTATTCAATTTAATTCCCCTTTTTTTTTTCTATCATCCCATGTTCCCATAAAATTCTCCATACTTAAATTATACACAATATCTATCTTAAGCTAACCAAGGATTCAACTTGAAATTTTTATTTTATTTTTCTGCTTAAGGCTAGTGATGTGGTAAAATATAGAATAAATGGGATTAAAAGACTCAAAGTGGCTAACAAGGGTGACATAAAAGGGTAGGCTTATTTGGGAGAAGTGAGCTAAAACAAGTAATGGCCTCAATCATATGCAAGCATGTAAATACACTAAATAATGGACATATAGAATGGAACAAAATAAAGATTACAATCATAGAGAAGTGAACACACAAGAATAAAAATTTATGGTTAAATAATGTAACCATATAAATAAGCTCAAAATCTCACAGGTTGTGTGTTCTTAGCTTTTTAAACTATGTTCCAAATACAACTTCAAACAAGTTTAACACATAGAAAATTTTAATTTTTTTATTTAAATTAGTGAAAATAAAATTTTTAAAAATAGGGTCCTAGAAAGAAACTTATTTTTTTCAACCAAGTAGTATTTAAATGCAAACAATCAACTACACATGCAATCTATTATGCAATGCAACAATGAACTAATGAAGAAAATAAGACATTGGTGTTGAGAAGAGAATAACTAACCCATGGAGATCGGTATCAACCTCCCCACACTTAAAGGTTGCACCGTCCTCGGTGCATGCTAAGATGTACAAGTGGACAGGCTGCTCCAACTGATGCCTTTCTCTATAGATTGTGCAGATTGACTTGCCTGTCTCCCCATATAGAAGTTCTTCCTTTTCCCTTCCTCGGTGGCCATCCTGAAAGAAGAGAAAAAGGGAGAAAAGTAACCCAGAAATAAATATAAGAAAAATAAATAAAATATGGGTTGGTAATGCCAAATAATAAGGGTCTCAATTACATGGTAGCTACAACATGCAGTGAGAAAACAGTAGAAGCATACGGCATATCAATAGTGCAAGAATTGCAACAATGGGAAGAGGGTGTGGGTAATGCAAAATAGTGTAAGTGCATATCAATGCAAAAGGAATATCAGTATTATAAAAACTAGCATTGACTTATGAATAATAATACCCAATTAGAATAAAACAAGTCATGAAGCACCAGAATAATTCAAAAAGATGTAACAGTTGAATGAGAAAATTTTAACACCAATGAAAAAATAATAATTTGAGAAAAGAAAATAAAAATATACCCAAAATTAAAATGCAATGGATGAAAGTATGCAAATAAATTAAATAAAATAGAATGGAAGTGAAGAGGGATGAGAAGTTAAAAAGATGAAGTAAGAAAGAAAGAAGAAAGAAGAAAAGATAGAAAAAAATTAGGATTAGAAAAGAAAAGATAAGATAATTGGCGCTGATCTGGATAAGTTGTGCGGCGCAGGCGATGCGAGCGCGTGGGTTACGCGTTCGCGCGGATAGCGCTTCTATGAAGTGACGCGGACACGTGGGTCACGCGTTCGCGTGGAGTGATTTGTTCCATTAGTGCGAGGACAGCCTCACGGTCACGCAACTCTCTGTTTTAAATGCTTTTTGTCAAATTTTTGGGTGACGCGATCGCGTGGGTGGCCATAAATTGAAAACGATGCGGACGTGTGGGGCACGCGTTCGCATGATAGGGCTGGTGCTTCTAGCATCATTCCAGCTCAGCTCCATCATAACTCTCTGCCATACACCTCTTTACGTCGATTTTACAGGGCCACGCGTTCGCGTGGGTGACGCGGACGCGTGGGGAGGCTATTTCGCAAACGACGTGGACGCGTCAGCGATGCGGTCGCGTGATCATATTTGTGCCTAAGGCACGCCTCCAGCCACGCTTTCGCGTGACTCTCTGTTCACTTTTCTTTTCTTCCTAATGCACCTGTGACGCAGACGCTGTCGCGTCGCGTGCGATTTTTTTTAATAATAATGCAGTATGCAGAATGCAATGCTAATATGAATGTTATGCATGATTCTAGGTCCAATAAAAACTCAAAAACAAACAAAACAGACTAGAATTAAAACTAAAAAAGGGACGATCATACCATGGTGGGTTGTCTCCCACCTAGCACTTTTAGTTAAAGTCCTTAAGTTGGACATTTGGTGAGCTCCCTGTTATGGTGGTTTGTGCTTGAACTCGTCTTGAAACTTCCACCAATGCTTGGACTTCCAATAAGCTCTATCAATACCAAGTAAATTCATCAAGCTTTGATGGAGTTCTTCACAAGCTTTGAGATCCCAAAATTGATCTTCATATATTCCAGGATCCCAAATCTTATTTCTACACCCGTCTTCAAGTTGATTATCATGATTCCATCCGGGTGGTTCAGCCTTGGAATTCTCACTGAAGCGTCCAAACAACTTCCCAGACCCATTCAATTGAGCTCTACACCAACCTTTGCGTTTAAACTTAAAGCTTCCAACCATAATGAACCTTGTAGGACAATTCTTACCACTGACCATCTTCCTCTTACTCTTAATGCCACAAAGAGCTCTAAGTTGACCATCCGTCTCCAGTAGCCCATATTCAAGTGGGAAGGTAAAGGTCAAGGATAAGAATTTTACCCACTTGAACGTTGTGTTGGACGGTAATGGCCTTGGGAGAGGTGTTTCTAATGAACTTGCAAGCTCCACTCCTTTGTGCTCTTCTCTGACAACTTCCACCTCCTTGTAAGCTTCTTTAATTTCAACCTCTTCCTCTTGGTAGCTTTCTTCCAATTCAATCTCCTCTTCACTGCTTTCCAAGGGCATGGGAGGTTGTGCTTCTTCTTCTTGAATTTCCATCTCTTGATCGACCTCTTCCAATTCCTTAACCATGACATGCCTTGGAGGTTGTACACCCTCCTCAACATCAAATGCAACCGTCTTGGAAGGAGGCTCTATGTCTTGACTTTCCTATGGAGGTTCAGCATCTCCCAAGTCTTCAACCACTTCTTCCTCTTCAATAATTACTGCTTTGTCCAGTAGTTTTAATATAAAATCGTACTCATCCTTGATGATTTTATTTCCATGAAAACTCCTTTCAACTATTCTTTCATCTTCAAGGGTCTCTCCTATCTCCACATTTTGGGCCTCCTCTTGCTCTAAGACAAAATCAGACTCCTCCTTGATGTCTTCCTTCACTAATTCTTCAACCACTCCTTCGACTTCAAGGGTCTTTACTACCTTTACCTTTAGGGCCTCCTCTAGCTCCTTATGAAGTATGGATTCGCGAAGATGATCCCTTCTCTCTTGTTCCATGTCAATAGCATCATTGGGATCATGTTGCTCTTGGATTGATGGATGTGGGTACTCTTCCATGGATGGTGGTGATGGGATGTAGAGATCATTCTGTGGTTGAAAAGGAAGTGCACTAGAGCTTGAGGGTTGATTGTTGAAGGTATTTGGTGGTCCGATTTGGGCGACGAGAGCTTGTATAGTAGAGTTTAGATCGGTAAGTGCTTTCTCCATGGAGGTTTGGGGGTGGATAGGAGGGTTCATTTGTTGGGAGAAATGGTTCATGGTAGGAAGGTGGTTCATCTTGATAATGATAAGGAGATAGTGTATATTGAGGTGGTGGTTCATGAGAGTAGTTGTGTTGGAATGGGGGTGGTTCTGTGTATGGTTCATTTGGCTCATAAGGTGGTTGGTATGGTGGATACGGGTTAGGGTCATATGGGGGTGAATGGTGGAAAGGAGCTTGTGAGTATGGTGGTCCAAAGTCACGTTGAGGAGAGGGTTCATAGGCATATGGTGGTAGTTGTTGATAATCAAAAGAGTGCTCACCATAGCCATTGCCTTGATATGCATCACATAATGGTTGTTGATAGTCCATTGGAGGTGGTTGTTGCCATGAGGGTTGATCAAATCCTTGTGGCTCCTCCCATCTTTGATTGTTCCAACCTTGATGCCTGTTCTCATTGTAATCTCCTCTTTCTGCAACATAGTTGTAACCAGACTCATAGCCAAAGGGGTGAGAGTTCATAGTAGTAGAAGAAAATAAAAAAAAAACTAACAAGAAGAAAATATTTTGAAAAAGATATGATTTTTGAAAAAAGATAAGATAAGATTTTGAAAAAGATATGATTTTTGAAAAGCATTTGAATTTTGAAAAATAAGATAAGATAAGATAAAAATTTTAAAATAAAAATCTGAAATTTATTTTTGAAAAATATTTACAATAACCAATAATAAGGCACACGTTTGCAATTCCCCGGAAACGGCGCCATTTTGACGATCGGATTTTCTATCGGTAAAGAAATTCACAAAAATATAATCGCGTTGTAAGTACAGCTTCTAAACCAACAGAAAATCCTTTCGTACAAACGTTTTTTGTTGTCAGAAGTAACAAACCCAATAAAATTTATAAACCAAAGTATTCAAACCTCGGGTCGTCTTCTCAAGGAACTGCAGGGAGGTGTTCTTATTATTAGTTATGGAAAACAGTGTTTTTGGGTTTTAAAAGGGTTGAACAAGGGAAATAAATTGCAGGAATTAATAAATTAATAACTAACAAAACTCTTGGCAAGGTATGAAAATTTGGAAGTTCTATCCTAGTTATCCTTATCGATGGTGATGAGATTTGATTTTTAATCCCAATGAAATCCTAAATCCTTTAAGAGGAATCCTAATCCTAAAACCTAAGAGAGAGGAGAGAACCTCTCTCTCTCTAAAAACTACATCTAAATTATGAAAAGTGAATAATGGAAGACCTCTTATATGTTTGAATGGATGCATTCCCCTACTTTATAGCCTCTAATCTGAATTTTCTGGGCCAAAAATTGGGTCAAAAATAGCCCAAAAATCGTCCCCAGCGATTTTTGTTACGTTCAGGTCGCGGCAAAGTGACGCGGAGGCGTCGTCCACGCGTTTGCGTGGATTGCATTTTTGCCAGGTCACGCGTCCGCGTGATCCACGCGTTCGCGTCATCTGGCGTCAGGGAAGCTATAGCAAATTATATATCGTTGTGAAGCCCCGGACGTTAGCTTTCCAACGCAACTGGAACCATCTCATTTGGATCTCTGTAGCTCAAGTTATGACCGTTTGAGTGCGAAGAGGTCAGGCTAGACAGGTTAGCAATTTCTTCAACTTCTTGTATTCCTTCCATTTTTGCATGCTTCCTTTCCATCCTCTAAGCCATTCCTTCCCTGTAATCTTTGAAAACACTTAACACACATATCAAGGCATCTAATGGTAAGAAGAGAGGATTAATATTAGCAAATTAAGACCAAAGAAACATGTTTTCAGTCATAGCACAAAATCAGGAAGGAAAAAGTAAAACCATGCAAATAGTATGAATAAGTGGGTAAAGAGTTGATTAAAACCACTCAATTGAGCACAAGATAAACCATAAAATAGTGGTTTATCACTCCCTAATTCTATTTCTTACTCACACGTAATTGTGAATGAACTTTGTACTCTCCAAGGCGAGCCTAATTTTGTTTTGATACAACCAAGTGATTCTCGAATCTTTGAAAACTAGCAGTCAAATTACTTTTCTCTATGAACTTGTGTTTATTCAAAAATTGGCAGAGACTTACTTAATTTAATATGCCTTGTTTCTTTCTAATTAGAGTGTTTAATTTGGCTTCCCTCTGTGAGATACATCCTAATTCTTATCCTTTGTATTTCGTAAAATTTTCTACAACTTTATTTAATCAGAACACAAGACATTCTTCTGATTCCTTGCGAACACCGTTTGGGTTGTTCGTTCTTCCTTTGAGCTTAGAATCTTTTCAAAAATCAACTAGAGCTTGATTTTGTATCGCACACAATTCTTAGATATAGCCCTCGGAACGATAGTTCCTTAGAACATGATTGGTGGACGTAGAAGATGAAGCTTGAGCGTGTACAGGATAATGGGGAGTTGTGAAGTTTAATTTTTGTAGATTGAACCATAAGAATACACCGTTTGTATGAATGCCTGAATGCTAATGAAGCTTTCAAACCTTGAGAGCAAGGAATTAACTACAATGCCAATACTCGAAACTACCTGAACCTGACAAACCGTTTAAGGCTTATTACGATACATTACCAAAGGGCTTAAGAGACGTGGTGATGCAATGTTATGAACTACTGGTGGATGCCCTGACCAGAAAATCTCTGACTATTGTTTGTAGAACAATTAAGGAGAATGAACCGTTAAGTATGTTCGGAATATTCGGTTGGAAAATGAGAAAGTGGATGGAGGTGTCAGACTAGATCAACTGCAAATGTTAAATAATTGTGAGGCTGGGATTCGGAGAGCGTAGTAAGAGGATAAAGAGCTACCAAGAATATCAAAGCTTGTTAGGCAAGGGAATCAAGAAGAGATCAATGAAAAACAGGAATGGAATTTAAATGTATAAGAAAGGACTTAGTGTGCTGAATGTCGAAAGTTGACACATGAACTATTTTCTGAAGCACACATGAGCGAACCTTCAATTCACCTTAAAGTTACTAAGATATATCACGAAAAATGAAGTAGCGGTGCATGTAACTCAGTGTTTGACAGGTTATAGAAAAGACTATTCCTTTGAAACTCAAGTGTCCTAGGTCCCAAATCGAAAGCCAAGACAACGGAGAAAAACTAAGTGAATTCAAGTTGGGATTTTTGACTGAGCAAAGCCGACAGAAAAGTTATACGGACCAGGAGAAAAAACCTAGATAGTTTAAGCAAAGAAGTTACGCATTTTTCGAGGTTGTTTCAATAGACTAGAATCGAGAGGTAATCAAGACTAAGGGGATGAAACCGAGGTGTATTGAGCCGTTTGAAGTACTAAGACTGATTGGTGACTGGCGACGTATCAAATAGTTTTGCTACTGTATTAGTTCAATTGGAAGAAGATTTTACGTTTCAAGTACTTCTGGTTAGAACTGACGATGCCAGTGTTGAGCGACTACGCAGAAGAGTAGTACCGTTGTAAAGGTTTCTTGGAGTTGAGTTGGATTTGAGGAACACACTTGGGAGCTTGACATCCAGAATGAGAAGTGACTACCCACACCTCTCTTCAGGTTTTTGAATATGAATTTTGAGGGAAAAATTCTTATTTAGGTGGATAGGATGTAAAACCCACAAAATTAATAAATAATTATTCAATAAATTAATTATTATTTAGGAAAATTAGAAAATTAAATTTTATAGTTTAATGAATTAGAGAGAATTAAAATATGAATTTTGACACTAATTTTAAAGATTTTGGCCCAAAATTAAGCCGAACAGACCAAACCGATCGAACCGGGCCCAAGGCCCAACTCAATTTATTAAAATAATAGAGCCTCAGCTCATCTTCTTCCATCCCTTTTTGAAGAACGCGGCAACACTCAAGGAGGAATAGAGAAATAGAAACGAAACTCTCCTCCAAAAATTCAATTCCACGTAACTTTCAATCCGGAGTTTCGATTGACGAGCCGTCAGTGGCTACATGTTCGTATTGGAATTACCTACAAAATCCACATATTAATTTGGTAAGAATCTAACAATTTCTTACTTAACTACTCTTCCTAAATTTCGAAATTTAAGATTTTGAGTTTGATAGATTATGTGATTTTGATATTCTAGGGTTGAGTTAGCTTGAGAAAATTATTGGGTTTTGTTTATTTGAGCCATGGGTAAGGTAAAGAGCTCCTATTTCTTGGTGAATTTCCAATTTAGTGAACTCTATGTTGATTATAGTGATATTGTATGAAATAGATTGTGTTCTTGTTGATTTAGAGTTCAATTGGACGGTTTGGAACAAAATCTGGATGATTAATCTTGAGGAATTGACTTTTGGAAGCTTAGAGCTTGTGAAAAGAGAGGTTTTTGAGGTGTTCTGAGTTTAGGGAGGAATCTGTCAAGGTATGGTTTTAGTTTCTCATAGATAATATATAATATTTTGTGAAAACATAGGCACTGACCATAGGATAGGTAAAAAATGTGGAATATATTAATACTAGTAATCTTGATGGAAATATGAAATTATATTGCGAATGAGTTGATGAATGATGATTTTGTTGAGTAGGTTGTAGGAATTGTGTTAATTAATGTTGTTGATAGGAGCTGATAAATGATTATTAATGAATATGAGTATTGATGATGGAAGATTGAGGATTGGTTGAGTTATGTATATATATGTGCTTGTTGAATAATGAATGAATTGAGAGTTGAAAATGGTTTTGATATTGGAATTGGTTTGGCTTATTGGAAATGATTTGAAAAGGGTTTGAAAGGTGGTTTGGTTGGGACCTGAGAAGGGTGGCAAAGTCCAAATTTTAAAGGAGATGCTGTCAAAATTTTATAAAAATTAGAGATTTAGTTTGAAGTATTATTTAGACAAGTATGGATAAAAGAATTATATTATTTGACTTTGATTTATAAAGAAAAGAAATGCATTATATTTTGGTACTTGATTTATTAAGAAAAGTATTATGTTTTGAGTTTTACTTAGTTAAGAAGAGAATTATGTTTTGAGTGTGAATTATTGATGAATGGAATGGGAGGTGTGATGATGATCATTGTTGAATGAATTAAATAATGAAGAGGATGAATTTGATATGAAATTGTTTTGTGGGGATCGTGGTTATTTACCGCCCACCAGATTTGATAAGAAATTATTTTATGGGGATCATAGTTATTTCCCGCCCTCGTGTGTGCTATTTTCCAATTAAAAATCTCTGTGGTGATCGAGGTGGTTTACGGCCTACAAATGGTGGGGATCGAGGTTACCACCCACCAGGTGAGGATCGTGGTACTGTACCACTCACCAGTTTTCAAGAGGACGATATTTGGGTTAGCTACCAGACATGTCGGGTTGGCTATCTAACCGACAGATGAGACTCATCAGCTATAGGGCAGGCTTACATCATATGAATATGTATGTTTTGCTTGATTGTGCATTAATTGGGCTTGCCTATGTGATTACTATGCTTAACTGTTATATTTGCTACCTGCTGTATCTGTATCCTACTTGTGTTTGCTTTGTCTGTGCGCCGGAGTTTTGGAGGATTGGAGGAAGGCAAAAATTAGGGCTTAAGTTAGAAAGGAATTAGAAATAAGAACCTTAGATAACCTACCCCATTTATGGTTCTCCATTTATAAACTTTAAGATTTAAATCTGAGTGTCGAAGTTCTAGGATCGCCTCTGACTTTTCCGGGACCTTATATATTATGTATGTGGGTACCACTACCATGCTGAGAACCTTCGGTTCTCATTCTATATCTATGTTGTTGTTTTCAGATGAAGGTCGAGATGTGCCTCGGTGAGCATCTGGAGGTTTCCCTGGCAAGTGAAGTTGGGAAGTTATATTTTGGGGTTGTCTGTTATGTATTTTCTATTTATAGATTCTCCTATGTATATATATAGATAAATGATGTTTAATCGAGGCTTTTTGGAGAATTACGTATTTTCTTTATGCATGTTGAGTTATCTTGGGATATATACTTATGCTTATACATGAATTTATACTCTAGCCAACCTTAGCTTTGCAGGTTGTATTTGGAGCTTGATATTTGGTATTTTGGTACTCAACTCTTTGTATATACTCACGTCTTACTCTTATCTTTTCTCCAGTTTTACGTTTACGAGTGTAATGCGCTTTTCTTTTTTGCAGTTTTTGCTTAAACCTTTCTTTAAGGCTCCTATTTACAAATTTCTTCAACTATATCTACATATATATTTTATTCTGAGAGGTCGTAATACCTCACCACCTCTATTTTACGACTTAAGCGTAAAGCTCTGTGCGGTAGAGTGTTACATTATACTACTACGGTAATAATGATGATGCTGCTGCTGCTGCTGATGATGATGATGATGATAATGATGATGATGATTGTTATTGTTATTATTATTGTTAGAGGATCATCCATGTCCTTGTAATCACATCTTGATGTCTGACATAATGATCGATATATGTGTGTAAGGTATAGAAAACCCCAACTAAATTTATTAATCTGAAAAAACTCACTAAGCAATGGCAATAAATACTTCCAGTGTACAGTAATTTCAAATTTGTCACTAAATAATGTTGTACCAAATAGCAACATGATATGATATTTCACATAACTTTTTTTACTTTGTCGATCAGTCAAATGTTAGCGCCACTTTAGGATGCAAAACCATGCTAGCTTGATTCCGCTTTTTCTATTGTCGTGCGGCCAGGAGTACTGCCGATTTGGTTCATGCACTAATTCTCTAATGCACTTGTGCTGTGATCAGTTGATCTAGTCACTGAAAAACCATGAGTTTTGGTCCAAAAATCATGGTGATATCCTCCAAAGTAATGGTGCAGCACTTGCAGTGCATAAGATGAAACGTGTGCATCTCAGGATGCGACCTTTCAACTACTGCGTCTATAGTCAGACTATGAGACATAATCCCTCTAATTTGAGATATATGATAAAATTCGATCTCTCTGATCTCAACTGTTCTTCCACTCTGATATCATATGAGTTTATTTGGTGTAAGTGTCTGTTGTACAAATTTTTTAAATCCTAAAAATAAAAATAATAATTAACAGTCAATAACTATAACCAGTTGATAACTACTATTGCTACTAAAATAAATTAATACTCTGTTTACTAAGAATTATAATTAATTTAATAAATTATTATAAATTCTAATAATTGATAATTACTAAATTAGTTATTAATTACTAATCACTATTTACGGGATGGAGATGGGCCGAGTCAGGTCGAGCTTTGACTTTGACGAGCTTGGTCCATGTTGTAAGTAGACGGCCCAAGTCTAGGCATGTTACTTTTTATAGGCTTTTTTTCAGGCTCAAGTCCGGTCTGCTTAAAACTCGACAAGCCCGCGAGCCTATTTGAAAAGTTTTTTCGTTAATTAAAACTAAAAAAAAAACATAAACTTAAAAAATCTAAATTGACATTAAATGAATTTTAAAATTTATAATTCATAATTTGTAAAAAAAATTCATTTATATAACAATTCTTAGTCACATATCATAACCATATTTACAGTCCATAAACTTTTTGTTTGAAAAAAAAAGCTACGATCTTAATTAATATTGACTATTAATTTTTTTAATTTTGTTTTATATTTAACATAAGTGAATAATTGAAAGTCTAAACTAAGAATATCTTATTTTTACAAAAAAATATTTTAATGAGTCGGTCCAACGAGATTCATAGACTTTTCTTAAAACTTATGACTTAACATTTTTAACTAATAAACTTTACAAAAAGTCCAAGCCTAGTTTATTTAATAAAACGAGCCGAGTCGAGTCGAGCTTAAAACGAGCCGAACCACGAGTTCTCGTCGAGTAGCCCGGCCCACTTCCACCCCTACCACTACTATAAACGCAAAAATTACTTACATATACAAGATTTTGAAGATATTTTATAATATTATCCTTAACACGTGAGATGTCACATTTTTCCATTTTTATTTTTTCTAAATTTTACACAAAAAACATATATTAACAATTAATAATAATACTAATTTTTTTACAAATACTTAAGATAAAAGTAAACTAATCTTAGTTAACAAATAATTACTAATACTGTTACTTTTTTAATTGATTAAGCATTTAAACTAAATGATCATTTACTAAAAACATATCCTAAGCATTAATAATAATAACTCTAAATCTTTTTTCTTTTTTTTTCAATAAATATTACAAACAAGCCTAAAATAGTAAACATATGCTAAAAATTAATAATATTAATTATTTTTTTCAATAAATAATTAAAATAAGAAAAACCTAATAGTATATATTAATAATTAATAATAATTCAGTTTTATTATTAAAAATTAAATTAACTACACATATATATAAACT
>NC_029787.2:19547512-19549136 GCF_000816755.2 Arachis ipaensis
TAACAATAAAATTATATTCTTTAACTACTCTTAAACAACTAACAACTAATTTATTTAGCTACTAAACAAGAAAATAATATTAAAAAAAAATAATAAATTGTTTATTTTGGTAGTACTTTCAGTTTACAAAGAATAATATTAACACATACTAACTACTTAATAACTATGAAACACTAAAAAAAAGTTACTTAGGTATGTATGAGTGCTGCCGTTTTCTTTAACTTGTTGGGGTGAAGAAAAAACTTTGCTCTTCAAGGGGATGGGGACCAAAAAAGAAGAAGGAACGAACGAGGGAGAGGGTGTGGTTGCTTTTAGGTTAACTTGTGGAAAGAGAGAGAGAACGTCGCCACGTATTGGACATGCGAAGCAAAATGTTTTGCACAAATCGTCAGTGCCGTTTTCAGTAAATGGCGTCAATATTTTTATCGCGCTAGAGTAGCCACTTTCTATAACGCCGTTAATCACAACTGTTTGCCTATTTTAGTGATATACATTAGTCCAATATTTAAAAAAAAAGTTCGAATTGTGAATATTTTTTTAATTAATTTTTAGATTTTTTTTCTTATGTTAAATTTTGGCATTAATATTTGATGTGCTATGTTAGCTCCCAAAATTTTCTCAATCTGAAATATAAATTAAGATAGATTGTAGGATAGGGAAAAAATCCAAATTAATCAATTTAGATTGTAGGATAGGAAAAAATCCAAATTAATCAATTTAGATTGTGACAAATGTTTTCGAAGATTGAAAGTACCCCACAAAACATAAAGAAGAAAATCCTAGAATATTTAATTTTGATGCATAATGGTAATTATTTTTTTTTTATACGACGTTATATAATTATATGCAAGTATAAAACTGTTTTCGTGCAACCTGTATATCAAAATTTATTTCTTATTGTTATACAAAATTGTAACTTCTTAGTAATATGTTTTATAAAAAATGTGAACTTTAAATAAAAAACTGCTTCCTAGTGTATCAAAATTCATTTCTTATTATTATACATAATTGTAACTTCTTAGTAATATGTTTCTAAAAAATGTGAACTTTAAATAATTAATTTTAAAATTAGTACAGTGTTAATTGGGGGAGAAAAAACTAATGACCTAAATGGTTCGAGACAGTTCTTTCTTTTGTTTCAAATTACTAATAAATGAAGATAAAATCAACGAAAATATTCAAACATAAAGTGGAGGCAAATTACTTTTGGGGTCTATGATTATGACCACCACACTCTCTGTTGATTGTTCATTTTATGTGACTTAATTTTCAGCTTCTTGGGTTTAATCATGTATGATAAATTAGAGCATATATATATATTTCAGAGTTTTTGTTACCTCTAGCGATTGTTAGATGGTGGAGCATAAAGCTTCTAATTTGTAATTTCTAACGCCGGGCTCCAAATAAATCCATGTGTTGCTCACTTTTTTTCTTCCTCTGACCCCAGAAAAGAAGCTCCCACTTTTATCAATAATTTTGTTGGTCAAAAAGAGAAAAATGGATACTCAATTGGACAATTGCCATAAGTCATCAGAAGCAAGAAGATAAAGGGAGTGGTTAGAGGAAGAAGAAATCGTTTTCGCAACTTCGTGAGTTGGTTTATGAAAGTGATAGAAAAGGGTGT
>NC_029787.2:19549310-19558192 GCF_000816755.2 Arachis ipaensis
AATATTATACGTACAAGTCTTTTTATGAATTAAGTCTTACCAAATTGAACAATAAAGTTTGGGTGAGCAGGTAAGTGTGAAAGTGATGAAAATAATTTTTGTTGATGTTAGACCAATTTGGTTGAACTTGGTTGATAAAAAGATTTGTTCGTGTAGTATTACTCTAAATAACAATAGAATTTAATTTTGATGCATACTTAGTACAAAAATAGTTTTACACATACATTAAATTATGTAATGCCGTATTAGCAAAAATAACTAGGACCTTATATTAACCACGTGAATGGTCATCTAAAAGAATGAATGTAAATGTGTGACTATATAAAACGTTTTACACTGTCAGTGCATCAAAATTAAACTCATAATAATAATACATGAATAAGATAAACATGTGTAATATATTATACATATTATATTATAAAATTTTATTTATCAACAAAATAATAATATTATCTCAGACGAATATAAGAATAATGGAGTAATTATCAATATAAGAATAATAATATAGATTAATTAAAATTTTAAATATACTAAAATTTAATTAAATTTACATATATTTTATTCAAAATATACGTAAAATTTTAATTGATTTTGAGTAAATTTATATTTAGAGACACGTTAGCATTTTTCGTTTAGAATTAACGAAAAAACACGTACAAGGACCACGTTATGTCACGAAAATAAAGGATAGGAACTGAAGTGAATTGTTTTTATTTTAAGGAGTAACATTGTTATTTTGAAAAATAGACAAAGAACGAATTGGTAGTTCACTCCTAATTTAAATTAGTGCGATTTTAATCAATTTTAATTTAAATTGAATTGGATGAACAATTAAATTTAAACACTCTTACAAAAAATTCTTCATAGATATGATTCAAATTATTTCAGGAAAGACATTCTTGGGTCGACCACAACTTAGACCCAATCTAAGAACCAAAATGTAACGGGATGGACTATATGATTTTAGGTTTATACTTCAATGAGATTAGTGTTAAAAAAAAATAACGAATTTGAGTTGGTCGAGTAATCAGTTCACTCGTTTGCTTAAGTAAGTAACTGAGGGTTTGGATTTTACTTTGTACATGCAATAACTCATTGGCCAATAACAAATTTTTAAATAGAGTTCAGATCTGTGATAAATTAGCCATTTGTCTGTCAAGTTGGAAGATACCGCAGACAATAAAAAAATAAAAATAAAAAACAACACAAAAGCTTAACTAGAAGAAGACATAACAATGAGGCCATCCCCTAGGTTGGTGTAGCCAATAGCCCAATAATAGCCAAACAAGGAAACAAAAAAAATGAAGTGCTTAAAGTTGTTAGCTCTCTAGTTTAGTGGTCAAACTCAAGTCAACCCACGCATGGATGAAGGATGATGACTCGAGTCAAAAGCACTGTGGCTTCCCACCGCATCACAATCATCGCCTCCCGTGTAAAGGGTTGCTTTCAAATTATATAGGTGCAAACTTCAATTATCTTATCAACTACTATTATTTTGCACTAAATTAGTTTTTCATTTTTCTGAAATTTACATTTTTTCTGTTTTTGGTTTCACTTAAATAGTTTAAAAAGGTTTTATATACTTTCTTGTTTCATAAGAATAAGCAAGCGTCAAATTAATTAATAAGAAATTCAGAAAAATCAACGTAGCTAAGACAAATTATGAAAATTCCATCCCAAGAACAAGCGATTAAAAAAACAGAAAATATGGGGGGAAGATCATTGTGATTATGATTTTTTTGATGCTGAATATTTCTTTTTCGTTTATTTATTTTCATTAACACGTCGAAGAAAATTCAAAATTTTAATTTGTTTTAACTTTAACAATAAAATAATACACATTGAAAAACAACATTGTACAATAACAATAATAAACATAATTGTTCTAACGTTTTGGTGAAAATAAGAATCGTAGTCTTTGTTATTATATTATTAGAAAATTGTTTTTAGTGGTTATTTATTTTTATTTTTAGTAACAATAAAAATAGCTATTAATATATTTATTAGTAATTAGATATCAATCGTCTTATATTTTATTGTTAAAAAATTTTAATAACAATTATACAATTGTTAGTAAAATGTATATAATTGTCATTGTAATATATAGTGATAACGGCAAATATATAATTGTCACTAAAATATAAGTTAAATATAATATTTAGTGACTATCATATATATTATTGTATGTATCACTAAAAATAACTTTAGTTGTAGATGATAATATTATAAAATTTAAGATTGACATTTTTCCCAATAATGAGATCGATATGGTTTATCATATTGTTATTATATATTATGATTTTCAAATGATATGACTTGTTTTTGTTAAAAATGTATTTAGGAATTATTTTATAAAAAGATTAATGATTTTTGCAATGAATACAGGTTTGACGGGAATTGAGAAAAGGGAATGGATCGGGAATAAATAGATGAACAGAAGAAATCTATTGAACATGCAAATGAATTGAACCTAAAAGAGATTCCTCTGTGATTTAAAAGATAATAATTAATTTATTTATTTTTAGAATTTAATTTTGATATATTGTCAGTATAAAATAATTTTATATGTATATTTAATTACGTACGTAATAACATATCAGTAAAAATAACTATTTTTTATATTGACCGTGTGAATAGTCATTCAAAAAAACGGATGTGATTACACGACTATATAAAATACTTTACACTGTCAATGAATCAAAATTAAACTCTTATTTTATATCATCTATTATATTTATCTGAAATGTCAACAATATATTAGGCCCATCAATATGAATTCTAATAATTATGAATAGTTTTTTTATAACAGGTTTTTATAACACCATTGACATGTTAAATAATAAATAATATAGAATAAATGACTTAATTTGTTCTTACACTACAAGAAAATTAGTTTTTTATCACGCTTTTAAAGTGTGTCGAAAAGTGGAAAAAAGCGTACTGATGGCTTTTTGCCACGCTTTTTGGGCTATCAGCACACTTTTAAAAGAGTCACATCTACAAACGTGCCAGTTGCTCTATCGCCACGCTTTTGTCAATCTATTAGCATGCTTTATTTTTTGCCACGCTTTCATCTATTGCCACACTTAAAAACGGGAGACGTATGTATAACTTTATAGCCACGCTTTAAAAGCGTGCCAAAAAGTGGACACAGCTATGCTTTTAGAAATGTGCCTATTAGGTTGGTTTTGGCTACGCTTCAAAAGCGTGCCGATAAGGGAATATATGGCTATGCTTTTTAAACGAACCTATAATGAACCTATTGCCATGCTTTTAAAGCGTGGCTATATCTTTAATAAATAAAAAAATCTTGGTATATACTTTTACATGTACTCTAATGCGCTCCAAAAAAATAAAAAACATTGACAAAAATATAAATATTATTTAAAAAAAATCAATACAAATTAGTATTACATGAGTAAAATTCAAACCAAATTTAGCCATGTCATCTCTATACATGCAACGATCGCGTACATAAAATTTACAAACATAAACAAAATTGAATTTCTAAAGAGAATTAAAAAATGTCATTGATTCTCAACATCCCTCCTAGCCACATTCAAACTTCCACTTCCAGTTGATAGTAGGATTTTATCAACCAAATTAATTGCCCGTCGAAATCAGATCCAAAAATCCAGTTAGAAAATTGACATGACAGAGTGAAACCCTGAATTGGTGTCCCATGTAGAAACATTCACATAGGAAACACCTGAAAATGGATTACAACCAATGGCTTTACCTGCTTGTTTCTTGTTTCCGAATGGTTCTGGTTCACCTGTATTCATAAACCACTGACAGTCACGTTTTTGTTTGACTCTAGAAGAATTCTCATAGCCCAAATTTTTTCCAGTTAAGCAGCCAAAATCTCGTGGTAGCCATAAGCTTTTATGCTGAAAAGACAGGAAAAAAAAGCTTAGAGTATGTGGAATAAGTTGAGATAACTATGTAGAAAGCATGTACAAAAATAATCCATCCATTGCAAGAACAATCGATCAAAAAATGCTTTTTAAGTATTATTCATCATAACATTTAAACCAAAACTTGGATATTTTAACACAGACATCTTAGAGCTATTAATTTCATCAATTTAAAAGAATTAATAAATGAAAAATATTGCATATATACCCTTTAGGATTTATCCCAATAGCTGCAACATACAGATCAAGCTTCCCAATGGATTGCCATTTTCATGAACTCCAATCTCCAAGTTCAAAAATTTTGCTCCCATCAATGGAATCTTAAGAAGAAATTTTATATTCAGCATAACTCTGTATTGAATTGAATTGAATAAAATGAGTTGTAATGAACTTCAGACCAAAAGCTTAACCACAATTCTGCATCATTAAAAAATGAAGAAACATAAATAAATAAATAAAAGAATACCCCCATTGACAATGTCAACATAAAATGTCAAGAAGTTTCTAAAGATCAAATAACATCTTGAGGATGAAAGTATTCGTTTGTTCCAGTTGAATTTCATAATACACATGAATTGAAGATCTACAAATTCTCATGTTTGTTCTTTCTGTATTTAATCTTGGTATTTTGTTTATTTATTTCTTTTGCAATTTTGTCTCATATCATTGAAAAATGTAAACTGATTTTGAAACTACATGTTACTAGATTTAAAATATTTTAGAGAGGATCATCTACAACAATTCTAACGCACTTTTTCTGAAACTGTGTATTAGAAAATTTGACTAAACATATAAACATATAAACTATGGATAAATACCAACTTTTGTCATGACTACTGAGTACAACAATATTGGGATAGACCTCATGACGAGCGAATCACTATAAATTATGAGCGAAAATAATCCAACTCACCGTGAGATTTCGCACCACGTACTAATTCAAAGCCTCCATCATAAGACTAGAATCACCGTAACATACACACATTATTTACTAATTAACTAGAATCACCACTCCATGCCTTTCTCTCTTACCTGCATAGTATACAAACCTATGATCTGTTTTATCCCAATATGAATAGCCATAAAACTGTCTGACAAAAATAAAAATCATAACGAAAATAGAAAATCAAGAAGTTTAGGAAAAAAAAAACCTAAACCAAATATTAAAATAGAAGAAAAAATAGTAGTTTAGAAAAATAAAAAAGTGAAGAACCAAGAAAATATTTCATTTAAATTGTAAGAAAAATGATAAATAAATATATTGATATATCTACGGCTGATTTTGTGTCTCTGGAGCTTGTATTTGTTCTCCAAATTATCGATCTTATTCTTGTACTGCTGTCATGTAGGACATTCCGTTAATTATTTAACTTTGACCTCACGGTGGGACTACATTGAAGTTAAATGAAACTTTTTTGGATTCAAATAGGACACTTTAAATATTAAAGACCAAAACATGATTATGCCCAAACGTAGATGACCAATTTAGTACTTTACTCTAACTAAAATAATTGGAACACTAATTTTTGAAATATCTAATAATCATCTTATATATGTCATACCGTAGTTATGATTCCACCTTGAAAGAGTTGACTAATTTTTGAAATATCTAATAATCATCTTATCTAATAATCATCTTATATATGTCATACTGTAGTTATGACTCCACCTTGAAAGAGTTGACTAATTTTTGAAATATCTAATAATCATCTTATATATTTCATACTGTAGTTATGACTCCACCTTGAAAGAGTTGAGTAATGAGTATGGTTAGGGGGGAAGCAGGCCAGGCCAGGTCAAGCTTTACTTTTAACAGGCCTGGCCTGTCAAGTAGTTAATTGGCCTGAATTTGGTTTGCAGTCTATTATAAACTTTTTTTAAAGTATTAAGTTTGGCCTGTTATTCAACTTGGCCTGACCTAAAACCTAATAAAAGGTCTGATAATTTTTTTATAAAAATAAAAATATTATTTAAAAATGGGTAAAGTATTAAATTGGTCCTCTATGTTTGGGCGTATTTCTGTTTTGGTCTTTAAGGTTTAAAGTGTTCTATTTGAATTCAAAAAAGTTTTATTTACCATCAATTTAGTCCTACAGTGAGGTCAAAATTAAATAATTAACGAAATGTCCTACATAACAATAATATAAGAACAAAATCGATAATTTGGAGAACAAGTACAAGCTCTAGAAGCACAAAATCAACCGTTGATACATCAATACATTTATTTATTATTTTCTTTAGTTCTATAGAAAATATTTTATTTATATTATAAAAAAATAATAAATAAATGTATTAATACATCCACGGTTGATTTTGTGCCTCTAGAACTTGTACTTGTTCTCTAGATTATCGATTTTGTTCTTGTGCTGTTGTTATGTAGGACATTCCGTTAATTATTTAACTTTGATCTCATTGTAGACTAAATTGATGCTAAAAAACTTTTAATGTTTACAAAAAATTTTAGATTTTTAAAGCATTTAAAATATACAAAAGTATTTATAATAAAATATAAAAAATTTAAAATATCTCATAATTTTATTAATAATAAAAATATTATTTATATATTTAATTATGTGTTAACAGGCTCAAGCAGACTTGACAGGCCAATAAGACTAATTAGTGAGTCTGAGCCTGGTCTATTAATGTATTAAGGCTTTTTCAAGAAGATGAGCATGTGCCTATTTTATAACAGGTCAAGCCAGGTCAAACTAAACTAAATATAGGCCAGACTGCAGGCCTCTGACAGGTTGTTTGGCCTTTTTTTCATTCCTAAGTATGATATATCTTTCATGTGAGATGTCTTATTATACAAGCATTATTAAAATTGAGNATAAAACAAAAAAAAAATACATAAATTTTAAGAGAAGGAAAATTTTATTTAAATTTATTATCTCTGATAAATTAAAAGAAACCATTTTTTCATTCTTTAATGGAAAAAGATAAATTAAAAGTATTATACATTATTATGAGTAGATAGTAAGCACAAATATATCTCTATCTATTTTTGTTGTTGACATATAACTTTCTATCCAAAATAAATTAAACTCAAAAGATTATAATCATAACCTAAAACATTGTATATGTATTTTTTTCTAAAATATATACATTTATTTAATCCAAACTAAAATAAAAAGTAAAAAAAAAAAACTCACGAACTCACACTTGGGACATAGGTTGGTAGTCCCCTTAATTACCCAATTCTAGAATAATTTGGAAAGATGATGATCTTAACTAACTGTTCATTGTAATTGATTATTTGGAAGAAAACTAAAGCGTTATTTCAATAATACATCAATTAGTTTCCGTTGTTTTAGAATTGACCATAGACAAAGGGCTGAATAAAAAGGTGAAGGGAGGGAGATAATAGTCTTTGTGTACATGAATATAAGTCACTCTCTTTTGCAGCACTAGCTTTTTAGTCGGCTTTGACCACACTATTTTAGCAAGTTCGAGAAGACACGGCATTATTCAAATAAAGTACATGCATGCAAATGTAATAACCAGATAAATAATTTATGGAGAAATTCTCTGTAAGTATTAATATAACACTTTCTTTTATTTTTTTCTCCTAATGTTTAACTTAGTTTATGAAAAAATATGTATGAATTAATTTAGTTTTTAAAATATCTAATGTTTTAATTTGGTTCTTATAAGATATTGATGTGAATCAATTTATTTTTTCATAACTTTTTACTCACGTTGTTAAGTGTCACATCACATGTTAAAATAAGACAAATGATAATAAAATTTCACTTGTACATTATCAATTATCAATAACACGTTAATAAAGAATTTATAAAAACCAATTTGAATTACTATATTTTAGGAATCAAATTGATTTATGTGTCACGTCTTCTAGAATTGTCACGAAATTATTTTTTAAAAAAATTTAAATTAATAAAAAAAATATTATTAGTCAAAATAATTATTCTCGAAAGTCAAACCGATTCAAAACGCTGATAAAGTTTTGAAATGGAAACAGAAACTAAAAGAGATACACGTGCAAGCATTAAGTGAAAATTGTTTGACACAGATTCAATAGAAATGGTAAATCGAGCAGTTACTCAAATAAATAATTGAGCAGTTATTCGAATGGAAAAGGATGGAAGGCCTTCTTTGAGTTAAAGATTTGTTAGTAACACTTTTTGGACAAAGAAACAGGAACGGTTACCCAAATTTTCGTACACAAGGGGGCATCATGTCATTAAGGATCGGTTATGGAAATGGGTTATAAATATTAGGAAGTCTTAGGAAATCAAGGTTTGAACTTTCCTTCAAAAATACACTCAAGCACACTCATATCCGAACGAATTTCTGAGTCTGCATTCGAGTTCGATTTCTGTAGGGTTCCTTACTTCCTTCCATGTCTTTATGTTTTCAATTTACAATTTCATTAAACTTTATTTTTCTTGTCCAATTTACTTTTCAAGTAATGTTTAATTTCTTTGCTCAATTTACATTTCAGTATCTTTAATTTTCATGTCAAAAGTCATTTGATTCAATCCAAGGCATTTTTATCACTTTTTTTAAATTCATTGGAAAGCTTTTTTATTTTTCAATTTCAGTCAGTTTATCTTTCGAAAATCTTATTTTACACTTTTTGAATCTTTTACTTTTCTAAATGCTCGTCTAATTCGAGTACCTTTGATGCATTTATAGAAAAACTGGTACTTATAAAAGAGGAGTAGATTTCGCTCTCAGACCATTAGAATCGAACCATCGTCAATTTGCTAAAAATCAACAAAACAGATATATAAATGGTTATATATCTAAAACACTTCTCACACAAAATTTTTTTTTAGATTTGTGTAAATTTTTTGAGATAGACTTTATTTCTTTTTTTATTTATCTTAGATTTAAATTTTTTTTGAGGTCAACAATAATTAAATTCTAGACCTTTTTAAGTCATAAAATATCATAAAATTATTTTTTTAAAAGTTTAAACTAATATAAAAAGTTATATTC
>NC_029787.2:19558316-19569786 GCF_000816755.2 Arachis ipaensis
CTAAAAATGATTGATATATATATATATACAATTTTATTTTTATCATATTTTATAAGAGCCCTAAAAAAAATATTTTTCTTCGAAATTCATGTTTAGTTATTTATGTAATATATCACATTTGCTGATTGTGTGTGTGTGTGTGTGGATAATTAAGTTTTCGTTTCTCGGCGGGATAATTTCTAGCCAAAGAAGTAATGTATGTTAATTACATACATTAAAAGAGATGCGAAAGAAATAAAGCATGTTTTTACATAGAAATTTTGTTATTTCATATTGGCAAAACATAATACCAATGGACAACTAAACATGTTCAAAATACGTTTAATTAATTATGTATGTATGTCTGTTTATTGATTTGTGGATAAATCGTGAGTGTGGATCATATAAAAATTAAAGGATTTTTTTGAAATAAATTAAAAAATATTTATTTTTCAAAACAAATAAAAGAAAGAATGTTTTAATTAGAATATACATATAGTATATTGAAGAATCGGGAAAGAAACATAGATTTAGTAACAAAATCGAAGGAGTATGGCCCGATTTAGTTGCAAGTATGAAAAATTGAAAATTGGGGACCCACCGACTTTGGTATGGTCCCCCACTATAAAAAGCAAATCCTAAACCCATTTACCTCGCCAAAAGTTTTGGCCCAAAACACCCCACTCATTCTTTTACCGTCACTCCCTTCCTCCTTTCATTCACTTTCTCCCTCACCAGCACACACCAGTTAAGTTTTTCTTTTTCTCTCTTTTTGAGTTTAATTTATTTTTTGTTTTGATGTTATATTGTATTCATATATATTTGTTTAGGATTAGGAGTAAGGTTATGATTTAATGTGTTAGATTAATTTAGGCTTTAATATATAATTTAATTTCATATATAAATATAGATTAATTAAATTTAATTTATATAAATTTAGGATTATATATATAGAAGAATTGTCCAGTTTGGTCCTGAATTTTCATTCGCGCTTCAATTATACCTCCGATTTCATAAAATGATCAAATAAGTTTCTGATTTTATAAAATATGATTCTTTGTTAGTAGGGTTGGCAATATATATACCCTACTCGTGGGTACCAACTCGAATCAATCTGTTTGGGTAGCGTTGTCTATTCTACCCGCTGCGAGTAGGGTAGGGTACAAATTTGGCTGCGGATAGGGTAGGGTACGGGTTTAGAGTATATCCTACCTTATCCTACTCTACCCGCATCCTTAATATATTATATAATATATATATATGTAAAAGTTATGTATGTAGTGAAGAAAGTGAGTCTTGTACTCACAATCTTCTTTTTATAAAAACTTGAAATAATCACTAAGCTAGTTGATGATCATATTATTTGTAATTTTATGTTGGATTTTTTTAAAATTTTTTGTTTTTATATTGTTTTTAATTTTAATTTGAACTTAATTTTTTATTTTATATTTTATTAATATGTATGAAATTTAGAATTGTTGAATTTTATATTTATTTAATTTTTTTTTTGTTTCTGTAGGTAGGGTAGGGGAGGGTTTAGAACTTTAGGGTGCGGGTAGAGTTAGGGTTGAGAGATTCTCAACCCGCGAGTAGGATATGATAAAGTTTTAAGAAAGTTTTCAACTCGCAGGTAGGGTTAGGGTAGAGTCTAAACCCTACCCTACCCTACCTATTGCCAGCCAAATCTGTTAGTCCTTCGGTAAATTGGTGTTATTAAGATGCTGATATGGGTTGTTAACTATCATGCTGGATGCCACCTTGGTTACACCAAAATGGCGTCGTTTCGTGGGTTTAGGCGCAAATGAAGCAAAAGTGACACCATTTAATTTTCTCTTTCTCAAAATAAACATATCAAAATGGTTCCCCTCTCCACTATACTATGTTTCCTGCCAAAAACTCCAAGAAGTTCTTCTTTTCCATGAAGTCCTTTTGTCTCCCATAAGGAAGCACCTGCTGAGTGTCACCAGCGTTCACTCGTGTGACACTCCCTTTCTCTGTTTAGTAAATTATTTCATCGACGAAGCATCGTCGTCGCACATTGTTGATGTAACAGGTAAGGGTCTTCATTTCATATTGTTTCTTAGGTGGTGGATAAGTAATGTAGGGTGATCTTCATGCCATTGTCCATATATTTGTATTTTACTACATCATTTGTATTAGAAGAATTTGTTAGGATCTAGGGTAACTTTTTGGAAGCATGTTATCAGTATAGCTTGGTTTGAAATTTTATTATCCTCATACGACGATGATTTGTTAGTGCATCACAAGAAAAAATTGAGTACCGTTGGATTGAATTTGACGGTATAAACGACACTGGAAATTATTTATCAGCGGATTATTTCATCCGACGCTAATTACCGGTGAATTTTTCGTTAGTTTTTTTAATGAATTTGTTGAGGCTAAGTTGTTGATTACCATTGGATTATTCCGATGGTAACTTTAGCGCCATATTATGTGTTTTGACATCCAATTATCGTCGAATTTGTCCACTGGTAAATTCTATGGTAGTTTTGTTTCACAATTAAGCTGCAATTAGTAGTCAAATTAAAATTCTTTTTAACATAATTAGGACAGAAATTCAAAATTACCAGAAATTAACTAATGATTTTATTAAATATCATTTGTTTGAATATAATAAAATATCACAAAAGTAGAATACAACGAAATAGATATAAAATAAAGAGTAAAACCCCTCCCCGCTCCCTAACCATTTATGAAAAGGACCTGGCACCCCCTGACCATTAGAAAATAACAACGCAGTCCTTAACCATTCTCTCCGTGTGACCAAAAAGACCCTCTTACCGGTATTTCCGGTTACTTTTTACCCGAAAACCGACAAGAGGGTCATTTCGATCACATAAGGACAGTGTTGTTATTTTCTAATGGTGAAGGGGCGCCAGGTCCTTTTCTAAATGGTTAGGGACCAGGGAGGAATTTTACTTAAAATTCAACTACATATCTGTAAATAATAAAAGTTAAAGCCCAAACTGAGATTTTTATTATTGGACCACACCAAAATAATTATGTCATTATAGACCACAAAAATTTTATACTACTAACAATAAAAAGTCATAAATGAATTGGAAAATAAATAAAAAAAACCATTGTTTTAAGTTTTGCATCTAATGCATTCTGCTATATTTTACATGTGGACGGAGAGCAAACAACGTTGAGTTTAATAGATAGCACAAGATCATTAACAATGAGACTTAACACAAAAGTGATAATTATTTGGGCTGATTAAGCATTATTATGTCTTGGATTTAGTGTAACACCCTAATTACCCTAGGTCTTACCTCTAGCCGTAAAGCAAAGGTTCATTAGAGGTTACGACAATCCTAAAGCTTATACATAAATATATATAGAAAGAAATAATAATTCTAGAAGCCCGATGAAGAAAATAAGCTCAAGTACAGAATTATAAAGCGCGAACGTT
The DNA here is from genome assembly GCF_000816755.2 of Arachis ipaensis. NCBI lineage: Eukaryota > Viridiplantae > Streptophyta > Magnoliopsida > Fabales > Fabaceae > Arachis > Arachis ipaensis. Next base: position 19,561,732 of record NC_029787.2, read on the forward strand.
CACACGAAGCTAACGCATGAGACACGAGGTATAGATGCAAAAGAATAGAACATATATAGATATAAGAATATAATAATCATAGGGAACTAGCCACAACTTGCGGAGTTTAAGTCGACTAGTTATATACAGACATACAGAATTTTAAAAGTTAAAACAGCTTATACAACTTATCTCTCAAGTAAGCCTCTAAGGCCATAAAGATAAATACAAAGAGATGTGAGAGTAACTATAACAAAGTAAAATAGAAAATAAACCAAGGAGGAACCATACTCCGCTCTGTCACCATATCCGCAATTTCACCGAGGTGAATTACGATCTGCATCTGAAAAACAACAACAAAGTATGGAATGAGAACTAAAGGTTCTCAGTATGGTAACAGTGCCCAATAATATAAGATATAAGGCTCTGGGATGCCAAAGGCAATCCTAGAACTTCACATCATACGGATATTCAAGCTTAGAATAAAATAAATAAATAAGGAACTTAAACCATAAACTGGGTTATCTAAACTTAGGGGAAATTCTAACTAATACTAATCACACCGCTGTATCCCACAGCCTTCGCCAACCTAACCTCTGTGTGATCTCATCGCCACTACCTACCTAACCTCCTCAGCACCAGACAATCACAATTAATGCAAACAAGTAAAACACATATAATATTCATATATAACAAGTAGTTCAAGAAGCAAGTAGACATGTTATACAATTAGGTAAACCCAAGTAATCAAAGCAATCAAGCACATAAGAGATGCATATGATGAATGTCTGTCCTATTGGCTGTGATATCACATGTCGGTTATAGTGCCAAACCCGACAGAAAATCCGGTCGACAACTCCCGGATTAGTCTCTCTATTGCGCATAAGGAGGAATAATTCCGAAGGATGAGTGCCCTACCACCTTCTCCTTTCAGAGGGAAACATTCCGAGGGAGCGTGCCCTACCACCTTCCTCTGGTTGCCGCATGATTCCGTGGGTTAGTGCCCTACCACCTTGCAATCAGAGAGAAGTCACATTCTCAGGAGGAATAATTCCGAGGGGTGAGTGCCCTACCACCTTCTCCTTTTCCGAGGGAGCGTGCCCTACCACCTTCCTCTGGTTGCGAGAAATATGAGTGAGAAGCCCAGTTTTAACTCTCACATCCGAACATAGGTGGGAGACTGCCACAGCCCCTACCACAGATAACAAAACATATCATAATCACAAATTCAATCTCAGAGGCCAGTGCTCATAGCACCTTTCCACCCATACTCATTCCATTTCTTTCCAAGTTCTCAACTCATCACAACCATCACCAATATCATAAATATTCCATTCTGAACTCATCATTTCATCAATTTCTCAATTCGCTGTCAGCAATCACCAAGTTCACTATTCTTCCTTCTCTCTCAACCAAACTCATCCTCAGTACACCAGAAACCTAAACCTCCGTTCGCTAACTTTTCAAAGTAAAACCCAAATTAAACCTCCCAGGACATTTCCCATGTTTCAATACTCGAAGATAAGCCCAAGAGTCTTAAAATGGTGTTACAGAAACTTACAAGCCTGTTGGGAAGGTGAAATAGTTGAAAACAAAGTTTAAATTTATGAATCAGGGCATGTGCGTACGCACAGAGGTGTGCGTGCGCACGCCCAAAGAGATTTTTAAAAAATGTGCGTACGCATAGGGTGTGTGTACGCACAGGTACCAATTTTCAAAATCCTGGTCACTCGCACAAGGCGTGCTAGTGCCCCCAACAGACTGACCTTCCCAACGTGTGCGTGCTCACAGGACTGTGCGTGCGCACAGGTTGTAAATCCTCATTGGGTATGTGCGCGCATAAGCTGTGCTAGCGCTCAAAACAGGAAGTCTTCCCCTGCGTGTGCGTACGCACAGGTCTGTGCGTGTGCACAGGTTTAAAATTTCGCAGGGGTGTGCGTGCGCACATACCATAAATCACAAAATTTTGAAACTTTGCAGAATTTCAGATTTTGACACCAAACTTTGAATGATCATAACTTCCTCTACAAAAATTAAAATTTTACAAACTTTATATCAATTTGAATATTTTTCAATAAACTTTAATGTAAAACAAATTTCAACCAATTTTGAAAACTGAGGCATAAGTTATGATTAGACAAAGTTCACCAAAATTTCCTTTTTACCAAAAGTTCACAAAGCTCTCAATTCCTTACACTACACAACCAAAACCATTCCAAACCATTCCAAACTCCAATTTCCATCATAACTCACCTTTTTTGTTACTTTGCACTATTCATACCAACTTTTTCACCCATTACATTATTCTCAACTTCAAACATCAATTATATAACACTAAAATCAATCCTCCACCAACACTTTCATCAATCATAATTTAATCAATACCAAACATTAAAATCAATCTCCTTTCATCTCAATCTCAATCTCTCACACCATCTTTACCAATTTCAACATCATGATCCATCAACATATTCCAAAAATTATCAACTCATCATAATTCACATCATTTATCAACAATCTCAACATTCATCTTCAATTTACCAACAACATCAATATTCATCATTAATCATATCAACAAACCCTCATCAACAACAATAAATCATACATTCATCATCAACCTTCATAATCATCAAATACCAACAATCATCATCAAATTCATATATTTCTCATACCAAAATTCCATATCATCATCACCATTCTACAAGTTATCCCCAAACATCAAAATCACATACAATTAAACATACACCCAAAATATTCAAGCCTATCTTAAGGTCAACTAGCCTAAGTGTCCAGAAACATTACATATTACATAAAAAAAAACTGAAACCATACCTTGGCCGATTCCCAATATACACAAACCACCACTTTGAGTCCAAACAAACTTTCAAAAAGCCAAGCCAACTCCAACATGCACCAAGGCTTAAACTAACATCATATATATCACCAAAATCAAAACCTAGAAACCACAACATACAACACTACAAAGGTTTATGAGTAACTTACCTTGTCCAAAGAGGATTGAGGTAATTTCCAACAATTACCCGCTACTAGAGATCATCTAAACAACCAAAACCACAAAACTTGCTCAAAAACCAAACCCAAAAACGCGCAGAATCTAGGGAAGGAAACTGGAGAGTGAGTTTCGAGTTTTTACTAGATTTTCTTAGATAAAAAGGAAGAGCTCGTCGAGAGCTTCGCGTGGCCGCAAACAGCTCGTCAATCGGAGCTCCGTAGCTCAAGATATGGCTCCCGGAAGGTGGAGGTGAATAGTGACAATGGGGTTTCACCCCCCATCACCACCTATCTGAGTTCTCTCTCTCTCTCTTCCCTTCAAAATGAGTTTGAAACTCATTAATCACATATATATATGTTTGACCTTGGGCCCGTTTGGGCCCGGTCCAATTTGTTAGCATTTTTGGTCCGTTTGGCCCACTTTAGGCCAAAACCTTTAAGATTAGTGCCCGGTTTTTAATTCTAAATTATTTTTATCCTTTCAAAATAATAAATCAACTTTTAAAATCTTATTTTTTTCTCAAAACATGGTACTAGACAGTCTAGAGTCGGTACTGCCAGCTTAAGCGCCAGTGTGCGTTTTTACAAAAACTTTTCGAAAGAAATACATTTTCCAACTCAGAAAAATTCACTGAAATCAAATTTCACCTTTCTATTTTCAAATTAAAACTTCTAAATTTTGAATCTATTCCGGGCACTAAAATTATTTTATTAAAACAGTTTTTTGTGAAAAACTCTGACTCTTACATTCTCCCCTCCTAATAAAATTTTCGCCCTCGAAAATTCGTATCACGCGACATATCCCTATCAAAGCGCCCTACCGTGTCGATGTTTCCTCTCGCCTTCCGCTGCGTCACTCTGATTATCGTCATCAAGAGTCCGAAATTTTTCCTTAAAACAAATACCGATTTTTGTAATATTTTTCCAAAACGTTCAAAACAAGTTTATTCTAAACCAATTTATTATTAAAGCTTTTTCTCAAAAGAGTAAAAAAAAATCATTTACTCATAAGTCAAATACTTGAAATCACGATTTTCTTAAATAAAAACTTTTCAATTTGAATTTCTTTCGATAAAATAATTTGGAAACCAAATTCACAAATGAACATAATCGGAGAACTCACTTTTGTTTTAAACCATCTAATTTAAACCAAGAGTTCCGACCAACTTTCAAAACCAAAGTTCCAAACCAAATTTCAAAATCATTTTAAACTTTAAAAGCTTTTTTTCAACAAAATTCAAGACCATACCAGTTAGAAACTGAAAATCATAGTTAAAAATCATGAAAGCATCCGTCGTTATTTCCGTTGCCACAACTGCTGAGCCGCACCCATCAACCGATATGCCACAAACTCCACGAAATGGTCCTCTTGAACATGTTGAGCTCAAAACACATTAATTAGGCTAGTCATCCTCACTATCTCTCTGTGAACGGAATTGACCTCGTCCGTGAGTTTTCATTCAGGTTTTTTTTCCACACCAAACAATCGATATCAAGGTGATCAGTCTCAATATCTCAAGCTCAGTGCTTCAATTACCCCCAAAGGCACTCACAAACAAGCATGCTATGCATATCAAACAGATATCCTAAATAGCACGAAAGAAAAATGACTTTCGGAATGTCATCTTCCTTTACCCTTATCTGATAGTAACCAGATCTTAAATCTGTAACACCCTAATTACCCTAAGCCTTACCTCATGCTGTAAAGCACATGTTAATTAGAGGTCACGACAATCCTAAGGCTTTTACATTAATATATATATATATATATAGAAAGAAATAATAATTCTAGAAGTCCGATGAAGAAAATAAGCTCAAGTACGGAATTACAAAGCGCGAATGTTCACATGAAGCTAACGCATAAGACACGAGGTATAGATGCAAAAGAATAGAACATATATAGATATAAGAATATAATAATTATAGGGAACTAGCTGCAACTTACGGAGTTTAAGCCGACTAGTTATATACAGACATACAGAATTTTGAAAGTTAAAACAGCTTATACAACTTATCTCTCAAGTAAGCCTCTAATGCCATAAAGATAAATACAAAGAGATGTGAGAGTAACTATAACAAAGTAAAATAGAAAATAAACCAAGGAGAAACCATACTCCACTCTGTCACCATATCCACAATTTCACCGAGGTGAATTACGATCTGCATCTGAAAAATAACAACAAAGTATGGAATGAGAACCAGAGGTTCTCAGTATGGTAACAGTGCCCAATAATGTAAGATATAAGGCTCTGGAACATCGAAGGCAATCCTAGAACTTCACATCATACGGATATTCAAGCTTAGAATAAAATAAATAAATAAGGAACTTAAACCATAAACCGGGTTATCTAAACTTAGGGAAAATTCTAACTAATACTAATCACACCGTTGTATCCCATAGCCTTGGCCAACATAACCTCCGTGTGATCCCATCGCCACCACCTACCTAACCTCCTCAGCACCAGACAATCACAATTAATGCAAACAAGTAAAACACAGATAATATTCATATATAACAAGTAGTTCAAGAAGCAAGTAGGCATGTTATACAATTAGGAAAACTCAAGTAATCAAAGCAATCAAGCACATAAGAGATGCATATGATGAATGTCTGTCCTATTGGCTGTGATATCACATGTCGGTTATAGTGCCAAACCCGACAGAAAATTCGGTCGACAACTCCCGGATTAGTCTCTCTATTGCGCATAAGGAGGAATAATTCCGAGGGATGAGTGCCCTACCACCTTCTCCTTTCAGAGGGAAACATTCCAAGGGAGCGTGCCCTACCACCTTCCTCTGGTTGCCGTATGATTCCGTGGGTTAGTGCCCTACCACCTTGCAATCAGAGAGAAGTCGCATTCTCAGGAGGAATAATTCCGAGGGATGAGTGCCCTACCAACTTCTCCTTTTTCGAGGGAGCGTGCCCTACCACCTTCTTCTGGTTGCGAGAAATATGAGTGAGAAGCCCAGTTTCAACTCTCACATCCGAACGTAGGTGGGAGACTGCCACAGCCCCTACGACGGATAACAAAACATATCATAATCAAAAATTCAATCTCAGAGGCCAGTGCTCATAGCACCTTTCCACCCATACTCATTCCATTTCTTTCCAAGTTCTCAACTCATCACAACCATCACCAATATCATAAATATTCCATTCTGAACTTATATGTTCATCAATTTCTCAATTCGCTGTCAGCAATCACCAAGTTCACTACTCTTCCTTCTCTCTCAACCAAACTCATCCTCAGTACACCAGAAACCTAAACATCCGTTCGCTAACTTTTCAAAGTAAAACCCAAATCAAACCTCCTAGGAGGCTAGGACATTTCCCATGTTTCAATACCCGAAGATAAGCCCAAGAGTCTTAAAATGGTGTCACAGAAACTTACAAGCCTGTTGGGAAGGTGAAATAGTAGAAAACAAAATTTAAATTTATGAAAAAGGACATGTGCGTACGCACAAGGCTGTGCGTGCGCACGCTCAAAGGGATTTTTAAAAACTGTGCGTATGCATAGGGGTGTGCGTACGCACAGGTACCAATTTTTAGAATTTTGTTCACTCGCACAAGGCGTGCTAGTGCCCCCAACAAACTGACCTTCCCAACGTGTGCGTGCGTACAGGTTGTAAATCCTCATTCGGTGTGCTAGCGCTCAAAACAGGAAGTCTTCCCCTACGTGTGCGTACGCACAGGTCTGTGCGTGCGCACAGGTTTAAAATTTTGCAGGGGTGTGTGTGCGCACAAGGCTATGTGTGCGCACGTACCAGAAATCACAAAATTTTGCAACTTTGCAGAATTTCAGATTTTGACACTAAACTTTGAATGATTATAACTTTCTCTACAAAAATCCAAAATACTACAAATTTTATATCAATTTGAAGATTTTTCAATAAACTTTAATGTCAAATAAATTTCAACCAATTTTGAAAACTGAGGCATAAGTTATGATTAGACAAAGTTCACCAAAATTTTATTTTTACCAAAAGTTCACAAAGCTCTCAATTCCTTACACTACACAACCAAAACCAATCCAAACCATTCCAAACTCCAATTTCCATCATAACTCACCCTTTTTGTCTCTTTCCACTATTCATACCAACTTTTTCACCCATTACATTATTCTCAACTTCAAACATCAATTATATAAGACTAAAATCAATCCTCCACCAACACTTTCATCAATCATAATTTAATCAATACCAAACATTAAAATCAATCTCATTTCATCTCAATCTCAATCTCACACCATCTTTACCAATTTCAACATTATGATTCATCAACATATTCCAAAAATCATCAACTCATCATAATCCACATCATTTATCAACAATCTCAACACTCACATTCAATTTACGAACAACATCAATATTCATCACTAATCATCAATCATATCAACAAACCCTCATCAACAACAATAAATCACACATTTATAATCAACCTTCATAATCATGAAATACCAACAATCATCATCAAACTCATATATTTCTCATACCAAAACTCTATATCATCATCACCATTCTACAAGTTATCCTCAAACATCAAAATCACATACAATTAAACATACACCCAAAACATTCAATCCTATCTTAAGGTCAACTAGTCCAAGTATCCAGAAACATTACATATTACTTAAAGAAAACCGAAACCGTACCTTGGCCAATTCCTAATATGCACAAACTACCACTTTGAGTCCAAACAAGCTTCCAAAAAGCCAAGCCAACTCTAATATGCACCAAGGCTTAAACTAACATCATATATATCACCAAAATCAAAATCTAGAAACCAAAACATACAACACTACAAGGGTTTATGAGCAACTTACCTTGTCCAAACTTGCTCAAAAACCAAACCAAAAAATGCGCTGAATCTAGGACAGGAAACTGAGGAGTAAGTTTCGAGTTCTTATCAGATCATCTTAGATAGAAAGGAATATCTCGTCAAGAGCTTCGCATGGCCGCAAACCGCTCGTCAATTGGAGCTCCGTAGCTCAAGATATGGCTCCCGGAAGGTGGAGGTGAATAGTGACAATGGGGTTTCACCCCCACCACCACCTATCCGAGTTC
>NC_029787.2:19569951-19576227 GCF_000816755.2 Arachis ipaensis
CGCTCTCTCTCTCTCTCTCTCTCTCTCTCTCTCTCTCTCTCTCTCTCTCTTCCCTTCAAAATGAGTTTGAAACTCATTAATCACACATATATATGTTGGACATTGGACCCGGTTTGGGCCCGGTCCAACCCGTTAGGATTTTTGGTCCGTTTAGCCCACTTTGGGCCAAAACCTTTAAGATTAGTGCCCGATTTTCAATTTTAAATTATTTTTATCCTTTCAAAACAATAAATCAACTTTTAAAATCTTATTTTTTTTCTCAAAACACGGTACTGGACAGTCTAGAGTCGGTACTGCCAGCTTAAGTGCCAGTGTGCGTTTTTACAAAAACTTTTCGAAAGAAATACATTTTCCAACTCAGAAAAATTCACTGAAATCAAATTTTACCTTTCTATTTTCAAATTAAAACTTCTAAATTTTGAATCTATTTCGGGCACTAAAATTATTTTATTAAAACGGTTTTTCGTGAAAAACTCCGGCTCTTACATTTAGGGTTTTAAGAACAACATGCATATTCTATATTGTTGAACCTTAGAAAAATAAAGTTAGTTCAAGATTATTATTCCATACACCTTTTTCTAGAAAAATTAAACTGTTTTTCTTATTAGTGGAATTAAATTCATCAACCATAATTTTAATAGTAGGGTTACACGTAGAGACTAAATATTCTTTTTAGATTTTTAGAAGTGATATTTGTTTCATCCAAGTGTTCCTGATATGACGAATTAATTTTAATTTAATTTTATGTATTTTAATTTTATTTATTTAGTTACTAATTTGAATTTTATGTCAGAGGATTTAGAGTTTTCTTTATTTAATCTAAAGTTGAGTGAGTTTCTTCGATTTAATTTCCAAACCAGTGAACAAATTAGATTGAGGTATTTCTTTCTTTTGCATCAAGAAATTCAATAAAAAATCAACTAATTCTCTTTGTATTCAATTTTAAGTAAAATCTCTCCACGGTCCCTAACCATCTAGAAAAGACCTGGCGCCCTCTGACCATTAGAAAATAACAACACGGTCCTTATCCATTCTCTCCGTGTGGCGGAAAGGACCCTCTTGTCGATTTTCGGGTAAAAAGTAACTGGAAGTATAGGTAAGAGGGTCCTTTTGGTCACATGGAAAGAATGGTTAAGGATCGCGTTATTATTTTCTAATAGTCAGGGGGCGCCAGGTCCTTTTCATAAATGGTTAGGGACCGGCCGGGGAGGGGTTTTACTCTAAGATAAATTAAATTCCTAAACCCTACAGATCCCGATAATTGTTGTTGTCTTTCCCTTACTGAGGTCGGCAGAGTAGGTGCTGATGTCGGTGCTCTACCAACAGCATCGCCACCTCCAGCATGCATCTGTTCGTTGTACATCTCCATCTGCTATCGCAAACACTCTAGCCGCTCCAACTTCTCCGTCATCTGCGAGTTGATGGCTACGATGTCCCCCATGCGTGCAAGAAGCTCGTTGTACCTCTGCTCAGACTACTGAGCTTGTTGGTGAAGCTCCTATGTGAACTTTTACACATCCTCCCTCAAGTCGACAACTTTCTCGGGATTGGCAAGGCTGGTGGCAGAGGCAGAGGCATATGAATCTGCCAATGCGGAGGTGCGAAGGCCGCTGGCAAAGAACGACCTCAACTCGAAGACGTGATTCTTGTAGGGATCAGAAGCTGTTTCACGCCAAACCCTATCAAGATCTACCACTGAGGTATTGGAGTCGCGGTCGTCGTTTTCATTAGGCAGCTGAGATTTCTGGGTCGCAGCCTCTAATTTGTGCATGTAGTCCTCCTGTGTAGCACACATTATGATTAGGATAACAGTTAATTGACTTTAAACCGAATAAATTTCAAACTTATAATTAATTGAAACCCACATAATGAGCCGCAGACCACTCATCAACAAATCTCTCATTATTGTCCTTCAACATATGGGTATACTTGAAGGTCTCTGAAAGAGCGAAACTCTCGCGCGATCTAGAATTTTTCCAAATAAATTCGCGTTGTAAGTATAGCTTCTAGACCGACAAGAATTCATTCTTTACAAAAGTTTTGGTTGTCACTTAAGCAAACCCAATAAAATTGATAACCGAGTATTTAAATCTCAGGTCGTCTTCTCAAGGAACTGCAGGGAGGTGTTCTTATTATTGGTTATGAAAAAGGTGGAATTTTGGGTTTTTAATGTATAAGATAAAAAGCAAGAATAGTAAATGGCAAGAAAGTAAATTGTAAGGAATTAATTTAAGTAAATAATAAAACTCTTGGCAAGGTATAAGAACTGGAAGTCCTATCCTAGTTATCCTTATCAATTGTGATGAGAATTGGATTTTTCTCCCACTTTGTTAACCTCTAACTATGAAGGTAAGTTAAGTGGATGAATTAATTTTGATTCCTCAGGTCCTAGTCTTTCCTTGGGAAAGGCTAGAGTTATTGGAACTCGAATTAATTCTTGAAGAATTCCAATTTTTCAATCAACAATGAGTTTGATAACTCAAGTATCTCCAATGACTTAACCAGAGCCAAAAGGGAAGAGAATCTACTCAAATAAAAATAATTTGGATAAATCGAAAGCATTCATAGCATAAATAAAACAATCTTATAACTGAAATACCTCAAATTATATTAAATAGAATATTCAAATCTAACATAGAATTCATAAACCAACATTAACAAACTAAAATAAAATAATAGAAGAAATAAAAATAGAAGAACATTGAACCTGGGATTGAGAAGCAATCCTAAAATTAAGAGAAATCCTAAATACTAATCCTAAGAGAGAGGAAAGAACCTCTCTCTGAAACTACATCTAAACCTAAGATTATGAATTATGAAAGCATGTTCATGAATGAATGGATTCTCCCACTTTATAGCCTCTAATATGTGTTTTCTGGGCCGAGAACTGGGTCAGAAACAACCCAGAATTCGCTGGTTTCGAATTCAAACACGCTGGTTTTTTTGCCACTGCGATGCGTCCACGTAGATCACGCGTTCGTGTCACTTATCATCAGAGAAACTATGGCAAATTATATATCAAATCGAAGCCCTGGACGTTATCTTTCCAACGCAACTAAAACCGCATCATTTGGACCTCTGTAGCTAAAGTTATAGCCGTTTGAGTGCGAAGAGATCAGGCTGACAGCTTTGCAGTTCCTTCAACTTCTTGTATTCCTTCAATTTTTGCATGCTTCCTTTCCATCCTCTAAGCCATTCCTGCCCTACAAACTCTGAAATCACTTAAAACACATATCAAGGTATCGAATGGTGATAAGAGGGAATTAATTTTTGGTAATTAAAAGGCTCGGAAAGCAAGTTTCCAATTATAGAATAGAATTAAGAAGGTAAATATAAAACCATGCAAATAGTATGAATAAGTGGGTAAAGACTTGATAAAAACCACTCAAATTAGCACAAGATAAACCATAAAATAGTGGTTTATCAACCTCCCCATGCTTAAACACTAGCATGTCCTCATGCTAAACTCAAGAGAAGTTATAAAGGAGTGAAGAGGAATGGTAGAATATATGAAATGCAACCTATCTATATGAATGCAACTACATGCAAAATGTTTCTACCTATTTGGTTAAAAAGTAAATAAATTCTCCAAGAATAAATATAAACTGGATTTCACTAATTCAAATAATAAAAATACAAATTGGCTTGTAGAAGAAAATAGTTCATGAAAAGCCGGGAACAAAGAATCGAGCATCGAACCCTCACTGGGAGTGTATGCACTCTAATCACTCAAGTGTTTTAGGTTTGATTCTCTCAATTCTCTACTAACCTTGCTTTCTAAGGCTTACTCTTCATCTAACAATCAACATAAATTTAATGTACAGATACACATATCAAGAGGTCTTTTAAGGGTTGTACTGGGGTTAGGGTCAAGGTAGGATTGTATTTGGCCAAGTGGACTAAAATCTGAAACCTTAATTAACTTAAACTTTCCACCTAACTTTAGTCAATCCATGTAATCATAATACCACATCTAACCATCCATTAATCATGTTTTCCACATATTCATGCATTCTAATTTTGAGTACAGTACATATGCATTGCTTTCACCATTTACTTTGGGGCATTTTTGTCCCCTTTTCGCTTAATTGCTCTTTTTTCTTTTCTTTTTCTCACTTCTCTTTTTTTTCTTTTATTTTTCTCAATGCATATGATTAAATTATTGGCTGCATGAATCATGTCCTAAACATTTTTTTTTCACATTTTCAGAAAATTCTAACATACTCAATTCTCAAACCAAATGTTTCCAAATTCAATTTTCCTTGTACTTAATTCATGAGCACTCTCACTAGTCTAAGCTAACCAAAGATTTAAATTAAGGACATTATTGTTTTCTGCTTAGAGTTAATGATGTGCTAAAGTAAAGAACAAAGGGGTATAATAGGCTCAACATTGGTTTGCAAAGAATAATGAAAGGGTAAGGCCATATGGGTATGTAAGCTCAGTGAAACAAAGGCCTCAATCATGTAAGTGTATGCATACATCAAACCATGGAAATATAGAATTAAGCAAGACAAAGATCACAATTTTAGAGAGAACAACACACACCAAAGATAAAATATTGGTTGGTAAAATGCAACCAATTCAAGTAGGCTCAAAAATCTCACAGGTTTTGTGTGTTCGAGCTCTAAACCATGTTCCAGTATAATATTTCTTCAAACCAGTGTAACATTAAATTTTATTCAAATTAGTGAAATGCTCTTAAAAGGTTTCTTGAAAAAGAAAATATTACTTCAACCAAGTGGTAAAATATGCACAAAATCAAATAATCATGCAATCAAACATGCAAATGCAACAACTAACAAGGAAAATAAACCATTGGTGTTGAGATAGAAGAGTGACTAACCCATGGAGATCGGTGTCGACCTCCCCACACTTAAAGATTGCACCGTCCTCGGTGCATGCTAAGATGTGCAAGTGGATGGGGTTTGTGGTTCCTCAGCTGGGGCTCTTTTTGTTCCTTTCCTTGCTGGTGGTTTGGGAGTAGCTTTCTCTTTACCCTTCTTGGTGGCCATCCTGAAAAGGGAAAAAAAGAAGGTAACTTTTAAAGCTAAGGGTTAGAGCAAGAAAGAGAGCGGCAAAGGTGGTAATCAATGCACATTAAAAGATGAATGATGTTAACACATTGTCATGACTACATGTGAAAAGTTCATAAATAGAAATATAGCAAGTGCATGTGATGACAATTAAATACAAGATGTTTATTGGCATACTGACAAATGCATGAGTAGCATAGATCAAGCATTCAATGTCCAAGTTAGATTACCAAGTCTTTCAAACTAACATGTTTGTAATAACAATTATATTGAAGTAAAGGGTTTTGTGAAAAGCAAGCATTTAGAGTAGTAGATAGAAAGAAATTGAAAAATAGTGCACAATGCCATACGGACTTTTTCACAAACACATAGCAAGCATGATAAATAAGCTATTGAAAGTATTAAATTGAACATGTAAGCAACCTTTAAAAAGTAATATATAATTGTCAAACCATTTTAATAATCCACAAAAATATAGAAAATAATGACCCAAATAAATTTCTAACACCAAGAAAATAATGCAATGAATGAAAGTATGCAATTAAATTAAGTAAAATAAAAAGAAAGATAAGAAGAATGAGAAGGGAAAGAAGGGGAGAAGAGGTAAGTAAGAAAGGAGGGAGGAAAAATTAGGATTGGGGAAGAAAAGGTAAGATTTTTGGCGCTGATTTGGATAAGTTGTGCGGCGCAGGCGACGCGAACGCGTGAATGACGCGGTCGCGTGGTGTGCAATAATTATCAGGTGACGCGGACGCATGGGTCATGCGATCGCGTGGCCTGATTTGTGCGATTGGCGCGAGTGCAGCCTCATATTCGCACAACTCTCTGTTTAAATGCATATTACCAAAAACCTGGGTGACGCGATCGCGTGATTGACGCGATCGCGTGGATGGCCATATTTGCAAATCGACGCGGACGCGTGGGGCATGCGTTCGCGTGGTAAGGCTTGTGCTTCTAGCACCGTTCCAGCCCCATTCCAGCCTAACATTCTGCCATACACCCTTTTACGTCGATTTCACAGAGCCACGCGTTCGCGTGGGTGACGCGGACGCCTGGGAGGCATGTTTTCAAAAATGATGCGGATGCGTCAGCGACGCGGTCGCGTGGGGAAATTTATGCCAAAGGCACGCCTCCAGCCATGCTCTCGCGTGACTCTCTATTCAATTTTCTTTTCTTCCCAATGCACTGGCGACGCGGACGCGTCAGCGACACTGCCGCGTCGCGTGCGTGTTTTTTTTTT
>NC_029787.2:19576374-19582527 GCF_000816755.2 Arachis ipaensis
GTTATGCAAAACTCCAGGTTCAATACAATAAAATAAAATAAAACTCGAAAACAAATAAAACTAAATAAAAAAATGAAAAAGGAACGATCATACCATGGTGGGTTGTCTCCCACCTAGCACTTTTAGTTATTGTCCTTAAGTTGGACATTTGGAGAGTCCTTTGTTATGGTGGCTTGTGCTTGAACTCATCCAAGAATCTCCACCAATGTTTGTGATTCCAATGGCCTCCGGGGTCCCAAATTAGGCGCAGAAAGCCTTTAAGCAGGTTAAAGCAAGTTACAAGGCCCCAAGAGTGTTGATTTCTAGACTGAATTCCGGGGTCCCAAACCTTGCTTTTGCACCCATCTTCTTCTTGATCATTATGATTCCATCCGGGTAGCAAGCAATCTGAATTCTCACTAAAGTGGCCAAACAACTTCCTAGATCCATTCAGTTGAGCTTTACACCAACCTTTGCATTTAAACTTTGAGCACACAACCATGTTGAACCTTGCTTGACAACTCCAACTACTAACTATCTTCCTTTTACTCTTAATGCCACAAAGAGCTCTAAGTTGACCATCCGTCTCCAGTAGCCCATATTCAAGTGGAATTAGAAAGCTAAGGGATATGAATTTTACCCACTTGAATGTTGTGAAGGATGATGGCAACTTAGGGGGAGGTATTTCTAACGAATTTGCAAGCTCCACTCCCTTATGCTTTTCTCTGACAACTTCCACCTCTTTGCAAGTTTCTTCAATATCAACCTCTTCCTCTTGGTAGCTTTCTTCCAATTCAATCTCTTCTTCATTGCTCACCAAGGGCATGGGAGGGTGTACTTCTTCTTCTTTAATCTCCATCTCTTGACCAACCTCTTCCAAGTCTTCAACCAGGGTATGCCTTGGAGGTTGTACACCCTCCTCAACATCAAATGCAACCGTCTTGGAAGGAGGCTCTGTGTCTTGACTTTCTCATGGAGGTTTAGCATCTCCCAAGTCTTCAACCACTTCTTCCTCTGCAACTATTGTGGCTTCCTCCACTTGTTTCAATACAAAGCCATGTTCCTCATTGTCCACCGAAATTTCTAGTGTCTCCTTCATGCTACGCTCTTCTTTTGATTCTCCACATACAGCCATGGGAGTACTTTGAGTGCTCAGATGTCGGGAGTCTATTATATTTACTACCTCGGTTAAGGCAGTAGTGAGTTCCAGTACACTCCTTTGCATCTTCGCTTGTCCTTGAAGAATAACACGAAGTCTGTCATCTATTGGAGGTTGGGGTGGATATGAGGGTTCATTGGTTGGGAGAGAGGGTTCATAATAGGAAGGTGGTTCATCTTGATAATGATAAGGAGATGGTGTATATTGAGGTGGTGGTCCATGAGAGTAGTTGTGTTGGAATGGGGGTGGTTCTGTGTATGGTTCATTTGGCTCATAAGGTGGTTGGTATTGTGGATATAGGTTAGGGTCATATGGTGGTGTTTGGTGGAAAGGAGCTTGTGCGTATGGTGGTCCAGAGTTGTGTTGAGGAGGTGGGTCATAGGTATATGATGGGGGTCCACCATATCTATTGCTTTGGCATGCATTATAGGATGGTCTTTGTCTGTGGTATTGTGGAAGGTGTTGCTGCCGGAAGGGTTGATCAGATCCTCGTGGCTCCTTCCATCTCTGATTGTTTTGACCTTGATGCATGTTCCTGTTATAATTTCCATTTCTTGCAACAACATCGGAACCAAGCTCAAAGCGACGGGGGTGAGAACTCATAATAGCAAATAAAAATTAAAAACGAAAATACAAACAAATTTAAATTTTGAAATTTGAAATTTGAAAATTGAAAATTTTTAAATTTTTTAAATTTGAATTTTTTAATTTTAAAATTTGAATTTTGAAAAAGTCAACAATATAAGATAAAAATTTGAAAAAGATTTAAATTTTGAAAAGGTTTAATTTTTAAAATTTTAAATTTTAAATTTTAAATTTGGATTTTGAATTTTGGAATTTAAATACTGAAATTTGAAATTTGATTTTTTGAAATAAGATAAGATAAGATTTTGAAAAAGATATGATTTTTTGAAAAATATTTGAATTTTGAAATTTAAAACTAGGATAAGATAAGATAAAAAAATTTAAAATAAAAATCTGAATTTTTTTTTATAATTTTCGAAAAAAATAATTAAAATAAAGAGAAAAGAAATTTTTGAATTTAATGAGGAAAGAGAAAAACAATAAAATGACACCAAACTTAAAATTTTTAGACCAAAACGAAGAAAACAACTAAGAACAACTTGAAGGTCAAGATGAACACGAAGAACAAATTTTTGAAAAATTTTTTTTAATAACTAAATAAAAAACCAATAACCTCTTAATTTATGAAAAAACAAAAATAAAAACAAAAATAAAAATAAATAAACAAGCAAAAGAAAATATTTACATTAACCAATAATAAGGCACACGCTTGCAATTTCCCGGCAATGGCGCCATTTTGAAAGAGCGAAACTCTCGCGCGATCTAGAATTTTTGCAAATAAATTCGCGTTGTAAGTATAGCTTCTAGACCGACAAGAATTCCTTCTTTACAAAAGTTTTGGTTGTCACTTAAGCAAACCCAATAAAATTGATAACCGAGTATTTAAACCTCGAGTCGTCTTCTCAAGGAACTGCAGGGAGGTGTTCTTATTATTGGTTATGAAAAAGGTGGAATTTTGGATTTTTAATGTATAAGATAAAAAGCAAGAATAGTAAATGGCAAGAAAGTAAATTGTAAGGAATTAATTTAAGTAAATAATAAAACTCTTGGCAAGGTATAAGAATTGGAAGTCCTATCCTAGTTATCCTTATCAATTGTAATAAGAATTAGATTTTTCTCCCACTTTGTTAACCTCTAACTATGAAGGTAAGTTAAGTGGATGAATTAATTTTGATTCCTCAGGTCCTAGTCTTTTCTTGGGAAAGGCTAGAGTTATTGGAACTCGAATTAATTCTTGAAGAATTCCAATTTTTCAATCAACAATGAGTTTGATAACTCAAGTGTCTCCAATGACTTAACCAGAGCCAAAAGGGAAGAGAATCTACTCGAATGAAAATAATTTGGATAAATTGAAAGCATTCATAGCATAAATAAAATAATCTTATAACTGAAATACCTCAAATTATATTAAATAGAATATTCAAATCTAACATGGAGTTCATAAACTAACATTAACAAACTAAAATAAAATAATAGAAGAAATAAAAGTAGAAGAACATTGAACCTGGGATTGAGAAGCAATCCTTAAATTAAGAGAAATTCTAAATACTAATTCCTCTCTCTCTGAAACTACATCTAAACCTAAGATTATGAATTATGAAAGCATGTTCATGAATGAATAGATTCCCCCACTTTATAGCCTCTAATCTGTGTTTTCTGGGCCGAGAACTGGGTCAGAAACAACCCAAAATTCGCTGGTTTCGAATTCAAACACGCTGGTTTTTTCGCCACTGCGATGCGTCCGCGTAGATCACGCGTTCACGTCACTTATCGTCAGGGCAACTATGGCAAATTATATATCAAATCGAAGCCCTGGACATTAGCTTTCCAACGCAACTAAAACCGCAACATTTGGACCTCTGTAGCTAAAGTTATAGCTGTTTGAGTGCGAAGAGGTCAGGCTGACAGCTTTGCAGTTCCTTCAACTTCTTGTATTCCTTCCATTTTTGCATGCTTCCTTTCCATCCTCTAAGCCATTCCTGCCCTACAAACTCTGAAATCACTTAACACAGATATCAAGGCATCGAATGGTGATAAGAGGGAATTAATTTTTGGTAATTAAAAGGCTCGGGAAGCAAGTTTCCAATTATAGAATAGAATTAAGAAGGAAAATATAAAACCATGCAAATAGTATGAATAAGTGGGTAAAGACTTGATAAAAACTACTCAAATTAGCACAAGATAAACCATAAAATAGTGGTTTATCAGTCTCCATCAGTTCTAAAATGGACCTCCAGTTCCTTCTTGATAGATGGATGGATCAAGATCGTTAGGTGGTCGCACCCTTGACGAATGTCGCTCATCATCTGCTGAAGTTGTTTAGCTGCCCAGTGGTCGTAGATCTTCCTGATCATGAGATAATGTTCTGTATCCCATATAAATTTCAATTGCACAAAGTAATTCAACAACATTAGTTAGTCGAAATATAATACAATTCAAATACAGTTAATTCAATAATATTGGGTTCTTACCACCCACTTCTGAAACCATCACTCTCTGTTCTCAGCAGGGATCTTCGTGCAGCTCGGCCATGGGTGGTCATGCATTGACTTAATCACCTCGAAGATCTCCTGTGTACATGCATTGTTATTCGGTGCAAACCTATCAATGAAAAAACATAAGATTAACAAACACATAAAACACATAAATCTTATCTGTATAAAAGACATTAAAATGCCAATGAGTTATAGCTCAAATGGCATAGTCTCCCCATACTCACCTAAGAGGTCGAGGGTTTGAGTCTCCTTATCTTTGGTAAAAAAGAAAGGGGGACATTGAAATATTAATAACTTTTGCCTGCATGCCATCAGACCAAATCCTTATCCGTATGACAGGCGATGGTGGAGGGGCATCCTGTTGGGACACATTAGATGAATCACCTACCGCGGGCTTTATCGCTTGATCTGTAGGGGGCATAGCAGAAGGAGGCACGTAGTTCGGGATTAGGAACATAATGAATTGCTAGTCTGCTAAACCCGCCTGTTACGTCACAGGGGTCTACGAGGTAAAGGGCGATAACTGAGCAGTCCCTACGGATTCGTTGGAAACCTCCCTCTACCACGACCACGAGACCCACTCGATCTACCTCTGCTATCTGTCGTCATGTCTATAAAGAGAATATATTATTAACACTAATCAGCATATATACTAGACAAATCCTTCAACATTTACATTATTTCAAAAAAAAATGACATGACCTCCCCTAAAATTGGATATATATCCACCTTTACAGTTCTCACAAATCCAACCAATTCCTCAATCTATAGCATCACTTAAAACTCAATTAAATTCACAATATTTCCAACAGAATATATTGAATTGTTTATACATTGAAAAGGCAAGATTTTTGTTAATTCATAGAAGTTATTAGACATAAGAGAAAAAACATTAAATGGCCCCTGACAATTAACTCGAAAGACAACGAGGCCCTCAATAAAAAAATAAACCCTTTTCGGGCCCTAATCTTTACTTTTATGAGACTGATTAGCCCCTCTGTCAATATTTTTTAGGGGCTAATCAATCTCATAAAAATAAGGATCAGGAGCCGGAAAGGGTATTTTTTTTGTTTAGGGGACTCGTAGTCCTTCGAAAAAATTATCAGGGGTCAGGTTGGGTATTCACTCTACATATAAATAAGAGTATACAATAAACATTTCTCTCTTGTGTATATACTATCACACTTGGCCTTTGGAAAATTCAAAAGTCACTATAACTAAACAACTTTAGGGAAGTGCATACTTTTTATATTTAATTTTTTGTTTGAAAGCCATGTGAAGAAACTTCATACCTCCATCACCATCTATCTTTTTATTCCAAGTTTACTTTGTTTTCATACTTGAATTCATACTATATATATATAATGTTGTACATATAACACGCACTTTTACTGAGCATATACATATATCTATCTTTACTTGGAATCATAGTGCTAAATTTGAAGCAATTTATGCTTATGTAAATTTACTTGAAAGTGCATCTTAATTATTGATATCAAGCTTAACTTACTCCTAAATTCTAAAGTAGCATATGATAACCAAATTCTAAATCCTAAATTAACATATAACTATTCCTAAATCCTAAATTAATATATGATAACCAAATCCTAAATCCTAAATTAACATATAACTAAATCCTAAATAAGCATATAATAATTAAATCCTAATTCCTAAATCCTAAACTAACATATTACTAAATCCTAAATTAACTTAAACAAAGAAAAAGAGTGACCATTGAACCTGAGAAGAAAACGGTGGAAGAAGAACTCAGGGGAGGGAGATGCAGTTGCGGTGCTGGACGGCGACGACGTTGGTGCTGGATGGCAGCACACGAACAAAGAGAGAGGGAGTCACGGGTGACAGAGGGGAGAGGAGGTACGGGCTGGTTTCAATAAGGGGGAGAAGAGGCAGCGACAGGAGGGACCAGCGGCGACG
>NC_029787.2:19582618-19585528 GCF_000816755.2 Arachis ipaensis
AAAGAGGGTTCGCACTTTGAATTTTAGGGCTCATTACCGTCGGATTTACCAATAGATAAATTCGAAGGTAACACATTACGATCACCAAAATGCAGCATTCCACTAAAATGAGTTTACCGGCGGATTTTTCCACTGGTAAATACTACGCTACATTTCGCGCCTATTTTTCCTATTTTCTCTCCAACTATTATTGAAAAATTTATCATCGGAACCAAAAATCCGCCGGTAACAATTTGACCTGACGAATTCCACATGAAAATCATCCATAAATCCGTTAGTAAAACCGACGCTAATGTGCGATACTAAATTCGACGGTAAATTTAATGGTTCTCAGCGTTTTTCTTATAGTGGTGTAGTTGTGAGTATATGCTTGTTGTTTAATAGGTGAAATTTTAGGGTACAATATTTTTTTCTGGAATACGGTTGTTTATAAGGGAATATTGATGGTTCTGTCTTGGGTTTTTTTTTATGTTTTCTTTAGATGAGTGATCGCCTAACACTTGTTTTCCACCATGGTTGAAAGTTTGAGATAGTCACTGATGGCAGTATTATCTACACAAGCAACTTAACTGATGAATAGATTTGGATAAATAAAGATTATCTAGATGTCTTTGCGGTGACTGATTACTTCAAGGAGTTGAGGTATGACAAAGCTGATGCGACCTGGTATCTGGACCCAACTGAAGGATTGAAATTCGGGTTGAAGAGGTTGGTATTTGACCAAGATTTAAGGGATATGATCAAGCACTACCATTCCAACAACAATGTCATTCACATTTATTTTGAGCATGGTCCTTTTGAGCCTGAGTTTATAGATGTCATGGAATTGTCTGAAGATGTTAAATATGCTAGTGGAGGAGGTGACAGTGAACCAGAGGTTATATTAGCTAAGGATGCTAGCACTATTTTAAGTTAATTGTATGATCCAAACATATAAGAGACACCGCTTGAGTCCAATCCCATTACACCTATGCTAAAACTCCAGCCCAATCCCACTGTACTTGAGCCCAATTTCGAGCCCAACCCCACTGCCTCTGAGCCCAATAAGGACGTTTGAACAAAATCTTGAAGAACGCCGAGTAGGAATTGATAAAGAGCATTGGAGATGGTTCTTTGATTATCGCAATGACCCTGGCACAAAGGTAACCTATTTTGATATCATTATGAAATATACTATTTATGGTACACTTCTATGGACAAGTTCCCTCTCTAATCAATCTTATTTTTTATGGCATAATAAAAGAAATGCAGTAAAAATGTTGTGAATCCATCGAAGCAACTTTATACTCACACTAGCAATTCTAAAAGCTTGGTGAGGCGAATTGAAGAAGAGGTAATTTTGGTTTGAATTCATTTTTGAATTGTATTTTGGACTGCATCTTCTTTATTTGGGTTTAAATATGGTTATGGTATAAATTGTATTGTTACAGTCAGAACTAAAGGGAGGAGAATTGGTAGAGAAAAATTATGGACCTTAGTGCATAAACGATGTAATGGCTCCTATATAAATGACGAAGCTCGAACGATTAGTGTAACTACTATGCGTTAATCCTTTATGTTCTTTCTCATTGGATTTATTTATAAAATTGTGTTGAGTATGCTCTAGCCCGTAATTGATTATCATATTATGTATGCTTATTTATGTCTGTAGGAAAAAATTGAGAAGATTGAGCAGCGTGATGAATCCACTAGAATATTATCTGAAAATAATTTCCTTGCCTAACCTCTTGAAAAATAGTTCTCGGGTAGAGTGTATGGCGTAGGTTTTGGACCGACTCCAAGTCTACTCGTCCGTCCGAGTTTGTAGCCGCCGGTGGATGGAACTCAAACAGAGGAGGCCCAAAGGATGCTGTTTGAACTACAGGCAGAGGTGATGGCCGAGAAATTTAGAAGGAAGGCAATGGAGGATGAAGTAGTTGCAAAGAAATTGAAAAAGAAGGCAGTAGAGGAAGGCAGTGGAGGATGAAATAGCAGCAAAAAAATTGAAAAGAAAGACAATGGAGGACGATCTAGCAGCAGAGAAGATGAAGAGGCGAGCATAGAGGGTGTTCTAAGTTATCTGATTCAACAGACCAGGCATTGCTGCACAGATGAATTCTTTGGATGGACATAGGAAAAAAATAGAAATTAGGACTAAAAAAAATAGAAATTAGGACTATATGTTATTTTATTTGAAGTATATATTTTGTTTAAGTTAACTATGCAGTACACTTAATTAGTGAAATACTTTTTTGATATTAATATAAATAATTAGTTTGTTTCACAGTTAAATTTTTATGAGTTCTCACTCTCTATTTAAATTTTTTTAAAAATTGATAAGACTTTTAAAATTAAAAATAATCCAAAAAATTTTGAAAATATTAAAAGAAAAACAAATTAAAATATTTTATATTAAAAAATAGCAGCAATAAATAGTGATGATTTATAACTGTCGAAAATAATTTTAAAAAATTGGCAGGTTTAACGTGAACCGCCGCTAAAAAACTTCAAAAAATCACAGCACCAAATAGCAGCAATTAATGACCGCTGCGAAAGAAGGGAGAAATCACCTTTGGCCATAACGCGGCAGTTCGGAAGCGCCGCAAATTCTATAAACGCAAAATATGTGAATTGTCGCGGTTATACCAGCAGTTGTTGAAAACCGCCGCAAAATCCAATCCTCGTGCCCTTAAGAAGGGCAATTCTTTAGCCGATGACATTCTGTTTAGCAACGGTTTTAAACCACCGCAAACCCAAAAAAATCACCGCTAATTTTCATTTCCCTTGTAGTATACACTGCTAAACATTGACGAGATGCACGAACATGATGGATGATTTAATAGGGCGAGCGATTCCTAAGCTTCCTAATCTTTTTTTATTGTTTAAATAATCCAAAATTAATTAATTTTATATAAATTCTATAAAAAAAAA
>NC_029787.2:19585534-19591662 GCF_000816755.2 Arachis ipaensis
GTTTCAAATATAAAATAATAAAATTTTACTAGATTTCGAAATCAATTCATTTTCATTTTTTTGAAGAAATATTAAGTCAAACAAGATAATTAATTTATAATCAAATTAACTTCAGTTTTTTCACTCATGGATATGTGCTCCTGATTCATTGATTGTTATATATATGGCGCGTTGTCATTTCTTGTTACTCATTCGTTTTCAGATGTACTTATTAGTAAATGAACGAGTAAGTTGAAGCGTGTGAGTTGACTTCTATAATTTGAAAGTAAACTAGCTTCAGACACGCTTTTAATTACTAAGGAGTTATGAGTCAAAAGCCAACGTGACTCACAAATCTAATGTTTCAATATCATATAAAATTTCATTCAAGATTAAAGGGAAAATATATATAAAAAATTATCTCCGTTTCTTCTCATCATCGTCTGCTATATTTTTCTAGATATTCTAGTCCATTTTCTTGCTAATATATACCTTTTAGACCAAATTTTTGTTTCCTGGCATATAAATCCGTTTGGAGTTTGAAAATCCTAATTTACAATCTTTTTATATAAATGGACTAATAATAATAAAAGACTTTTGACCAGAAGACTTTGATGAAAGGTCGATGTAGAATCTATCAAACCTTTTTTTTCTTTTTTTTATAAATGTTAGTCTAGTTGGTTAATTATTCAACTACTCTAGCCTATACAAAGAAATTCAAGTACCACAGTATTCAATTTTTTATGTCAGGTGTTACAGGAAACCTGCTTGTCTATTCTTAGTAAAATTACCAGAAACCGCGTTAATAAGTTTGATGTGTATAAAACTAACGGAAACATTTCAAGTATATCGGGGAGTACCGGCGTGCACCAGTTGTTTTAACAGTTGATTTTAATTAATATATATTATATATATTTTTTATAATTCAGATCAACGGTTAAAACAACTGGTGCATCGATACTCCCGATGCACTTGAAATGTTTCCAAAACTATAAATAAGGAATAAGTAATTAGATAGAACTTGGCTGCTATATTATTGAAAATAATTATTAGCACATGGTAATCAGGAACACAAGCGACAAGGGAACAAACCTAGTTAAGAAAGAGTATTTTATACGTATCAATTATCAGCAGATGGTAATTAGGAACACAAACGACAAGGGAACAGGACTATTTAAGAAAATGTATATAACAAATTAAAGAAGTATATAGTGTTTAATAATAATAATATATCACATCTTTAATTAATGATCATTACTTGCTCAATCTCAATCAATTAGTGTTTTATTGCTTTCCTTTCTGAGGTCTTGAGCGTATGCTAGCTTACATAAGATTGAGTTGAAAATATTCAAATTAACGTACCTGGTGTAAAATAAATAAAAAAAAGTACAAGTAGACAATAAAAATAATAAATAATATGAATAATAGATATATTGGATGTTCATTTTACTAGGTGTTCGAATAGTTATTCTAATATTAAGATTTAGGTGAATAATTTAAAATTATAATGTGTTTTTATTTAATTGATGGTTGTTCATGTTGTTCAAAAAAATCATTAATTATCTAACATAACCCATAAATAAATAATCGTGTATTTTATTATATCAACGCAACAAATATGCATGATGTTGACGTACAACCCTAGCTAGTAACTCTGGAGCTATTTACGCACGATAAAAATGCAGGGAATAAGAGGTAATTTTATTATTTAAAAAAGAATCGCCAATAAATAAATACAAGGTTGGATCCTTAGTTTAGTACACGCTGATGGTGACCTTATATATGGATAATAAACAAAGACGACCGGAACATAGCGGTCCTAATATTCTTGGCAAAGACGACTACAGTCTACAATAATACATGTTTATCTGCATTATATAATCTATATTATTATTGACAAAAAATGTCGTGCATTAATGATGCTATTAAGTCACTAATAAGGTACGTACTTGTGTATTTTTGTACTTTTTTTATATACCCAAAATTGTCTTATTTGAGAATAAATTTTAAATTTGTGGAGATTTTTTGGAAAAAAATAAAACATAAAATTTGATCATTTTTTGTCTAAGTGAATTTTTTTATTGTGAATTACCACATTTTTTTAAAAAATAAAAAGAAAAATCTAAAGATCAAATTTTGCTTCAATTTTTTTGTGCACTTTCTAAATATTTATTCAAATATTACTACAAAATCTTAAATCTAATAGATAAGTCGATTGTTAAATATAAAAACTTTTTTTGTTACTTATTTATTGATTTTTTGGTTGTATTTTAAAATCATTCCAAAAATATTTTATCAATAACATCTTTTAGAGATTTTTTTATCAACAACTGAATTTTTCGAGTATCAAATCGATAGTTAACCTAAAATAAAACACTATGGAAATCAATTTTTTTTAGCAAACCGATGGTATAACACATTAATACTAGTTTCTATTCTCTCTCTTTATTGGCTGTTTATGGAATAGGATTTTGGAGCAGAGTTAAAAAAAACAAAACAGGATTTATAGTATATAACATTTTAGTAGCATTAAATAGAAAAGATGATATATAATTTTTTAATTCATTAAAATTATATTCTTATCAGCCTTTTAAATTTTAGAGAGCACAAATTAATGCTCTTGTCACCACCACCACCTGTATAATATCAGACCTTTCAATTCTATTGAAAATAATTTGGGTGTAAACAATCATCATACACGCGAGCAACACGTTTTGGAAGTTATTAGATGAGGCCAAGATCTTGGGGAGCATCTTCACAAAGAAACAAGTTTTTTCACAATTCTCCTCGGATGAAAATAGGCTTGTTGGTGTTGACTGTTGACTGGTCAACTTATAAATTATGGCGCCAAGAACACTATAACCTCATTTCTTAGTACTTGCTTTCATGGATTCTGTTTTTAAAAGCAAAATGGTAGAATATTTATCTGGTTATAAAATTTGGAAAAAAAATAAAAAATTATTTATTTGAATTAACCGAAGCATAAAGATAAAGCAATTCATTACTCAATATGAGCTCATCAAGAAGAGAAAATCTCTGCATTACATATTTCCAAGAATAAGCATATCACGAATTCTTTGGCTACCATTAGGAGTTCTCTTTCTTTTGATGCTCATATTGAAGTTTTATTATCAAAAACTCACTAAAAGCTGTTGAATTTACGGTTGGATTTTTCTACGGTAAAGTACAAATTAAAAAAAGTGCCACTATTACCATTGAGTAGAGAAATTCAACGCAAAAGTCGTCACTATTTTTTGTGTGTAACTTCATTTAAAATGGTGCACGTATTTTTTTATCGGATTTACTGTCAGGTTATTCAACAAAGACCCAAAATATTGGACGAATTATTAAATGCCAGATTGAATCCAACACAAACCCAAACGCAATATTTTCATTAATAAATTTGAATTATTATCAAAATTTTTCGATAGAAAATTCGACAATAATTTTGTCCTAATTACATCGCTTGACGTCTTTCTCTCTCATTTGAAACTCTCTTCCTCCTTCCTCATACACCAAAACAACCCTAAATCTTCCCCAAAATCCACCTAAAACCTCTCTCTCTCTCTCCCCTCCTCCTTTTCCTCCCCATTCCACCGCGTGCATAGTCTCGCTCACAAAATCTGATAGTAACATTTTCAATTTATTTTTTTAAATTTCATCGTTGAAACCTTACTATCTGATGTGATGTTGAAAAAATCTGACAGTAATTAGTGACATAATTATTAATTAGCTAGCACCTTATAATCAGAATTTTTCGACGATAATATGAACAGTGTTTGCATCGGATTGCTTAAATTCGATGGTAAAGATTTTTCTTCAAGAAATTTTTCAATGAAGACTGTCGGACGATAAATCTGACGATTTTGAATGATTTTTCAGTAGTATCTTCTTAAGGGACTCAATGAAGATTATCAATTGTTTTTTACTACTGTCACTTACAAGCTCGAATAATTTACATTCAATGAAGTGGAATCATTGCTGCTTTTCTCAGGATGAGATGTCAGAAAAATTTTGCAAACCTAAGAGTGTGATTGTCCAAGCTCATCTTACATAATCCTCTTTTCCCTAGAATTCTCTTTCTGGACGAGGATATGGTACCAAAAGCGGGAGGACTACTAAAACTGGATGTGGTGGTAGAACCTTCTTTGTTGCACCAAGACCTCAATACCAACTATATATGTTGTAAATTTGGACATATTGTTTGGTATTGTTTTCATAACTTTAATCAAGTCTTGCTTCAATCCACACAAAATCACAACCCAAGTTATTTCCTTTCTCAATTTCCATATCAAAATTCCCCAAAGTCAATGTCTTCTTCTGGTTTTGTTTCAAATCCCCTCTCTTCTCCACTTTTTTTCATAATTCCTTTGTCTATGTAGTTCTTCTTTCTTCAATTTTTGAGGCTTTCTGGTATCTTAGTACTGGAACTTCTCATCATGTAACTTTTAATCAGGCCAATTTCTTTTATGCTTAGAATATTCAGGACCTGAGGAAGTGCATGCGAGTAATGGGTCATATATGTGCATTTCTCGTGTCGAAGTTTGCTAGGAATAATAAAGTGTAATTTGAGTTTCATGCTAACCATTGTTACGTGAAATGTCTGTTCACCAATAAGATTCTTTTAGAAGGCTTATATCAAGGGGGCATATATTCATCAATGTAGTTGTAATTGCTTCTGTTATTTTGCATCCTACCATTATTAGAATTTCTTTTAATTTGTGGCATAAAAAGAGTGAATATGTATAATCCGTGTTATCAAAATGTATAATTGTATATTTCTCTGCCTAATAAAACTCATTCTTTGATTCCTACTGGTTTAATAGATGGATTTGGTTTGAATCCACTGTTTGGTAAATTTGGTTTGACTTTCTTGGTATATCAGCATGGTTTGAGTTCAAAGGTTGATGATGAATTAGATTTTAATTTATTGAAATTGGTTGTAATTAGTTTAATTATAGTAAAATTTTTACTATAATTTATTATGTTGATTGTGTTAGAAAAGTAAGATAGAACAATAGAGAAAAAGTTTGTGTCTCTTCAAGTTGTGTAAACTGATATAATATAGAGGGTATTTATAGGTGCTAAGAGAATCAAAATAATAAAGACATAATATCCTATAATATTTAGATATGCTAAATAATTCTAATGAAAGCTAATTGATCCTAATATATTCTAACATCCCCCTCAAATTCAAGTGAAAACTTGAGTTTAAAACTTATTTAAAATAACAAAATAAAGAAAAAAACTACATAAACTGATAGAACAGGTGTAGACGAAATTGCCAGAAGGAAGCGCAGACAGAATTGCAAGAAGGAAACGCAGACAAAACTGCCACAAGGAAGCGTAGACGAAACTGCTACAAAGAAGCGCAGACAGAACTGCCGCAAGGAAGCACACACGGAACTGCTGCAAGGAAGCACAGACAGAACTGCCATAAGGAAGCGCAGATGGAACTGCCGCAAAGAAGCACAGATGGAACTACCGGAAGGAAAGCGCAAACGAAACTGCCGTAAGAAAAGCGCAGACGAAGCTACCGCAAGGATAGCGCAGACGAAGTTGGCGCAAGGAAAGTGCAAATGAAGCTGCCGCAAGGAAGTGTAAACGAAGCTACTGCAAGAAAAGCGCAGACGAAATTGTCGAAAAGATGGCAAACTTCGTGAAAACTGCCGAAAAGTGGTAACCTTTGAAGGGATGGTAAAATGCCAGAGGATGACAAACTGCCGAAAGGTGACGAAAAATATATAGTTTCTCCATCAGAATAGGTATGCAGTGGATGACAGTGATATTTGATTCATTAGACTCGAAAAAACATAAGACGGAGAGGATAGGCTAATCGGTGAGGTAAAAAAACATCAAAGGAGTGACAAAAGACAAGAAAAATAGCACAAAGAAAAAGTGTGAAAAAAAACTGTGATTTCACCAGAAGAAAAACAATCTATCATCTTCAAGGAGGATACTATGAATCTGATACCATATTAGAAAAATAAAAAAGAACAGTAGAGAAAATATTTATGTCTATTCAAGTTGTGTATAATGATACAATATAAAAGGGTATTTATAAGTGCTAAGAGAATCGAAATAATAAAGATATAATATCCTATAACAAATATTTAGATATGTTAAATAATTCTAATCAAAACTAATTA
>NC_029787.2:19591679-19599299 GCF_000816755.2 Arachis ipaensis
TAAATTGTAAATTGAATAATGTCTTTTGGTTCATAAAATAAAAAATCTTATATATGAAAAGAGAGATATTTATGGTAAATCATAAAAAAAATTAACAACAAAAAAGAAATTAATTAAACTAAAATATAAGAATTTGCATAATATATCATTTAGTTGATAAAATAAAGAATCAAATATAAAGAAAAAATGACGTCAACATATAAGGCCAATTAAAAAAGTGTTCTATATAATAAATAAGCACTTGTTATAAAAAGGGGATAAGTATTGTTTTGGTCCCTAACGTTGAGGGTCAGAATCGAAATCATCCCCAACGTAATTTTTGATTTAGAATCATCCTTAAAGTTTTTTTCGTATTAAAATCGTCATTTTTAATAAAAATTTTTATTTTATTCCTAAACTACCCCTACTTTAAAAAAAATTATAAAATTTATAAAATTAAAAAAAAAAACGAAAACCTGTTTGAGTCTAGTGTCTAATCTTAAGTTTGGTGTCCATTGCATGTCTTTATTCTTCTTGCATTTTTCGAATATATGCAATATGTTCTTCATTGATCTTCAAGATGTTCTTGATGATTTCATAGCTCTGATCTTAAATGGGGGAGGGGGACGGCGGCGGCGAAGCTTGGAGCCGCCGTCGCCGTCGTCGTGGTCGTCGCTGTTGGGAATCGCAAGGGAGAGAGGAGACGTGAGCCACTGTCGCCGCTGACCTCGCTGCTGCACTTCGCCGCCTCGCCGCCTCATTGCCTCGCCGCTTCATCTGTACCTCGCCCCCTCGCCACCTCGCTGCTGCACCTTCCCATTTCTCCTTCTGCTTC
Source organism: Arachis ipaensis (assembly GCF_000816755.2). NCBI lineage: Eukaryota > Viridiplantae > Streptophyta > Magnoliopsida > Fabales > Fabaceae > Arachis > Arachis ipaensis. The sequence goes on from NC_029787.2 coordinate 19,592,494, forward strand.
TTGCTTTCTGCTTTTGCATCTTGCTTCTGGATCTGTTTCTGCATCTTCTGCTTCTTCTTTCTGGGTTTGCTTCTGCATCTTCTGCTTGAGTGCTTCTGCTTCTGCATCTTCTGGGTCTGCTTCTGCTTATACTTCTAATCTGATTTTAAGTTGTTATTTTCTGACTTTATCATTATTGTATGTTAATTTGTTGAATCTGGATTTGATTTGTTGAATCTGATTTTGCCAGATTTGTTGAATCTGATTTTGATGTGTTGAATCTGGATTTGAATAATGGATTTGAATCTGATTTTGATTTGTTGAATAATGGATTTTGTTTTGTTCTTGTTTTGATTTCTGAATTGCTGTTGCTTTTTTTTATTTTGGATTTATTGTTGATTTGTTTTTGGATTTCTTGAATTCCTGATTTTGAGTTGTGTGTTCTTTTTTTTTTGTTGAATCTGTATTTTTAATTTGTTAATGGAAGAAGAATTTGTTCTTCTAGAAGAAGAAGAAGATGAAAAATGAAATGGTGAAAAAATGGCATTTTTGTCATTTAGAAAAAAAATTATTAGAAATGACGATTTTAAAATGAAATGCAACATTAAAGACGATTCTAAATCAAAAATTATATCAGGACAGTTTCAATTTTGACCCTCAACGTTAGGGACCAAAACAATACTTATCTCTTATAAAAAGTTTTCAGCGAGCAAGAAAACATAGAACAAATATAAAAACTTAACGAATATTAAAAAAAATTATGAGCATAGAATTTAAAAGCCTCTCCAAACTATATGAGTGAAAAAAAATTACTAAATTGAATAATACTTACCACTACAAAGAGCACGAAATTTAGCGATGGTTTTTTTAAGAATTTACAGCGATTTTAAACCACTGCAAAATAAATTACTGGCATTTAGGTGATTATCGTCCTTTAAAGTGTGGAAAAACGGATTTGCGTCAATTTCTGATAACCCCTAACATAACCAATATTATATCAGAAATTAAAGATAATATCCACAACTCTAAAAATTCTCAAATTAAATAATTTGGGTTAAGTACGATTTTGATCTCTAAGGTATAAATCAAAATTTTTTTGTCTCCAATTTTTTTTTTGCATACAAAATTGTCCTTAAGGTTTAACTTAATTTTAAAATCGTCCTTTTTACCAAAATTTTAATTTTTATTACTAAATTACCCTTAATTAAAAAATTATAAAATGAAAAAAGAAAAAAAAAAGGAAAGAAAATGGATGAAAAGGGGAAGGGGAAGGGAATCACGCGAGGGGGAGGAAAACAGAAAAGGGAAGGGAAGGGAAGGTGGGGATCTGCTCATCCTCCTCTCACCGATTACCGCTACTCGTTGCCGCTCACCGCTGCTCCTCGCTGCTCGCCGTTGCTTCGCGTCTTCGCCACTGCTCCTCTTCCTCGCTAGCTCCCCGCTGCTCCTCGCATGTCGCCGCTGTTCCTCGCTGTTGGGTTCTAATTCTGATTTGCTTCTATTTCTGTTTTACTTCTGATTCTTCTGCTCCTCGCCGTTGGTTTCAATTCTGATTTGCTTCTGTTTTTTGTTTTGCTTATGATTCTTCAGCTCCTCGCCACTGGGTTCCAATTCTGATTTGCTTTTGCTTCTGTTTTGCTTCTTCTGATTCTTCTTCTCCTCGCCGCTGGATTCGAATTCTTCTATTTCTGTTTTGCTTTTGATTCTATTCTATTCTTCTGTTTCTTTGTTTTGATTTTTTGATATCTGTTAGTTGAAACTTTGCTGCTGCTGTTAAAATTATGCTGTTGTGTTCTTCTATTTCTCTATTTTGATTTTTTGATATCCATTAGTTGAAATTTTGTTGCTGCTGTTGAAATTATATTGCTGTTGTTGAAATTGTAGTTGAAATTTTGTTAAAATTCTTCTTAAAGAAGAAGAAAAAGAAGAAGAGATACTATTGTGATAGAGAAGAAGAACTGGGTATTGCTGTGATGGAGAAGTAGAATCGGGTATTTTGGTAAAGAAGGAGAAGGATATTTTAGTTCGAAGGATGATTTTAAAATTAAGTTAAACCTTAGGGGCGATTTTGTATGCAGAAAAAGGTTGGGGACGAAAAAAATTTTCGACCTATATCTTAAGGATCAAAATCATACTTAACTCAAATAATTATTATCAGCTAAGATGAATTTTCTCAAAGAAAGTTGTTCTCACTAATTTTACTCAATTTAAGAAGGAAAATTAAAGATAAAGAACATGTCACCTAACAAAAAGAACTTAGAAACAAAAAAAAAAAATAGTTTTTAGTATATTAATAAAAGAACTTGAAAAAAAACTAATTTTCAATATATTAATTAAGTAGATTTTGGGGACGATTTTGAAAACCACCACAATATGTAGTGTTAGGATGGAAAAAGGTTAAGTCTAGGCAATACATCTACTGAGAATAATCTTGTGGTGGAAAAAAAAAAGACAAATTGGTTGACAATTCTGCTAGCTAATCAATAAAGAGTATAGTTAACTACAGCTAATTAGTAATTTTTTTCTTTGATTTTCTTTTTAGAAGGAATGTGAATTCAAATTATCATGAGAAACATTTAAAAATAAATAAAAAGAAACATCCAAAATCTAAAAAAATATCTAAAATTAAATAAAAAGAAACATCTAAATAAAAATCATTGTAAAAAAATATCCAAAACATAATAAAAAGAAACATTCAAAATTGTAGCAAAAGGACATACATCCAAAATTTAACAAAAAAGAGATATTCAAAATCATTTTAAAAAATTCAAAATCTAACAAAATGAGACATAAAAAAATTGGAAAAAGAACATCCATAAACTAAGAAAAAAGACGTCTAAAACAATTAAAAAATTATCGAAAACGTAAAAAGAAAACACATAAAAATATCCAAAACATATAAAAAAGACACATCCAGAATCTAAGAGAAAGAAACATCTAAAACAAGTAAAAAGAATCATCCAAAACTTAATAAAAAGAAATATTTGAAACGTAACAAAAAATCCAAAACCTAAGAAAAATAAGATATCCAAAATCATTTTAAAAAATTCAAAATCTAATAAAACGAAACATCCAAAATTATTGAAAACAGAACATTCGAAGAATAAGAAAAAAACATCTAAAATTATTAAAAAATATCCAAAATCCAAAACTAATTAAAAAAAAAGCATCCAAAGACAAAAAAAAAGATCTTGTGCGAGGAGATGGAAAGGGAGGCTGCAATATTCTTGTATGAAGAGATGGAGGGGGTGGCCGCGCCATTTGGAAGGAAGTGTGGCTGTGCAGCAGCGCAACAATCGGCGACGGACTCGGAGGGGTGAGCGGCGTAGAGAGTGAGGGGAGGCGACGTTGCGGCACTGGAGGAGAGGGGGATTGCAATTACGCTGTTCTTGCACAAGGAGATGTCGCCAGTGAAAAGTGTTTGGAAGAGAAGGCATAGCTGTGCGGTGGCGTGACGACTAACAAAGAAGCAAGAAGGGCCGGCGGTGTGGAGAGTGAGGGGGAGGCGACGTCACTGCAATGGAAGAGAAGAAGATCGCGATCTTAGAGCATTATGGGTTAGTTGGAATAGTAGGGCACACATTTTTTGTGAGCACAAAACTAATTTTTATGAATTCTAAAATCAGGTTGTATTTTTTTTATTTTTAAAATCAGGTTTATGATTAGTTAAGTGTAGTTAGCTACCACTACAAGAAAAATGTTGAATACCTTTGGATTTATCATCGGATTTAGCATCAAAAGTTAGCGGCGGATTTACCGACAGATTTGGCAATAAATTCATCGAATAAAAAGATTATCAACAAATTTGATTTTCCAACGGTAAATTTGCTGGCAATAATTGGAGAAAAAGTAAAAAAAAAATTGGCGCCGAGATTACCGTCGGATTTATCCTCCAGTAATTCTTAATTAGTGTAATACTGCGTTTTGGTCACTTTCAAAGCGTTAAAGTCAGATTTTTTCGCTAGTAAATCCGACGGTAATCTTGCCCTAAATTCGAATCGTGAACCCTTTCCTCCTTTATTTTCGAACTACTCTCTCTCTCTAACATTCTCTTCTCTCTCTCTCTCTCTCTCTCTCTCTCTCTCTCTCCCACTTTCTCCCCCTAAACCACCTTCGGTAGCCCCTCCGCCAGCGTCGGCCACCACCAACTGCGTCCAAAGACTGTGTGAACTCGGCTATGTGCTCCTTGCGACGTGTTAGTTGCTCTGTCTCCACCATTTTCGCCGCTCTTGCTACTACTGCCATTGTCGTTGTTCCCATAATCGCCCACCTGCGTTTCTCCACTCTCCTCCAGGTAGGTTGCCCTCAACTCTCTTCCTATTCATTTCCCATTTTTACTTCATCATATATAAAAAATTCTAACTCCTTTTTGAACCATAACCCTATCTCGCTCATTTTTCAGTGATTGTGGTCTGTGGTTCAGACGTTCTCGCCACTTCACATTCTCGCTGCCAGCCGTACTTAGTTCCTGCCACATCATCGTCCTCTACTTTCTCTTCTCGTGATTCCTCCATCGTTGTGTTCTTGGTTCCGCTTTTGCAGTGTGGATGAGTTTACTGACTTCACTTTTCACTGAGTTTTTCTGTTTTTATTCTATAAATTTTTTATATTGAATTTTTTTAGTTTTTCAATTTTAATTTTTGATGTAGGTTTAGATAATTTTTTTAATTGACGTAATTAGTTATTATTGAGTTGCATCTAACTCTTTTGTTATTATTTTTAGTTTGTTTTTTGTTCTTGGTTGAGATTTTTTGTTATGTTTTCATTTTGTAAGTTTGAGTTTAAAGAACAGTATAAGAAAGAGCACCCAAATAACAAATCTGTTGCAGTAGTTGTGAGTGTTTATTTATGTGAAATATTATTCAGTACTTGTTTTAAAGAATTTTGAATTATTTTTCAAATTATTTTTAACATGTTTAAATTTTAACTTCTTTTATCGTTACAGCTTCAAAAACAATTAGGTTAGTAAGGTTGGTGGTGGCAGGTAAAAATTAATTACTTGTTTTATGATTGATGATTGTTTTTGCTATTATTTTTATAAGTGTTCTCTTGGGCTACATTTGTTTCTGAGAACAGGACAAGATAAGACACTGAGAACAAGACATAAAAGACAGAGATAAAGAATTTAGTGTTCTTGTATTCTGTTTGGTGATAAAATAGAACAAATTATGAAAAATTTTAATTTATTCTCATTTTTTTCATTCAAAAAATTTGAGAAGAAAAATATAATAATAAAAATATAATTATAAAAAATTAACAAGATAATAAAAGAAAAAAAAAAGTTGTGTCTCTTGTTAGTGTCTCTCTGTCCTTTCTGTTAGGATGAACACAAACTAATTCAGTGTCTCTAGACACAATGTCTCTATTCATGTCTCATTTGTCAAACACAATTTTGTGTCTCAGTGTTGCTATCTCAGTGTCCTGTCTCTATAAACAAACGCAGCTTTATTGGTCTATTGAAACTTCAAATTCAATCACACATTAGTTATCTCAACTTTTACTTTCTCTCTAGTTTTGTGCTTATTTTTTGTTCATTTTTTCGATAGATTATGCCTATAACTAATATTCAATTGTTCATATCTTAGTTCAGAGACTATTACGATGATACCAAACATTGATGGGTGAACATTCTCTGTAAGTTTTATAGTCTATTTTTAGTACTTTCGAAATCTTAATGCTTGAGAAAAAATAAACAAATTTATATGTTGATTTGGCTAGTACTGGGTAGAATTTTAATTTAAATTAAGTTTACTGAGTCAACTGCATAGGCTATTAAGAGTAATAAGATATGATATATGGATAATCCTATATTGAACATAAAAAATTTTTAATTGACTTTAATTTTTTCTTAAGTGTGCAAAATAATACTTTAAGATAAGTTGATAGTCATAACGTGCATATATACTTAATTTTTCTTTTTGTTTGCAGAATATGGGAGTTACTGTCTTATAGTATAGTTTGTTATTTTACTTTTTTTTTGTATTTTAATTTTATCTTTTTTTTTTTTACTTGTTTAATTGGTTGGTAATAGTTATATATAATTTTGTTCTCTTTTCATGTAAAAGGAGGATGATGAAGAGTAAATTTATAAAAAAAAATTAAAATTTAAGTTTACCAATGAATTTATTGTCGGATAAATTCGTCGGTAATTATTAGTTTAGTTATTATTAAATAATATATTATCATCAAATTTATTAAGAGATAAATTTGACGGTAAAAATTTTTGGCAAAAAATTTTCAACAGTAATTAACGATAGATAAAAAGTTCATCGATAAATAATTATTAGCGATGTTTATATCCTCGAATTTATTCCAATAATAAATCCAATAATAAACAGACTATCGACAAATGTTTTTAATAAATTCATCCATAAATTCGATGATATCCACCGATTTTTTTGTAGTGTGCATAGTTGGTTATCCATATTTTTTCGTTGGTTGAAATGGAAATGGTGTGTTCAACACGAGAAAGAGGCTTCATCCGATGATTGAATTTGGCACTTGGTTAAATAACATGAAATTAGTTTAAGCACGTATTTAGCATTTTAGCTGTTAGGTATATGTTACACACATACTTGCTTTCATTAATCATCACCTTTATTCTAACATTTAACTTTTCTACCTTACATTAGTGCAATTGTTACATATTAATTTTAAATTTAGTTTTGATTTATAGTACTGTAAAGAACCTATAATATTATTTAATTATACATTATAACATCAACAAAAAATATTTTATTTAATAATCCATAATATCAAATGTCTAGTAAGCATATTTTTTAATTGGACGACGTGTAAAAACACATAATTGTGTTATCAAATACATC
>NC_029787.2:19599343-19603489 GCF_000816755.2 Arachis ipaensis
AAAAAAAAAAAAAATAACTATAGTCAAAACAACTTATATATTTATAAGAATTAGGAACATATTTAAAGCTTTTATTTATTTTGTTTCCAGTAAAGTGATTGATCTTCAAGAGTTTCCCGGTCATTCGTTATGCATTTCGTTCAAAAATGCCTTTCGCTACTTTCACACTTATAATGGTCTGAATGGGGTCATGACCGGCGACTAGGTCTAAAGATTTTTAGAAGATATTAGTATTTTTGTCTGTAATAATATTATAAAAATAAAAATATTTTAAAATTATTAAACAATTGAATTTTGATTCTAACTTTTAAACACAACATTAGTATTCTTTTCAAATTATATATAATAAATATTTAAAGAAAAAAAATGAAAATATAGTTAAAAAAAGTAAAACACGTTGATAGACCAAACCCATTCTAATATTACATAAAAGTCCCAAATAAAAAAGTTACGTGTGTGTCTTTGTCTTTGTGCATAACTCTATATAAATTGAATTCATTGAATTCAAATTACATGGTGCACTAAAACTCTATATAAGTTGAATTTATTAAATTCGAATTAGCGTTAATAGTACTAAATCGAATTAACATTATTCGAATTATATGGTTCACTGCTAAATCAAATCTAACTAATTTGATTTACTACTACACAACACATATATAGTAAATTGAATTAGTTTGATTCGATTTACTACTTGTACAAATTATTAATATTTACTACTTTTAAGTTACAGATTATTAACATTTAACTTACCTCCGTTTGAGTTAAAATAAAATATCAAAAAAATTAAAACGAATAAGAATAGAAATTCAACTTTTTTGTTTTAGTTCAAATTTCACAAAATCTACATTTTTATAAACTTATGAATTTAAAATGGAATAATAAATAATTTCTAAAAATTTATTAAAAATTATCCTTTAACTCATTAGCATATAAAGAATTGAATTTTTTTATGTTAAAAAAGTTAATATAAAGTATAACCTTTCAAAAGTGGCATAAGAGTTAAAACTTGAATTTTTTTTAGACTAATTATATTTATACAATATTCATTTTAAAAATAATTAAAATATTATATCAATTAAATTATCATTTAATTTGTAAAATTAAGTATAAAATTAATAATATATAATAGATATAATATAGAAAAATGCTATGGGCCATCAGAATTTATTATTATTGGTCATTACTTAGCCATCAACTCAATTTCTTTAGTCTAGTTTCTTTAGTTTAGTAATCTAACAACATACTTTATTCCAAATTGTATATATTAATGACTAACTGATAGCAAAAAACAATAAATTTCAATAAGCTTCTAATATTTTTTTACAATATATTTGGAAATCAGGAAGAAAGAAACAATGAATAAAAAAAAGTATTTTGTAAAACAATNATAATTTCTGAATTATAATGATTTTACTAATTTGAACTCAAGTATTAAATATCATATAATATAAACAATAATTTCATATTATTTTTGTAATTATCTCACTAAAAGATTACCTTTTCATACATTTTAAACACAAAATTATCTTAAAACCACTTTTCATCAAAACTATATAAACATAAATTAATTGTGACATAATTGATTATTTTGAAAAGTGATTATAAAAATAATAATTGTCAAAATAATAAATTTAATTCTTAAGCATTTCCAAACACCTAGTATATATAGTCATTTTGTAATGGGAACCAAGAGGAAAAAGCGAATTCAAAGAATTATTTCACGTATTTCAAAAATTAAAAATCAATGACAACAACAACAACAATTCAGAATAGAAAAAATCATCAGTTGAAATGGGTTGACCGTAATTTTTTTTTTTTTTAAAATAATGCTTGATCACAATAATTAATTTAAGATAGTAAAAATGTGTCCGTGTACAGGAATAGCTACACGTGCTTATTTACCAAAACCCAAACAGGGGCTAGTCTAACTTCCTGTTATCTTCCAGGAAGATAAGTAGCAGGTTGAATGATAAATAAATAAATAAACAATCAAAAGAAGTTCAACCGTTTCCACTCTTGATAGTGAAAGAATTGAAAACATTATATGATGTATATTTGACTGGTTTTAGTGTGATGAAAGCACACAACATAACCCCATAACATAACATAGCTATCTAATTGAGAAAGACCCCCCTTATTTGGAAGTCAAAGGAATCTTTTAATTATTAAAATCAGTGTAGTAAAATAAAGAAATAAATAAATACCATAAAGCATGTAACACGTTTTGGTCGTGACGCGTCATGCATATATATAAGTGGCTGCCAGAGACCAAATCGAAACCCACACTCATCAATAGCTCTTGTTTTGTGTTCCTCTCTTTCTAATTCTAACTCTCTCACACCACAATTAGAACTACAAGATTCAAATACAAACTAAAAACTAAACACTACTACTCACTAAGGTAACAACCTTAGTGTGTTGTTAATAATTACTTGGTTCAATTGAATTTGAAGGGAAGATGGTTAGAACACCTTCTTGTGACAAGAGTGGATTGAGGAAAGGAACTTGGACTCCTGAGGAAGATAGGAAGTTAATTGCCTATGTTACTAGGTATGGTAGCTGGAATTGGCGCCAATTGCCTAAGTTTGCAGGTAACTTAACTTGTACTAATTCTACCCTCTTTTTCTGGTGATTAGTGAGAAATTGACGTAATTAATTAATTAATAGGATTTTGTTTTGTATTAATTAAAAATTTTCAGGACTGGCTAGGTGTGGGAAAAGTTGTAGATTGAGGTGGATGAATTACCTAAGGCCTAATCTCAAAAGAGGGAACTTCACTCAAGAGGAAGAAGCTTGCATAATCAAATTGCATTCTAAACTTGGAAATAGGTAATTAATGGTGTCTTTGTGACATTCTACTTAAATTAATGGATTCAAAATTACTAGAACATTAATTTGATCAAGATTCATGGTTCCGTTACTTGCAGATGGTCTGCCATTGCTGCGGAACTACCTGGAAGAACTGATAACGAAATCAAGAACCATTGGCACACCACACTCAAGAAGCGCTTCCAAACCAATGAAGAAGAATCCGAAACCGCCACCAAATCCAAACCCAAAGAAACTACTCAGATCTCAGCAGAGAGCAACACTACTACTACTTCACCATTATCACCATTGTCATCTTCAAGTGAATTTTCCTCCATAACTTCCTGGGATCAAAGTCACAATAATAATAATAAGAACAATATGGTTCTTGAAGACGACGATTTCGCTTTTCTGGATGGAAGTTTCTGGACAGAACCATATCTTGCTGAAATCTTGTATGAATAAGAAACAGTAACAGTGCCTAGTAGTACTAGCAATGTGTTTGATCCTTGTGAAATCTCAGTACCCAATGAAAATGAAGAGTTGGAATTATCATCCAACAACAGTACATCAAGTTTGTTTGATCTGGAGAAAGAGTTTGGGAGCTTCTTGATTGAACCAACAATGATGGAAAGTTTTTGGACCCAGCCATGTGTGTCTGAATCTGATGACGTGTCCCACATTCCTTTTATGCCTCCATCATCTGAATACTTTACAACGCTGTGTGGGTCAGATCCTTGGAGCACTCCAAGTACTACTCATTTGTATGATCAACATCTTAGCTTATTCCATTGAATAAAATCTTAAATTAAAAAAATTGCTATAATAATGTTGGAATTTTCATCTTCTATTGTCAAGAGTAATTAAAAGGTAAAATTCACGTGTAATTATTTTTATGTGAAATTAATAATTGAAAATTGTTAAATAATAAATTATTTAACAATTTTAATTTTTAAATTATTAATTATACATAAAAATAATTATACGTGAGTTTTACTATTATTGCAGCTGCTACTTAAAATGTTTTGAATAATGGTTTTTCTTAATTGAATAACGAGGGTTTTGAAACTTGGGCTAGTTTATTAGTGAATGAGTTAAAGAGTATTATTAGAACATAAATAAGAGGGGAGGAAGAGGGAAAAAGAAAGCTGAGGTTGTAATTATTGATCTACTATTTAGAAAAGTTTTGCTCTATTATCAGCTTTATTCATGTGTGCCAAAAAAAGTTCAATTAAAGTTTACAATTATATATGTGGATATATGTATGATCTAATCAGTGAAAAATTATCTCTGCAAATTAAATTAAACATTGTATATGGTCCATAGAATTTTATT
>NC_029787.2:19603506-19613346 GCF_000816755.2 Arachis ipaensis
CTTAAATTTTAAAATCACTTTTATTTATAAAATATAGATTAAAGAATATTGTAAAATTTAGTGATTTTATATCCTTGTGAAAATTTTTTTTTATAACGTTTCTAATAATTTCTTGTTCTATGACACCTAATTAAGACCGAACATTTACTACTTGGAATTAGATGGCATCAGGACCGGGATTAGAACCATTTTTAAGAAATGATTAATATAAAAATATAACTCTAAAAACAGAAAAAAAACTTAAAATTAAAGAAAGATTAATATAAAAATAAAAAATCTCTATACATAAAATCTTTAATTTGGGAAGTTGATTGAAGGAGGAACCGATAGCAGCACAAATCAAAATCATACACATAAAACAAAAGAAAAATACCATTTTCTCATAAATTTTCACAGTATTTGCTACCTAAATTAAATAAAAATATAGATTAAAGAATGGTTTCGCTTCTAAATGTTCTTTGTTATAATTAATTAATCAAAATGGGTCTGTAATGGCTTTAAGATGCACAAAACAATCTAATTCTTTTTCTTTCCATCTTATATTATATAATAATAAGCTTCACTTTAGCATAAACATATACTCATATTTGACCACATGTTTATAATGTTGCATCGCCATGTACCTTCATTAACTAGAACTTTATTTAAGAAACTGATTAATTAATAATGTCTGAAGAGTCAATTTTGATTTCAAAACACGGGTGGTTTAAGACGCGTATGAAGAGTCCATGAGACTTCGGCTTGTAGACTTCTAATAACTGCTATATATTATGGTTTCCTAGCTTATACTATAGAAAAGTTTCCAATATCGGTATTTCAGTCATTTTTAACAATTATTTTTAATTATATATATTATATATATTTTTTATAATTAAAATTAACGATTAAAAATTATTAAAATACTGATGTATTGGTACATTTAAAAGTTTTTCTATACTATAATATAAGCTCCTTTTGTCGCTTTTAACATTGTGCTTTTCAAAAAAAAAAAAATCTTGTTGAGTATATTAATATGAATCTATTCCTATGAGTCACATGTTCAGAATAAGTCGTTACTCGTTAATCAAGAATTCAAGATAAATGGATAATCCATAAGCTCTTAATATATATATTTTTTCAAGCCAACATAAATTTAATATTATTATTCATTGAGTACTTTAATAACTTGTCAATGCTGGCATGTAATCTAGCCTATAAAATATGAACATAATAAGTGCTTAGTAAAACTCAAGGTCCCTACTCCCTTGTTCATAGTTGTTATTATAATAATATGACAATTGTCTTTATTATATATAATAATTTACTAATAAATGTCAAAACAAGATCTTGAATCATAAGATGCTTAGCAGCATCATGGAACCCTCTTAGTTGTCTGTCTTCCGTTCTCTTTCTATGACTATAAATTAGCATATATAGTTCTATTAAACTTGCATATATGCTTTTACACATCATTCAATTTTCTCCTCTAGATAAATATGTGTAAGTAATTGTGGATGGGTACCCAAACATATAAACACCTAATGAGGTTTATATAGTATTTTCATTATTATTTTCCAAAAGACTTTTACCAAGAATATGGATTTGCTAAGCTACTACTATTAATTAATTTGAAGATAATAAAAATACATGAAAACTTAAAATATTTATTGCTCTGGTTCAAATTTTCTATTTACATAGTTTTAACTTTTGATTTAAGAGTTTAATTTTAGTATATTGATAATTTAAAAAGTTTAATAGGTCATTCATTAAAGTTATGTGTTTAAATAATTTTTTAAATAATAAATTTAAAAATTTTATTAATGTCATAATACAAAATTGAATAGTGTGTAAAATATTTTTTACATTATGAATATATCAAAACTAAATCTCTTTTAATGGTAACAAGGTAATAAAATTATAGACTTCTAAAAACTCCTTAATTACCAAAATAAGAAAAAAAAGATAAAGTATGTTTTTTGTATTGTTCGTAACATTTGTGGTAATTTTCAAAAATACTTCTAATATTTTGTTTTATTCAATTTTATTTCTAATATTTTTTATTTGTGTCAAAATTATCTCTAAATGTTAATTCCATATAAAACTTTAGAGATAAAATTAAAAACTTTCCAAAATAATTTTAATACAAAATGTTTTGGGACAAAATTAAATGAATAAAAAATGTTAGCAACAAAATTAAATGAAATTAATTGTTAAGCATATTTTTTAAAAAATCACCAATATTGTTAAAGATAAAAAGTATATTTTACCAAAAAAAACTTTTAATTAGTCAAAAATCAACATTACTAACAAATTTGACCGCAATGTATGTAAAAGTTTTCTCGAAAATTATGTTAGGTCCCCTTTTATCTTTTTATAAAATCAATCCTTATGTTTTTTTATTAAGAAAGTGAATAAAGTAGTGTGATCGTTCTCTTAAGGAATAATTCAATCAAGTACCAATTTGATTGAATCTATTACTATCTCATTTATTCAAATGGTTAATTGAGAACTAACACAGAATACCAAAAAATAGGAAATTGTAAGCTGAAAAATAATGGATCAAAAATAGAGGCTAAGATTTCACTTCAATAAATGTCTTAGACTCTCTAATAAATGTTTACCCGTACTTTTTCAATATAATGTGACTATGGTTAAATTATTCTTGACTGTAGTCATAGCTTGATTACTCAAGTATAATGGCCCTCCTAATTAGATTAATTAAATTAATGACTTTAATGCTAGTTTCAATTTTAATTTTATTTTGGATTACAAAATGATACACAAATATTTTGTGGGACCATTTAATATAAATAGTGATTTAAAATTAAAAATAAAATTTATCTCTCCATTAGTTAGGTTCAGTTTGGGTAAACATCTTAATTAATTAAGTTCATTTTAAAAAAATAACTTAAATAATAAATGACTATATTAAAAGTAGTTTATAAATAAGTTATTTTGTGTTTGAATTTTTAATTTTAAAAGTGCTTATTTTATAAAAATGTGATAAAAAAAAGGTCATTTTTTTTTACTTTTTTATAAGCTCCTAAATATAGCTTCTTAGAAAGCTACAATTTAGTTTTAAAAATTGCACCAGACATTAATACTACTACTTTTTATACGTCAAAAGTTTAAAAAAGTTACTTTTGAAGTTTTCCAAACGGACTTTAGTGCTTGTTTGGGCGTTATTATTTTGATAAAAAAAGATATTTTTCAATAAAAAATATCTTTTTTTATTTTTTTAGCGTGTTTAGCAAATTTCTAGTAGTAAAAGTAAAAGCACTAGAAAAATAAAAAATATCTTTTTTGAGAAACTGTAATTTACATCTTTCTTCAAAAGATCTTTTTTCCTTAAAAAAAAAAGATATTTTTCATGTATTAAATAAACAAAAAAGTACTTTTTATATCGTTGGACTCAAACATAATTGATAAATAAAAAGATCTTTTTGCATGAGATACCTAAACATAGAATTACTTTTACTTTTTCATAAGATCTTTTAAAAAAAGATAACTCAAAAAAAGATTTTTTCTAAAGTGATACTGATTTTATTTTAATTATTAATTAATTTTAATGTAGATTTTAATTTTAAATTAACTTATTTTTTAAAAATATCAAAAATCATACTTTAAAAATTTTTCATTAAAGATGCTCTAACTAACGATGAAGAATGAGAATTTCTTAGAGCACGCAAGCTATGCAAGTAATTGTTTGGTAGGCTATATATGCTCTAATTTATGGTAACTATTTTTTAGTTTATTCTAACTTATAAATCTGTATTCATTGATTAGAGACATAAATCAATCCCTAAATTTATGATTTCTAAGAAAAACAATATAAAAAATTAAATAATTTCATAATTTTAGCGAGAGAAGTAAAAAAATAAAATAAAATGAGAATGAAAAAATTAATAAAATAATAAATTAATTACTATTTAAATTTATAATTTTTATTATATATAAATTATTATTTTATTTTAAGAGTGATTAATTTTTTATTTGATTATTTTATCAAATTTGGCCACTTTTGAAAAGTTTGACCCAATTATAGATGCTCAGTACGTACGTAGTGCTTCTTTTTAACTTGTGTCAATGCAAGGGCTCAAAGTAATCGGAAAGAAGAAACTTCACACTAGCTGTCTCTAATTTGCACGTGAGCCTTATCTTCCTTTATTAATTATTAATTATTAATTATATATAATAATACTCCCACCATTGCGTTTGTGGGGGTATTCATTGAACGGACAAGGAAACAACGAACGCCTATATATAAAAATTGTGCGTTCTACGGTTCTAGTTTTTTCATAATTAATCCTTAATCAGGAGTCATTACTCTCGCTATAAAGTGAAAAGTAATGAGATGATACCGATGACGAAATGTGCTTACGGATCTGGCGCGTTCATACTGCGTCATTTTTTTTATAAATTAAAAGTGAGACCTAAATTTAAAAATAAAAATAAAAAGAATATTAAATCACTCTTTCACTTTAGTTCATGATAATAATAAAAATGTTTTATAGTCCATAATTATTATAATCTTAGTATTTAATGGGAGAACTCTTCTTATTAACTTTGGTGTTAGACTTTGTATTAGGTGTGATATTTTAGTTCTTGTTAATTTTTTTAGATTAGTAGTGATATCTTATTATTGATCATTATCCTTGATGATAATATGAAGAAAATCATGACTGACGAATAGGCATTGTTTGTGTCTTTTCTCTTCACTTTGGGTAGAGTTTGTAATCCAACAATTAAAAAAAAGATGAAGGATATTCTACCAAGTACCACTAAATTGTGTAACAACAATTTGAAACCGCCACAATAGCTCTCCAAAATCACTGTAATCTATTGGCTGTGGTATAGTGATATATCAATCTCTTTAAAACAATTGTAATTTTTAATGAACAATTTTGAACATTAATTAACCCATGTATTAACATGCGTCTTTAGTTTATTATTTATTAAACCACTCTTCCACCTTAGCCCATGACAACAATAAAGACGTCTCACGACCCACAAATTAAATGATAATTTAGTCTTTATCTTATCTTATAATTATCTTTATCTTTATCTATATCTTATCTTTATCTACTTTTATCTTTCATAGGCCAATACTCTATATATACTTAATTTTACCTTCATAGTTTATAATTTTTCAATCAATCAATAATTAATAAAATTTTTTCATCTTTTCTTTTTCTTTATTATTCTTTCACAATTTTATTATCTTTACGTACTCTTTATATACTCTTTCCATTTTATTAAAGAGTAAGTCATTGAACTATAATTTGTTGGTCATACTGCATCACTTTGCTGTATATAATTTACGCAGATACAATAATTATATTAATTAATTATTATAAAGTAATCAATTATTTATAATCACTTTCTTTGACCTTATTAAGTGTATTTACCACGTTTATAATGCTGATCCGGTAATAGGAAATAGCGAAGCATAGAGGCAAGATCGTTCTCCACTCATGAAATTGTAACCTTATTGGGTTTTATGATCAAGATATTCTTTTCATAGAATGTAATGGTTTTGTTATTATTTTAAATTTAAATTGTTTGATTTAGTTTTTGAATTTAGGTTAAGTTTTAGAAAAATGTTATCTTATATTTTTTATGATTATTAATGTCACATTTTATTTAATTAACTTTGTCTTAAAGTTACTAAAATACTTACTTAACATATGTGATATAAATTTTCTATTACCACACTCGTATTTTAAAAAGTTATACACTTATACTAACTAATAGTAAAAATCACAGTATAAAAAAGTATTTAACTTAACTCATAAAAATATGTATATTTATAAAATTCAGATAACTATTGTCAAATATGATAAAGTAAAAGCATAATAACACTTATTTAATAAAAAAAAATCTTAAAATAACTAAGGTTGGAAAAACCGGACCGGTTAATAAATCGGTGAGGTCACTGGTTTAATGATTTACTAATTCGACCGGGATTCAATCGGAAGTCAACCGGTTTAATTAAATATTAAATAAAATTATTAAAAAATCTAAAAATAATTTAAAATATATAAATTCAATAATTTCTAACTTAATAAAATTTAAAATTTCACATAATAAATTATCCATAACTTAATATTAGAGGTTCACAAACAACTTCAAACATCAAAGTTTGTAACTAAAAAAAAAAACGCACATAATGACAAACCCATAGTGTTCTACGTTCAAAAGATGATATTTTTGCAAGATGATATTTCATTCTATATATCTCCTTCCATTGTAAGTATTCAAATAAAAAATACATATATATTGAGCCTTGTTATTTTTGTCATACTTCACTGTAAAATATTGCCAAGCTGGATCAGATTTACCCCTAAAAGAACCAGTTTGAGAATCTTGAACAACATTATCTTGTGGTTGTGGGTTACTTTGTGACTGTTCCATCTGCAACATACAAATTACAAATAAATAAATTCAGCAACCAAAATAACCTCAGAAAACAGCAAATGATGAATCCAAAATAATATCAGAAAATCATGAATTCAGCAACCAAAATCATGAAGTCCAGCAAACAAGTAAATCATGAACAAATAACCTCAGAAAATCAAAAACAAATAAATAACCTCAGAAAACAGCAAATCATGGATCCAAAATAACCTCAGAAAATCATGAATTCAGCAACCAAAATTATGAAGTCCAGCAAACAAGTAAATCATGAACAAATAACAAATAAATCAAATCATGAATCCAGCAAATAAATAAATCAGAAAATCATGAAACAGAAAATCAGAAGGCGGTGAGGAGGAATAGAATAATAGAGTATTACTTACCGGCTGCGGGACGCGGTGGAGGCTGCGGTGGTCAAATCCGTCGCTGCTGTGGCTGCAGGACGTGGAGGCTGCGGGCTGCTCGATTGGTGGTGGTGGCTGCAATGGTTCTCACTTCTGAGAGAAGAGAGGAGAGATGAGTGGCTTGAATTGGGATTTAGGGTTTAGACTTCACTTCAGCACTTGCCTTTCTTCTTTTTTTTTTTTTAAATTTTTATACACAAAACGGCGACGTTTTAGAGGGTGCATTCATGAACCGAAAACCCTTTAAAAAACCGAATGGTTCTACCGGTTCATCGATTAATCATCGGTTCGATCAGTTTTTACCGGTTTTTTGCCAGACGGTTTCTAAGCTTATCCGGACCGGCTAGCTGACCAGTTCTCGATTAATCCGGTTGAACCGACCGGTCCGATTCGATTTTCAGAACCATAAAAATAACATAATCTTAGTACAAAAGTTTGGTTCAATAATAACTCCTCATATTTTATATCTAACTCCATCAACAAAGTACACTAAAAAAAAGTCTATCATTACGGTGAAAAACTATGACTACAACTAGTAAAAAAGTTGATCATAAATCTATGATTATAATTTTTTATTTATAGTCACAATTTTTTTTATAGTGACCTATTCAGACGTGGTCATAGATTTATGGTCACAGTTGCTGTGTTCAAATTCTGGCACTTTAAGCCACATTTTTTGCACCGTGACTATAGGTTACTCTATGGTTACACGTAAAAACCGTAACTATAACTTACTCTATGGTCATCCTTTTATAAAACTGTGATCATAGCTTATCTATGGTCACCCTTTTGTAAAACCATGACCATAACTTACTCTATGGTCACTCCTGTTTTATACCGTGACCATAGCCTAGTCTATAGTTACGGTTTTAGCGTGACCATAAATATCTATGGTCACCTTACTTTAAAACTGTGACATAGCTTACTCTATGGTTACTCTTTTGTAAAAGCGTGACTATAGCCTTATCTATGGTCACGATTTTTAACTGTGATCATAGCTTATCTATGATCATCCTACTCTAAAACCGTGACCATAGCTTACTCTATGGCACCCTTTTGTAAAATCGTGCTTATCCATAGCTTATCTATGGTCACCTTATTTTAAAACCGTGACCATAGCTTACTCTATGGCTACGCTATGGTCACCCTTTTGTAAAATTGTGACCACAGTCTTATGTTTGGTTACAGTTTTTACCATGACCATAACTTCTCTATGGTCACCTTAACTTAAAACTGTGACCATAACTTACTCTATGGTCACCCTTTTGTAAAACCGTGACCGTAGCCTCATCTTCTATGGTCATTCTATTTTAAATCTGTGATCATAGCCTACTCTGTTTTATGAGATTTTTGTTTTTTAAAAGCATAATCACATCCCAAAATTATCATAATCACAAAATAAATCTAAAAATGAGAAATTCAAGAAATCTAAATCATAAAATTTACATTATAAGCTAGATATATTTTTAGTTCAAACAACACAAATTAAAATAGAGTGTAATTTATCGATTACATGTAATACTGGATAAAGCCTCTTAAAAAATACAGAATATATCAGAATATTATATTTAGATAACTAAAGTCTATATGAGACCCATCCCATCTCATATTTCTATAAAAAATATTTTCTTCACATCATGTCCTCCTACTAGCAAAAGAAATAAACATGTTAGAATAGAGTAAAAATACTTTTGATGACGCAGTAGTAATGAATATGAAATACAAGTTTAATAAGTCAATCAACATTAAAGTTCAAATACTAAACAGCAAAGAGCATTTGCTAGGGTTTTGAGCCACATAAAAAGAAAACCTTAGCCAAAACCTATACATATATGTAATAGAAGTTGTTCACTTGTTCAGAGCCTATATAGAGAGTTATTCTTCTGTGTTTATACTTTATTTTAGCCTCTTAAATAACATGGACTTAAAATTATCATGCACATAGATACATATAAAATCTGTGATTTATCTGTGTTATAATTAATGAAGATACTTTATAATGTAGTATCAACAATTAACCAACCACTATAAGAAAAACACCCATTCAGGTACACTTGAAAAGTGTAGCCAAAAGTGAAAAAAAAAATGATGCCTTAGATTACAGCTACGCTTTCTGAGCTATGGCTACGCTTTTTGGAGTGATTCCTATTCGGCCGTTGCCTATTCTCAAAGGCTACGCTTTTTTGCACCAAGGGCTACGCTTTTGGCATTTGGGAATAGGGTGCGTTTTTCAAGTGATGCTGTCCAAGACCAAAGGCTACGCTTTTCAGCTTCCATTTTTACCAGAATAGGCTACGTTTTTCAGCACTACTGCATCACTTGTAAAACGTAGCCACATTGTATACATAGCTACTCTATATAAATGTAGCCTTAGGTCCCTCATTATTATTATTTTTTAATTTTTTGTATAACCATAACTACTCTATATAAGTGTAGCCTTAAGTTCCTCATTGTTTTTTTTATTTTCTATATATATATATATTCTAATAATTTTTTGAATTTTTTGTACAACATAATATTTAATAATATGATTATATATATAATTATGTATTTTTAATTAAATAAATTAAATATTATAAAATAAAAATAAATACACAATTATACTAAACTAAAAAATATTCTAGCAAAACACAGCAAATACATTCTAAACATTCACAAGCACTGTAATGTTACAATATATTAGTACATAAAACAATGGATCTAACTATCCAATTGAACAATCATTCAACAATAGAGTAAAAAAAATGAAACATGTCTAAACTACTACTTTCTATGTATCAATGAATATAAAGAGGATTACAAATTAAATATAAAATTAAAATAAATGAAAGAAAAGAGAATAAACAAAGACCTTAGTGCTCTGAGGACTAAGTCCCTATGAGTTGTGTGCCTGAAAATCATTTGAACGTACCCCACAAAGAAAGGATTTTTTTGTTGGAGCCACTTATGTTGCCTCCTAGTGCCTTCATAAAGTGCTGAATAAATTTAGGGTGCCCTTCATAAGTGGTGGCAGAAATGAGATTACCATCTTTTGCTGCCA
>NC_029787.2:19614531-19628088 GCF_000816755.2 Arachis ipaensis
TTTTTTTTATTTTCTATATATATATATATATTCTAATAATTTTTTGTACATAATATTTAGTAATATGATTACATATATAATTCTGTATTTTTAATTAAACGAGTTAAATATTATAAAATAAAAATAAATACATAATTATACTAAATAATTTCTTTAAATAATAAAAATTATCTGTAAATAAAATATATTTATAATGATCCAAAAGTACTAATATTCATACATCTCACACTAAATTAAACATAGCCATATCAAAATAGGCATGAGACTACTTCATATAAGTATTTACTACTAATACTCTACGGAAAACTAAAATATTATATTCTATATAAGTATCTTCTAATAAAAGTAATTAGTCTACCATACATGTATCTATTCTCAACATTACTCCATCTTAACCCATAAACCACAATGATAAACAACTTAATCTTCATTATCATCCTCAATATTATCCTGCATAATTATATATAAAAGTAATTAGAAAAATATTTATAATGACATTCGCAATTATAAAAATTAAAAAATCAAACTGAAAATAATTAGAAACCAAACTAAAAATAGTTGTATAATATATTTATAATGATCCAAAAGTACTAATATTCATACATCTCACACTAAATTAAACATAGCCATATCAAAATAGGTATGAGATCACTAAGAATTTACTACTAATACTCTACGGAAAACTAAAATATTATATTCTATATAAGTATCTTCTAATAAAAGTAATTAGTCTACCATACATGTATCTATTCTCAACATTACTCCATCTTAACCCATAAACCACAATGATAAACAACTTAATCTTCATTATCATCCTCAATATTATCCTGCATAATTATATATAAAAGTAATTAGAAAAATATTTATAATGACATTCGCAATTATAAAAATTAAAAAATCAAACTGAAAATAATTAGAAACCAAACTAAAAATAGTTGTATAAATTATCAAAATTATGTCAACCTAAACAATAAAGTTAGCACAATTCTTGGTGCTGCTTCAGTTAGCACAACTCTAATAATCTTTATATGACTTCACGTATGAGAAGATCCCAACAATATGATATTTTTGTAGGATGATAGGGTATGATGAAGGGTCTTGCGAGAAAGCAGAGGAGAAAGAAGATGGAACCCTATGAAAATCTAAAGAATAGGAACCTTCGATCAGGGCTAAAATAATAAGGATAAAAATAGCAAATGGAGAGGATGGAGATGACAGAGAAAAAGGGAAATCAAAGAAGGGCATATGCAAGATGCAAAGAATGAGAATAGCTAGAAGAAACTATTGGAGAAGCTAGCGAACCTGAAGATACAAAAATAGAACAATCCAGGCACGACTAGAAGAAGAGGCTCCTAACAAAAATAGAAAAGAAAATAAACTGCAGCAGGAGAAGAAAAATATAGTTCCATGCCCAAATCAAATAAAAGAGTCAAACTGAAGCTACAAATGATGCAGAAAGCAACAAAAGAGAACAAGAAAAAATCCAAAATAAATGCAGACAAAGATAAACGGGCAATAGACAAAGATAAACAGATGCACAAATCCAGACACAACTTCGAAAGTGCAAAAAAACAGGAATTCTAGCAAAGAGAAGTGCACAAAACTAGAATTACAACAACTAGAATTGCACAAACAATTTTCAGCCATAACAATATAACTTCAAGTGTTAAAGTGTCAATAAAGCCAACAACATATGATTTTCAGCCATAGCAATTAACTTAACCATATGCAAATATAAGAGGTATAACATATTATACATATACCTAATATATTATACATATCAAAAAAGGGGGCAAAAGAAATCCTAATATATTATTATTTATTTTAAATAGGAATCCTAAAGTGTACTTTGGTTTTGGTTTTGTAACTGCGTTCTAAGAATTTAATTTTATATGATTTTTTAAAAATCGGCTACTGATTTAGTACACTTCAGAAAAACAGCAAGCAGTAACCAATTTAGAAAAATCATATAAAATCCATCTTTGGTTGGATTCTCCTAAAGTTTGGTGTGGTTGAACTAGACTTACCCATCTTTCACCCAGTTCAAGTCTCAGAGAATTTTTACTTCTCTAGAAAAAGTTATGCCTCTCAAAATATGATTTTGTTTTAAGGAAAGGGTGCTGTCACAACAGTGAACAGCCCTGCTTTCAGAAGACACAACTTTCTCTATAAAATTTGAATTATCCTGAAACTTGGATATAAAATACTAGACATCCTAATATTTCATTCCTCTTTAGTTTCATCTCCAAAGAGTTTCAGAGTATTGAGATATGTGGTTTTGAAGTTGCTGTTCCAGAATTCGTACAGCATTATTTCTGCAGAAAATGACCACTTTCTAAAAATCATATCTCCCAAACCACACATCGGAAAATTATGAATTTTAGGATAATAATCTAGACATCTTAAAGTTTCATATAAAAATAATTTCACTCATTTTGAGTAGCTAGATTGCCCCAGTTTTGTTCACAAATTGCTGCCCGAAACTGCATAATTCTGCAACATGTAACCTCGGGTTTTGAGAGGTCAAAAATTGATTCCTAACTTTTCACCCACTCTAACCTTGCATTCTAACTTTTTTTTACCTATTGCAACTTGTTGGAAAGATTAAATCAGCCCCAAGTACTCAGGATTAATAAATCACCATTTTTTGTCACTTTTCACATTTAAGCATACTCATATGAAATCAACAATTTCTGCATTACTCAACATAGCAATCTAGCCACAAATCACTCAAACAATTCACATATATTATCGTCAATTTACTGCATCATATATAACAATTAGACCAGCATCATCTCAAATAATCATTAGCATGTATCATCAATTAATTCATTCATGAAACTTGGCTTTTAGCCTTTCAACAAATTCTACACTCTAACAAACTTGGATTTTACATGTATAAGCCTATTGCGCATTTCATCAAACAGCTCAAGTGCAAAATTACCCGAAGGAGCACACAATTAATAAGCTCATAAATCAAACTAGCAACATTATTAACAAAACGTGCAGGCTTCCTATCTCTATCTCAGCATGCATATTTCTTACCATAACAAAACAGATCATCCAACATTCAAAAACAAAAACAAGGATCCAATAGTAGAAATTCCAAAAGCAAATTCACACAATAAAATAAAACAAATAAAAAAGCTACTAGAAAGCAAGCTGACTCATGGAATTTTTGTTACCTCTACAACCAACTACAACAGCACCTGAAACAACACCTGAAAGCAAGCTTACTCATTCAAATACTTTCTTTCCAGTCAGATCTTTTTCTGTCTTGTCATAATTCTTGTGAAACACTACTAGTCCGTGTTATGTTTTAAATTAAATCATATATAAGGACAAATTCATATGTATAAAGTGCACAAAATCAGAAATACAACAACCAGAATTGCACAAACAAATTTCAGCCATAGCATCATTTAACAACAAATTCAGCACAATCATCATTTAGCAAGAATTAAATTGATATAATCAAACAGATTTGGGACTCAGGAGCAGTAGTAGCAATTAAATCATTCAAGAGATAACGGTAAAACAACAAAATAGGGTAGGAAAAAAAAGACAATCTAAAAGAAGGTAGAAATTAGGGCAGAACTCTTACCTATTTACATCAGCACCCTGAAGTATTGCAAGCAACTTAACCAAACTATCAAAATTGACGATTCAAGGAAGGGGTCAAATTCAATCTGATATCACCATAAGGCTGTTCTTGATGTACGTCAATATGTCCATAACTCTTCAAAACCTATAATGCAACATTCAAATTGGCATCACCAAGAAAAGAGAATACTAAATTCTAGGAGAGGGGTGGGGGGGGGGACACTCCATTGGTCACAAGAATAAATAAGTTCAATTTGAAGGACTTTATTGAGTATGATGCTATGGTAAAGAATGCTTTTGAATGGGGATTATTTTTTTTAATAAGAGAAAAAGGTCATCAAAAAAGAAATTTCATGTTCTCTGTAAATTTAGTGTGAATCTTCATTCTTCACCAAAGACATTTCCCTTTCAACAATAATAGATATGCATATACAAAAATTTGAATAGTGTGTGGTGTGCCTATTGAATATTGAAACTGAAAAATGCTTGACAATTAGTACAGTAGTAGTAGTAGTAGGCAAGGAATCAAATTTCTGGAAGCTTTGGCAGAAGTTATGCATGTCTTCCATAACGGACTAATTAACTATATATAGTATTTAAAAGAAACGACAATACAGGGGGAAATAGTGGGTTTAAATTTTGATATGAACAATCTGATACAGTGGAACAGTTCTCATTCAGCAGCTATCCTTACATAGAGGAGAACCCATTCCTAAATGTTACAAATTGACCCCTTGCTTTCATTCGTATCTACCACCGTATTTTCAACCACTTTTGACAAATCATCCTTTTTCCTTATTCATTTATTTTCACAGTATCAAGGTATTGGTCTCATAGAACAAATATAAAAATTAACAACACTTTATATGAACCCAAAAAGAGAGTACCTTAAGATTATGATAAAATGTGAAATAGAACTTACATGTAAGGCCATGTAAAAAATTAAAACATTCAAATAAAATCAGTGCCAGGTTGAATACTTCCAACTTAGAATCATATAAAACAAGAAAATTATACCAACCTGGAAGACCTTTCAAGGCATTGAAACAAAGGCAAGTGTCTTCAACCAACACAAGTCCATTAACCTTTACATAAATTAGAAAACCAAACCATCAGAAAGGTTAAAAAATTGAGGGGAAAAAAATCTACCCTAAAATCACACACATGATGGAATCAATGAAAATCAGATTGTGAGTGGATACCTGAACAGCAGCCAAACGAGCCTTCTCTTTGGAGATTTCTAAAATCGGAACCCTAAACCCCTCAAATTTCAGAATAAAACAGAAATTATTACATACCTAATCGACGACGTGAGCACAGAGAGGACAACGAGAAGCGTAGAGATCGACGATGGTATGGGCAGCGCAGCGACGATCAGTGCAGGAGGGCGAAGAGGAGCGCCGGTCAGTGGTGAGTGGTGAGTGGTGTGTGGCGGTGAGTGGTGAGTGGGAGTGAGTGGTGACTGGGGTGCAACGATAGTGAGAGGGTTTTTGATCTTCTCTGAAAGGGTTTTCTTCGTGCTTTCACTACAAGAAAAACACCCATTCAGGTACACTTGAAAAGTGTAGCCAAAAGTGAAAAAAAATGATGCCTTAGGCTACGGCTACGCTTTTTGGAGTGATTCCTATTCGGCCATTGCCTATTCTCAAAGGCTACGCTTTTCTGTACCAAGGGCTACGCTTTTGGCATTTGGAAATAGGCTACGCTTTTCAAGTGATGTTGTCTAGGACCAAAGGCTACACTTTTCAGCTCTCGTTCTTCCAGAATAGGCTACGCTTTTCAACCTACTGCATCACTTGTAAAGCGTAACCACATTGTATACCATATCTACTTTTTATAAGCGTAGCCTTAGGTCCCTCTTTTTTTTTTTGTATACTATAGCTGCTGTATATAAGTGTAGCCTTAGGTCTCGTTTTTTTTTTTCTGTATACTATAGCTACTATATATAAGTGTAGCCTTAGGTCTCGGTTTTTTTTTTTGTATACTATAGCTACTGTACATAAATGTAGCCTTAGGTCTTGTTTTTTTTCTGTATATATATATATATATAATAATTATTAATACAACATAATAGTTAATATGATTACATGTATAAATGAATTGAATATTACAAAATAAAAATAAATACATAATTATACTAAATAATTTCTTTATATAATAAAAATTATCTCTAACCAAAATATATTTATAACATTGATCCAAAAGTACTAGAATGAAGTTAACTGTAAAAATTCATACAACTCAAACTAAAGTAAGTATAGCCATATCAAAACCATAATATCACTTAGCCAATAAAAGTATCTTCTAATAAAAATCATTAGTCAACCATACATGTAAAGATTCTAAATAGCACTCTATCTTAGCCAATAAACCACAATAATAGTCAGCTTAATCTTCATTGCTTAATCTTCATTGTTACCCTGCATAATTATATAGAAAAGTAGTTAAAAAAAAATTCATAATGACATTCGTAATTATAAAAATTAAATGGAACACGTAGTCATAGTAAACCAAGAAAGCATATACTAAAAAAAATAACATGGTCACGGCAGAAGAGGTGAATTCAAGGAATTATGTATTATCTTGTTTCATTCAAACCATGAAAATCTACTGGTGTTTCTTTCTTCCATTTCCTTTAACACAATCCTGATATATCCCTATAGCATTTTTCATGCACTAATTAATCAGACTTTCACACTTAAATTAGATATAGGGACAAATTCATATGTACCAAGTGCACAAAATAAAAAATACAACCACCAGAATTACACAAACAAATTTCAGCCATAGCAATACAACTTCAGTGTTAATAAAGCCAACAAACATTTACAGCCATAGCAATTAATGTAAATGCAAGTAAAAAACTATGGAACAAGGAATAGATAAGGACATACCACATCTAAGTTCGGAAAATGTGTTGATCCATGGCCGCTATTCGCATCAATAGGAGACTGTTGGGCGTCTTGTAATAAAGCTTCTAGTTCTTCTGGCCTCATTCCAGGTTCCGATCGCTGCAGTAATAACTTGATCATATTTCGTAACCCATGAATCTCTTCGTCTTGTTTTTACTGTTTGGCCTCTTGTTTTTGCTGTTGGGCCTCCATGTGTCCAAGTTTATCCTTCAGACTGGACACTTCCTCTTTGTGCTGATTCTTGATTTCATTAATTTCAGCATATTTTTTTAAATCATTCTTTGTCACAGATCTTCCATACAACCTTACCCGACCTGGTTGTTCTTTCCCGAATAAGGCCTCAAATGCTTCCTCTTCTGTTTCACCAGCAACTTGGCGGTGTTGGAAGTCTTCCTGCATAGAAGAAACATTTAAAATTGAGTTAGTTACCATATCCTAAATTTGAAATGTAATTATGAATGATTTAATGAACTCCTACAACAACAGTTTGTGTTTCCTCATCCACTTCTTTCCTCTTCCGACTTGTTCGTGTAGCAATGAACATCTCAAACCTTTTTGGTTCCTCCTTTGTTTCCTTTGTTGCTCGCTGCAAAACAAGATCATACTTCGATTTCTTCCTTCAATTTATGCAAATATAAATTCTAAATAAATATAAATCTACTATTTACCATAGCCACTCGTACCCTTCCGAAATTGATAGGCCCCATGCGATGTGGAAACTTCACATTTTTCTTGTGTTGCTTGTTTCTTTGACTTATTGACTGGAAGTGAATAAAAAGTTAGCATACAGTTACTAAAACGTGCAGCATAATGAGTTAGGAAAATCGACTAGCAAGGCTGCATTATTAAGCTAAAGCACTGAACAATACCCAAAAGCAAGCATAAAAGATCTATTTATAATACATTGGAGCACCTGTTCAGTTTTTTCACAACTGTAAAAATTCACACTTCACATGATCAAGTAAATTTTATAACCGAAAAAATCCATTCACATTTTTCATGATTTCCACTTCCTTCTTAGCTTTATACTTCCATTTTAGTATTCCAATTGCAAAAGGGAATGACATCTCATCTCGTGTAAAATATGCTTACCCAAACCCCTCATCATTCAATCAATTAATTCCAGTGACCTATAAGTCAATGCAGTAAAAGCAAAATTCAGATGTGGTTTTCATGAGAAAATCTATTACTCAAATTAAATAAAAAAATAACTTGGCAGAAAGTGTTATATCACATTGAAAAATAGAACTTGATAGATGACTATACAAAGATTTTCAACCACAACTATTTACAGAAGCAACCAAAATATATGGATAAGTCAATTTTTCCAAGTAGTCCACACCACAATTAGTGTTATATCAGTTGCATCCTATGCAGAACTGTATCAAATTTAGAACTGTTTCCAGATTGAAGGCTTAAAGAATCAGGGTTGAGTTTGACGATTCGAGTTTAGCTAAGCTCCATGAATTTAGATGAACTCTTGAGTTTGACACGAAACTCAAGACTCAAGAGTATATATATTCATAGATACAGTGAACAAAATTTATACATAATTTCTTAACATATTAAAGTAAGAAAGACTCAAATTTTATATATAACTTCAGTGGGAAGGGAAAGAAAGAAAGAAAGAGGAAAAAAATCAATCTCAAACTTGAAAAATGAAGTATGAAACAGAACAGAACCCCACTTCCAAATCAGAAGCATCAGATGCAGAAAAATTACAAAAGTAAATTCAAGGGGAAAAGCTATTCTGCAATAAGAGATTATGTGTAAGAACTAAAAAGCTAGCTACTCAGATCCTTCATCTGCCAAATTGCTCTTTTAATAGTCAAATAGTTTCACATGAAAAGTCGACATATATAGTATTTTACCTGGATTAGAGGATGACTCCAATAATAGATCAATTTTATGAAACCACTTTCTGGTACTTGTGGGGGTCGATTCTTCACCATATCTTTAATAGTATCATAGGGAACAAAGTGCTTTTGCTTAATCTTTCCTTTGAACCGCTTCCAAGCATCTCAAATCGCTTGCATTACCCACTTTTCTCCACTGTCTGGGAGGAGAAACTTGGTCTGCATGATTATAGGTAATTGTTATATGCTCTTGTGCTGAATAAAAAAATTGAAATCAATAATTACCAAGTGTCTTACGTTAACATAGTCCCACATGAACTTCTTAGCTTTAGGAGGAATAGCATGCCAACTAGTGTACAAAAGACTAACGAATCTTTTATTTCTACCAATAGTGCCAACAAAACTAGTTAAATTAGAAACACTTTGGTTGGTTGGTCCTACGGGCTGTCCAAGATCAAAAGTGACTTCTTCCTGCTGTTCCATAGTCCTTGCATAAATCTCCTTGCAAGTTGTTTTTCCACGGGTTTTCTTCTTCTTTGGCTATCCTAGTTTCATTCATTAGTCAACATCAGATTATGCTTAATTAACTCGAGCTCAACAAGCATATAAAGCAAACAAGTACACAAATATAAAAATTATAAATCTGACCTATGTAATTGATACCATGAAGTGGACAAGTTTTAGCTATTCTAGAAATCGATCAAAGCACACAACTTTTAAGTTCATTCCACATCATGGACTTCACTAAATTTTAAAATACGCATAAAAAGATGATTATTATTGTTATTACAGAGATGTATGATAATAGATTATTATTCTGTGTCATAATATAAGAAAGTATAAAATACTTTCAAGCATGATGGGCAGGTCACTTTCAAGCATGATATATATGATTATATTAATTACATAACTTACACGCAATGTATCTATTTGTAAAAAGGTATAACTTGCATTGTGGCCACTGGCCAATTATGAAATTACATACTCCACATGCATTGGCAGATAGAGATATTCATGTTGCTAATTAAAGCTTCCAGATTTAGAAATTCCACATAATAATAATTCACCTGAAAAGTAATTAAGATAAGTGCCTTTTGCTTCAAACATGTGTCATATCAAAATCTAAGTAAACTAATGGTAGTAGGGATCAATCATAAAGTGTTCACACAATGCAAGTAGTCGCAGCTTCAAACAACTAGATCTATCAGTCCAGTTTTTCTATAACAATTTAAAAAAAATAAATATTTATCATCAATAGAAACAGAGCAAAACAGTACCTTCTTCATCATCAATGTCCTCCATCACATGTTGATAATAGTCTTTATCAAGTGCCATGCTTTCTTCCCCGTCCTCACTTAGTTTAGTGCTTGGTCCTTCAATTTCCACATCTATCACATTTTCCTTTAAGAATTCGTCAATTTTCGTAGCCTTTACTCCTGGCATCCTCTTACCCTTTGTTGATATTCTTTGCTCCAACATTGCACTTTCATTTTGTAGGATAGTTTCAGGAGAAGGCAAAGTTGTGTCATCTTGCCCTGTTTGAGTCTCTTCATCTGTGAGTTGAATATTCTGTTGCTGCCCTTTGTTGATTGTGAGTTGAGTATAACTTGGACAACTCCGCTCTTGGCTTAGACTTGTTGACACGTCCTTGTTCATTTTACGAATTGCTTCGAGCTTCCTTGTAAGTTCATCTGCCTCCATGTTTGTAGGCTTAGACTTCTTCAAGCCTTGTGTTGATTTTCCACCCTGCACTCCATTCTTGACTTTCTCAGCAGTAGGCATAGTCAATAGCTCCTTTCTCTTTTTATTTTCTGGCTGTTGCGGTAGAATGTTTGGCTGTACTTCCAAGGTGGTAGGTGTGAAGTTAGTTCTTTTGCTTATAGAGTCGAATGTGCTTTGCAGATGACTAAAATCCAGCTTCTTTGACATGGATTTCTTCTGTCCTTTGGTTGCACGCATCTCCAATTGACTTTCAGGTTCATCCACCCTTCGCTCAGCTTTCTCCTTGTCATTAGCAGCTGCAGCTTCCATTTCATATTTCTTGCGTTCAGTTACAATCCTTTGTCTCTTAGCCTCGAATTGTCTAAGAAAATTCTTACTTGATATAGCTTTAAGATCAATAAATTCCTTATTCCTACACAAATAAATTAGTTAAGTAGAGTCAATATACCCATCAAAATCAATATAAGAAAAATGTAAAAGACTAACAAATTAACAAAAAAATAAGTATTACTTACAAATAAAAATGTGAAGAAGAAAACTTAAGTATACATATGTACATATTAAGCAATAAATTGCTTAGGATGACCAATTAGAATCAGAATCTCCAATGAAGTCTGCCTCATATTCTTGGGCAAAAGTCACTTGGGGAACCGTTTCAATAACTGTGGGTCGTAAATCAGTCCTCTCCAGAATAAGTTCACCATCATCAGCTGGTATGGCAGGGCTCGTTATACGCTCGTGTTGTTCACTATAGTGTGTTTGACGGGCCTCAGACTCAGATTCGTCGCTTGTTTTAAATAATCTCTTGGGACAGTTTCCATAACATAATGTTTGTTATGTTCATATGGATCTTGCACATAAAAACATTGATGTGCTTGAGATGCTAGTATAAAAGGTTCATCCTGGAAGCATTTCTTATGGAAGTGAACAAATGTAAGCCCATACTTATCTCTCCCAGCATCGTACCACTCACACCGAAATAAGACAACCTTAAAACGCCCATAATAGTCTAACTCTACTATCTCAAACAACCTGCCATAATAAGCTACATTGTCTTGGATTGGACTTTGATCTTTAGCACTTGCAAAGCTTGAAGTTAAAGCAGTTAATGTGACACCACTGTTTTGTGTTTTTCTCCTTGCCTCACGTTCCACCGTGTGAAACCTGTATCCATTAATTACATATCCAGAAAATCTTCTTGCAACAGAGCTTGGACCTCGAGATAATTCTTTTAGCCAGAAAGGCACATTTGGATCCCTCGCACGAGTTTCAAACCACTGTGCGAACGTTTTGTTGTGGACTTTTGCTTTTCTCCATTTCGTTCCCCGCTGATTGTTAACCTCTTCCTCATGCTCTCTATAATTAATAATAGTTAGGTTTGATCTAAAAAATATGGGTGAACTTGATCGGAATAAAAAAAAGTTTAATTAAGTTACTTAACATAATCTGCCACTTCTTCACAATTGTGTAATACATACACATGGGCTTGAGCAATTGATCTGTCATCTAGATTAATTGGTTCTCCATTTTCCACGCCTAACGAACGACCTTTGTTAGAAAACAACTTTGATGGCACAACTTCGT
This sequence comes from Arachis ipaensis, assembly GCF_000816755.2. Classification (NCBI taxonomy): domain Eukaryota; kingdom Viridiplantae; phylum Streptophyta; class Magnoliopsida; order Fabales; family Fabaceae; genus Arachis; species Arachis ipaensis. Next base: position 19,626,209 of record NC_029787.2, read on the forward strand.
CTTCGTTAGGATCATCATCATTTCGAGGCCGCTTATTAACTCTTGTTTGCACACCTCCGTGCAAGTATCTTGAGCAGAAAGTTAAGCACTCCTCAGCCAGATATGCCTCTGCAATAGAACCTTCGGGCCGACTTCTATTGCGAACATATGACTTTAATGTACACATGTACCTTTCCGGAGGATACATCCAACAAAACTGCACCGGACCTCCCAATCTTACCTCATTTGCTAAATGAATGGGAAGATGAACCATTATGTCAAAAAAACTAGGGGGAAAGATCCTCTCAAGCTGGCATAATGGTTCCACAATCTCTAACTCCAGTAAATCTATCTCTTCCAGTGTGATGAACTTTTTTCACAAGCGACGAAAAAAGGAACTTAGTCGAATCAACGGAATGGCCACATGATCAGGAAGGATGCTTTTAATCGGTATTGGTAGTAAATAGTGAAGCATAAAGTGAGCATCTTGGGTCTTATACCCAGAAACGTTTCTTTCTCCTAGATGTACACAGCGTGATATATTCGAAGCACTGCCATCAGGTAGCTTTGTTGTCTTCAAAACACCACAAAAAACTGACTTCTCTGCAGCAGTCATAGAAAAACATGCCTTTGCCAACTTTGTTCTCTTGCCATTATTCACCTCCTTTGGTTGAAAATTTTTTCAGATACCCATTTCTTTTAAGTCATATCGAGCATTCAAATGGTCCTTTGTCTTACCTGGGATATCCAAGAGAGTTCCAATTACACTGTATGTCAAGTATATTCTTCTCTATGTGCATGACATCTAAGTTGTGACGCAGTGGGTTCTTGTGCCAGTAAGGCAATTCAAAGAAAATTGATCTTTTTTTCCAATTCCATGGGAAACTATTTGATGTACTTTGCTTATTTCCAAAGACATTCTCAGCATTTTGTAGCATCTAAAAAATTTTGGGTCCTTCTATAACAGGTGGAGGGGGTCTTAATTCCTGCTTCCCATTAAAAGACCTTGTATTGGTTCTCCATGGATGATCCATGGGTAAAAAGACACGATGGTCCATATAAACTGTCTTCCGACTGTGTTTTAGTTGTAAGCTACTAGTATTTTTGTTGCAACAAGGGCAAGCCAACTTTCCCTTTGTACTTCACCCAGACAACAAAGCATAAGCAGGAAAATCGTTGATTGTCCACAAAAGAGCTGCCCGCATGTGAAAGGTCTCATTCTTTGACGCATCATAGGTTTCGACCCCTTTTTCCCACAACAACTTCAAGTCTTCTATCAATGGTTGTAGATACACATCAATGTCTTTACCAGGTGATTATGGCCCAGGAATAAGCAAAGAAAGCATACAATATTCGGGTTTTATGCACATCCACGGAGGCAAGTTGTATACCATCAGCATCACGGGCCACGTGCTCCATGAAATGTTCATGCTACGAAATGGGTTGAACCCATCACTTGACAAGCCTAGTCTAATATTGCGAGATTCTTTTGCAAATTCTTCATCCATTTCATCAAGGTTCTTCCATGCCAAGCCATCAGCAGGATGCTTTAACGTCCCATCTTTTATGCGCTCCTCATCATGCCACCTCAGACTAGCTGCCGTCTTTGAGCACATAAATAATCTCTGAAGTCTTGGAATTATAGGAAAGTATCTCAAAGTCTTTGCAGGAATAGGACGGCCTTTCTTGTCAGGTTGGATCTCGCTATTATCATTGGAATTTTCAGTATATCGAGAAGTTCCACACACACGACAGTGTTTTTCATCCTTTAGTTCTTTTCTATACAGGAGGCAATCATTAGGACAAGCATCAATTTTTTTATAATCCAGACCTAAATCTCTTATCATAGACTTTGTCTTATGGAAAGATGAAGGTATGTTAATGTCAGGCATTGCCTCTTT
>NC_029787.2:19628217-19631789 GCF_000816755.2 Arachis ipaensis
TCTTTTAAGTCATATCGAGCATTCAAATGGTCCTTTGTCTTGCCTGGGATATCGAAGAAAGTTCCAATTACACTGTCAAGTATGTTTTTCTCTATGTGCATGACATCCAAGTTGTGACGCAATGGGTTCTTGTGCCAGTAAGGCAATTCAAAGAAAATTGATCTTTCTTTCCAATTCCATGGGAAACTATTTGATGTACTTTGCTTATTTCCAAAGACATTCTCAGCATTTTGTAGCATCTAAAAAATTTTGGGTCCTTCTATAACAGGTGGAGGGGGTCTTAATTCCTGCTTCCCATTAAAAGACCTTGTATTGGTTCTCCATGGATGATCCATGGGTAAAAAGACACGATGGTCCATATAAACTGTCTTCCGACTGTGTTTTAGTTGTAAGCTACTGGTATTTTTGTTGCAACAAGGGCAAGCCAATTTTTCCTTTGTACTCCACCCAGATAACATAGCATAAGCAGGAAAATCGTTGATTGTCCACAAAAGAGTCGCCCGCATTTGAAAGGTCTCATTCTTTGATGCATCATAATTTTCGACCCCTATTTCCCATAACAACTTCAAGTCTTCTATCAATGGTTGTAGATACACATCAATGTCTTTACCAGGTGATTGTGGCCCAGGAATAAGCAAAGAAAGCATACAATATTCAGGTTTTATGCACATCCACGGAGGCAAGTTGTATACCATCAGCATCACGGGCCACGTGCTCCATGAAATGTTCATGCTACGAAATGGGTTGAACCCATCACTTGACAAGCCTAGTCTAATATTGCGAGATTCTTTTGCAAATTCTTCATCCATTTCATCAAGGTTCTTCCATGCCAAGCCATCAGCAGGATGCTTTAACGTCCCATCTTTTACGCGCTCCTCATCATGCCACCTCAGACTAGCTGCCGTCTTTGAGCACATAAATAATCTCTGAAGTCTTGGAATTATAGGAAAGTATCTCAAAGTCTTTGCAGGAATAAGACGACCTTTCTTGTCAGGTTGGTTCTCGCTATTATCACTGGAATTTTCAGTATATCGAGAAGTTCCACACACACGACAGTGTTTTTCATCCTTTAGTTCTTTTCTATACATGAGGCAATCATTAGGACAAGCATCAATTTTTTTATAATCCAGACCTAAATCTCTTATCATAGACTTTGTCTTATGGAAAGATGAAGGTATGTTAATGTCAGGCATTGCCTCTTTCAATAGCTCAAGAAGTGAAGTGAAGGAGGCATTGCTCCAACCGTGCAAACACTTTAACAAGTACAGATGGATGGTAAAAGATAATGTAGAAAATTTCTTACAACCCGGGTATAACTCTTGACTTGCCCCATCTATTAAATTGTAAAACTTTTTAGCCTCTTCATTTTGACCTACAGTAACACCCTCAGCATGAGATACATCTCCAAATGCATCATTAAGCAGTCCTTCGATGTCATCGCATGCACCTTCTTCATCATCCGTGTCATCGTCAACCGCCATCAGGATTGCCCATTTGCCATGATTAATCCATGTTCTATATCCCTTAACAAATCCGTCGGCTACTAAATGGTCGAATACCACATCTCTTCTATACCAATTAATGTTACAACACCTCTTACAAGGACATTGAATTTGTCATCCGTCCGGTTCTCCCTCAGAGTATGCAAAGTCTAAAAAATTAATAACACCATTGATATACTCTTCGCTATACCTCGGTAGATCCATCCAATCCTTTGGCATATCACAAAACCTAATCGATAATTATTAAATTTTTTAGGCAGAAAATTTATAAGGGGTCGCAAAGTGAAGATTAGAAGAATAGAGGAGGCAGGGTGTTATTTGCTACAAAGGGAATGGGCAATGAAAAGGACATTCAAAGACTTGTAACTAGGTTGGAAAATAGTTCCTAGTCTTAGAAGTAATTCTCTAGAAACCCATTGAGGTAAAACAAATAAAGAGAAACATAGAATTTATAGTACAAATATAATAAGTTAAATTGCAACTTCAAAACTAACAAATCAAAAGAATTAAAGTATGCATTGTACCTTGCCATGACACGATCAACGTTTTGACAAAATCTTCTTGGAAGACCTTAACCAAAAACTTTCGCCTTCAACCTTAACCACGAATAACTGTAAAAATTACAGACAAAAAAATTGTAATTGCCATATCCAACCATTTAACCACGAATTTAGCAATCATCGTTTAGCAAGAATTAAATTGATATAATCAAACAGATTTGGGACCCAGCAGCAGCAGCAACAATTAAATCATTCAACAGATAACGGCAATCTAATTAAGTAAAAATACAAAATATTATTGTGTAAAACTGTGATATTTACCACTCCAATTTTTTAATTAATTAATATTCTTCTGCTCTGTGATCCACTCCAGCATGTTATATCAATATTATATATATACATAGCTCATGATATTCATAAATAGTGTACCGTTGTTTGGCTATTCCATAATGGGAATGGCTCTTTCGGAAAACAGAGCACCCAAGCAATGCAACTATATATCCAGTTGTCAAAGAATGTTCTTTAATAATGAAAAGAGTTGTAATAATAGTAATTTTTAGGGAAACAGTTCTAATTAACTTTATGCAAGGTGATTTTTTTCACACAAATTTGAAGGAATCAAGAAATTTTAAGCGGAGAGAATTTTAATGTTTCCTTTTTTCAGTCAAATAATTCAGATTCAATTCATTTTCAATTTCATTGGGTTTTGACTTTTTTTATTACTATAATTAAAGAGACCAAAGAAATAAATGCCACCTCTCTTTAATCTAATCTTGTTTAATTACATGCAGTTTCTTGAATCTCAATCAACAAAGATTAAAGTTAAAGTAGACAAACAATAATCATTTGTTATCACAATAATAATGTGGCATGCATCTTAATTAGATAGTACATGGCACAAAACTATACTCATCACTATACAGAGCCAATCTTTAGGAGATTATTTTTCAAAAGAAAAAAATTCATCTCAATTTGCTAAAAAAGGTGAAAAACCATCAACTACAAAATCAGACAAGTATAAAGAGTGAAAATTGAAGGATCTTGCTTTGATGACATGGACTCTTGCATCAATGACTCCAACTTTCAAAAACAAGGTAATCAATTGTGTTATATTTCATGAAATGTGTGATAAATTACATGGGCAATGGCATAGTGTTGTAGCAACATGTCCTAATTAAGTGACACAGGTGCACCATCAACCTCAGCAAAGACAGAACAACAACCACCCTCATACTCCTAATATTATAAACCGTACCCTCAAAACAGTTAAATAGAGCAGGTAGAACAACCCTCAATACTAAACAACTAAGCAACCCCATTTATTAGGATGACCAACCAAAAGACATAGATCCAAGCTAACACTTGTGCATTTTAAGTAATTCAGAAAAAAGCCCCACACACACACACATATCCTTCAGGAGACCAGAAAATCAGGACCCAGATTTCATAACCATAATAAAAAACTATTATTATTATTATATTAATATAAAAAAATAAATAAATTAATCAAATTGAAATACCTAGTACGGGGTACAGATTAAAATTGGAAAAAGCACCAGAAATATCTTCA
>NC_029787.2:19636337-19654305 GCF_000816755.2 Arachis ipaensis
CAACCCGGGTATAACTCTTGACTTGCCCCATCTATTAAATTGTAAAACTTTTTAGCCTCTTCATTTTGACCTACAGTAACACCCTCAGCATGAGATACATCTCCAAATGCATCATTAAGCAGTCCTTCGATGTCATCGCATGCACCTTCTTCATCATCCGTGTCATCGTCAACCGCCATCAGGATTGCCCATTTGCCATGATTAATCCATGTTCTATATCCCTTAACAAATCCGTCGGCTACTAAATGGTCGAATACCACATCTCTTCTATACCAATTAATGTTACAACACCTCTTACAAGGACATTGAATTTGTCATCCGTCCGGTTCTCCCTCAGAGTATGCAAAGTCTAAAAAATTAATAACACCATTGATATACTCTTCGCTATACCTCGGTAGATCCATCCAATCCTTTGGCATATCACAAAACCTAATCGATAATTATTAAATTTTTTAGGCAGAAAATTTATAAGGGGTCGCAAAGTGAAGATTAGAAGAATAGAGGAGGCAGGGTGTTATTTGCTACAAAGGGAATGGGCAATGAAAAGGACATTCAAAGACTTGTAACTAGGTTGGAAAATAGTTCCTAGTCTTAGAAGTAATTCTCTAGAAACCCATTGAGGTAAAACAAATAAAGAGAAACATAGAATTTATAGTACAAATATAATAAGTTAAATTGCAACTTCAAAACTAACAAATCAAAAGAATTAAAGTATGCATTGTACCTTGCCATGACACGATCAACGTTTTGACAAAATCTTCTTGGAAGACCTTAACCAAAAACTTTCGCCTTCAACCTTAACCACGAATAACTGTAAAAATTACAGACAAAAAAATTGTAATTGCCATATCCAACCATTTAACCACGAATTTAGCAATCATCGTTTAGCAAGAATTAAATTGATATAATCAAACAGATTTGGGACCCAGCAGCAGCAGCAACAATTAAATCATTCAACAGATAACGGCAATCTAATTAAGTAAAAATACAAAATATTATTGTGTAAAACTGTGATATTTACCACTCCAATTTTTTAATTAATTAATATTCTTCTGCTCTGTGATCCACTCCAGCATGTTATATCAATATTATATATATACATAGCTCATGATATTCATAAATAGTGTACCGTTGTTTGGCTATTCCATAATGGGAATGGCTCTTTCGGAAAACAGAGCACCCAAGCAATGCAACTATATATCCAGTTGTCAAAGAATGTTCTTTAATAATGAAAAGAGTTGTAATAATAGTAATTTTTAGGGAAACAGTTCTAATTAACTTTATGCAAGGTGATTTTTTTCACACAAATTTGAAGGAATCAAGAAATTTTAAGCGGAGAGAATTTTAATGTTTCCTTTTTTCAGTCAAATAATTCAGATTCAATTCATTTTCAATTTCATTGGGTTTTGACTTTTTTTATTACTATAATTAAAGAGACCAAAGAAATAAATGCCACCTCTCTTTAATCTAATCTTGTTTAATTACATGCAGTTTCTTGAATCTCAATCAACAAAGATTAAAGTTAAAGTAGACAAACAATAATCATTTGTTATCACAATAATAATGTGGCATGCATCTTAATTAGATAGTACATGGCACAAAACTATACTCATCACTATACAGAGCCAATCTTTAGGAGATTATTTTTCAAAAGAAAAAAATTCATCTCAATTTGCTAAAAAAGGTGAAAAACCATCAACTACAAAATCAGACAAGTATAAAGAGTGAAAATTGAAGGATCTTGCTTTGATGACATGGACTCTTGCATCAATGACTCCAACTTTCAAAAACAAGGTAATCAATTGTGTTATATTTCATGAAATGTGTGATAAATTACATGGGCAATGGCATAGTGTTGTAGCAACATGTCCTAATTAAGTGACACAGGTGCACCATCAACCTCAGCAAAGACAGAACAACAACCACCCTCATACTCCTAATATTATAAACCGTACCCTCAAAACAGTTAAATAGAGCAGGTAGAACAACCCTCAATACTAAACAACTAAGCAACCCCATTTATTAGGATGACCAACCAAAAGACATAGATCCAAGCTAACACTTGTGCATTTTAAGTAATTCAGAAAAAAGCCCCACACACACACACATATCCTTCAGGAGACCAGAAAATCAGGACCCAGATTTTATAACCATAATAAAAAAACTATTATTATTATTATATTAATATAAAATAAATAAATAAATTAATCAAATTGAAATACCTAGTACGGGGTACAGATTAAAATTGGAAAAAGCACCAGAAATATCTTCACTTGAGGTGATTTAAGTGGAAAAAATTTAAAAAAAAAAAGGTTTACCAGAATGAGCAAGTTGGCAATAATACATATTGATGTCTAAGAGAACTAAAAATTTATATCAATTTCAAAAAAGAGAGACTACAATGACATTTAAGATCAGTGCAGGACTAACTTGAGTGTTATGTATATATCTTTGGATGACATGAGTATTTTTCTCCATTATAGAATCTTTTTTGGGGAGAGGAATTTAAAAAGCTTTTACAATACCTCAGCCTCCTTGATAGGATCAGCTTGGTTGCGGTACTGATCTAATAGTGTCTGCACGGCTTTCCCTTCTGGAGAGTTCCTCACATTCCTAGCGCGGACGCGAGCTTGAACTCGAACAAGAGCCTGCATGCACCTTAGAGTAACAGCAACTTGCTTCCTCGCTAGCCTTCCGCGAAATATAGCCTGCAGCCTCACCACTGCCCTCAACGCCCTCAAAGCTCGTCTTGCCTACAACATTCATCACATAATTAAGGTCAAAAACTCAAAATAAACAAGTAAGAGAAATACAAATACAATCACATGGAACACAAGTTTAACATACTGATAAAACTCTCTGCACACAAGGATCAATCTTGCAACTATGAACTACCTCTCTCTGGTCAAATCGAAACCCACCAACATTGTGCTCAAGCATTCCTTAGGAAATTACAAAAAATTGTGGCTTGATGTCTTACAATGGACTAAGCTTCAATAGGTCAAAGTCTTACCATGGTTGAACTCATTCAAAATTAGGATCTAGTTAGTAATTCTTCTGCAAAAGATCATGCTGTGATCTTAGGAATCCTGATCCTTACCTGACCCAGAATTTTAGTAATTTAACATCAACTAACTATTGCATGTTAAAGATACTAGAGTTAGAAGTTGAGAGTTTTTATTAAAGGAAAAAAAATTTAAATGATATTTTTGGCAAGGATTCAGTATCAATGAATAAGTTAATGAAAAAACCAACCATGAACAAAAGGAGAAATGATACATATTGATATTCCTAGATATTGTAGTATAAAAAAACCTAAAAACAATCGAATTTCAATAAACTAAGTAGGATTTTGTCTCAGATAAGCAGAGATCTAATAACTAATTAACTATGTTGCATTTCGTACCATAGTTTCTTTGATCTTTCTTTCAACTGTTTAATGTAGTTTGAATGCTTTTAAACTTGATAACACCATTCAGCAGGTGTATATATAAGGAAGTAGGTCACGAAGATGAAAAAATTGTAATTTGTAATTTTCCACTAATGATAATAAGTATGACTTAGTGCTAATGCTAATAGCATCACTATCATAGAGGTTTAGTCAACATTAAAATAGAGCATATGGGAATAGAAAGATCTGGCAACAGTTCAAGAAAAATTGATAGACCAACTACAATAATTTAATTTCTAACTTATATCATATTAGTCAAAAAATTCTCTATCACACTAATTTATTCATTGATTCTAAGAAAGGAAAACTATATTCATGAAACACAACAGAATAGTTATAAATTGCTACCTACGATATCCTCAATTAGTTCTTCAACAGAATTCAAAGAAGAGCACCATTAAGGACAGCTTTTCCAGCCATATCCTTCATCTATTTCACCTTCTTGTGCACCACACTATCTTTGTCCATCAACTATTTCAGCCCTTTTTCTCTATGCATATACAAGTAGAACCATATGCTTTGCTCTCTTGTGACCTCTAATTAAAGAACCATATACTACTTTTAATTTCTATGCAGAAGAACTATTCAATACTTTTTTCTATACAGAAGAAACCTTGATTCATAGAATTATTCGTGACAGAAATATATTAAGGAATCTCAATTTTCTTGTCTCACCGCAGGCAATTAAGGAAGCAATAAAGAATCATAACCAATTAGTTCCATGTGATGGCAGTGACTGCATTTCATTTTTCTATTACCCAAACAAATATAGTTTAGAAAAACAAGCAACCTCTACTCAATTCAGATTTCAGTAAACAACAACTGAATCACTTGAACTAAACCAAACTTCAGATTTCACTGATAACAGGCAATTAGTGTACCAAACCCCTAAATTAAAAACCCTAAACCTCCAATTTTAGAACCAAATGAAAATCTATACACACCTTCTCGACGATGGTGAGCAGAGAGAACGATGATGCTAGGCGCGCGGCGATGGTCGGCACAGAGACAACAAGGGTGAGATGCAACAGTGAGAACAAAGACAACTTGGTTGAGCGGCGACAGTGAGCGCAGATACGACGATGGTGACCAGTGATGGTGAGAGCAGAGACTACGAAGGTAGATGAACGGTCTGGGCAGCGCGCTATGATCAGTGCAAGAGGGCGACTTAGCTTCGAGCGACAGTCAGTGGTTAGTGGTGAGTGGTGTGTGGCGGTGAGTGGTGAGTGGGGGTCAGTGGTTAGCTTCGATTCGTGATGCAGGAGGGTATTCTGAGGGTGATGACGAGCGAGCTGAGGGTGATCGATGACGAGCTGAGGGTGATGACGATGAGGGTTTTCTTCTAAAAGGGTGAAATGGTTTTCTTTGTGAGCTGAGTGTGAGCTGAGGGTTTTTCTTTGTGAAAGGTGAAATGGTTTTCTTCTCTTGGAGGGAAAATTTTCACTAAGTGTGAGCTGGATAAAAAGTTAAGAGGGAAAAAATTTACAAGTGTTAAGAGGGAAAAAATTTACAAGTGTTAAGTTTTTAGTTCTAGATACATTAGGCATCACTTTTAAAACGCACCCAAAACTTAATAAATAGGCTACCCTCTAAAAGCGTTCCCTTTGATACAAAAAGTGAATCTATAGGTATCAATCTACGGCTATGCTTTATAAGTGATTTCTATAATATCTAAGGCTACACTTTTTAAATGATGCCATAATTGTGTATTCTTTTCTCTCATCAAAAGGCAACACGGAGAAAAGCGTAGCCTATTCATAGAATAGGCTACGCTTTTCAAATGTAGTTTAAAAAAAGTGCGGCTGAATGGGTATTTTTCTTGTAGTGTTTGGAGGGTTTTCTTCTCTGAAAGGGGGATGACGAGCTTTGGAGGGAATGGGTGCTTTGGAGGGTTTTCTTCTCTAATAGGGTGCTTTGGAGGGAATGGGTCAAAAATTCACTAAGTGTGTGAGCTGAGTGTGCGTGATTACAGGAAAAAGTTAAGAGGGAAAAAATTCACCAAGTGTCAAGTTTTTTGTTCTAGATACATTAGGCATCACTTTTAAAACGCTCCCAAAACTTAATAAATAGGCTATTCTCTAAAAGCATCCTCTTTGATACGAAAAGTGAACCTATAGATATCAACCTACGGCTACGCTTTATAAGTGATTTCTGTAATACCTAAGGCTACACTTTTAAAATGATACCACAATTGTGTATCCTTTTCTGAATGGGTATTTTTCTTGTAGTGAACATTAATTAATTAAGAATATATAATATGAATCAAATAAAGAAGATAAATAGAGATAGATAGCTAGAGCTAGAGATAGAGATAGTGATAATGATGATGATTTTTCTAAGAAAGTCATACATTTATAAAGGTACCCATGAAAAAAAAATTCCAATGACAATGAAGAGAAAAAAGTTTAAGAAGTCAACTAATGTAGTTGTACCTTACTCTATTTGAAATTCGGCACTAATGCTCTAAGCATACCATCCTTAATGAGTTTCTTATTTGAAAAAGACATGCCAACATCAAACTTTTATAATTAACTACTACAATAGTCTAGTACATACTAAGTACAACAAGAACAAGCAACCTTCTGCTAACAAACTAGATTCTATAGTAGATTTGCTTAAGGCCAATAAATCAATAATAAAATTAACATCAACAATAATCAGTTACTATTAATTTAACTACTAATTTGATAGTACTTACTTCCAAATCTTTCATGCTTCGCCGCACATCATTTGGTGCACTATTGGCGTCAGGCGGAGATTGTTGGGTAGCTTCTATCATTACTTGCACTTGTTCTGCATTTATGCCGGTATTGACTTATTGCAACAACGTTTTAATAAAGTTTGTTAAACCATCCAACTTGCAAGTTAAGTTATTTTGATTTTTCTCCATAGTTAAAACCACTTCAGTATGTTATTGCATTTTTCGGATTTGCTTATCTTTTTTTAAGAGAGGATTTTGTGACTGATTGACCATACAAACGAACTCTACCATGTTTCTCCTTTCTAAAAATTGTTTGAACTACTTCATTATCACTATATCCTGCTTACTTCAAATTTTGAAGATGATCATATTACACACAAATAATATCAAAATAAGTTGATGCGCGTAAATACTAAAAATAAAAAATAGCTAACACATTTCTTTTTAGTGTACATTTCTAAGAAACTAAACAACTCACAACCGTCTCTTGTGTTTTCGGATAAGTCTTTCCTTTCTTGTTCGTACGAGTTACAACAAACATCTCAGATTGTAATGGATCTTCATTGTCCTCCTTCTTTGCAAGCCACAAAGAAACCACCAACATGTGACTAAGTCAACACAGATAATATAAAACATGCAAAGATATTTAAATGCAAAGCACAAATATAATACGAATTCAGCGCGTACTAATTCAAAGCTAGCTAGACCCATTCGATGATTCCATTTTTACTTGGATCTATTTTTACGATTTTGGTTAGAAATGACCTACATTTTGTTACAATATAAAAATACATAGATAGAGTCAGTTAGATACACGTTACCATCAACCTTATTATCATTAACCATTAATATTTCTTTCACAAATGTTGCACTCTGTGGTTAACAATTTAGGGTTTTCAGTTCATTACAATTATTCTGAGGATTAAATGAAAAGAATTCTAAACAAATATGGGTAAAAAATAAAGCAAAGCCTGATCGTAACATAAATCAATTAGATAAGAAAATCAAGAAAAACTATAAATTAAGCTTAAAAAAGAAAGAAAAAGAGGAAAAATTCTTGAAATCAATAAAACTAAAAATAAAAAATCATGAGGCAAGAAAGAAGAAAAGAATCATTAGGAGGATGAAAGAGTTACCATGGAATAAGCATTGGTAAAGCTTCTCCGTTTAGGATTCAATGGAGACAAGGCATCAATGACCATCAGAGACTTGGAGGAGTGAAGTGGAGAACAAAATCACAATTGATTGTTCTTCTTTTCCAATAATACTAACAAGGAGTCGTCACCGTCATTAGTCAAATGAGGAGTCGTCACCGAGAAGTAGGGCACAACACTGGCAGTCATTACCGTCGTCAGTCGAACGAGGAGCTTCGCCGCGGGCTAAGGAGACTCTGAAGTTGGTGAGTTGTTGCTGGTGAGAGATTGAGAGAGGGCTTAGAAACAATGGGTGGCACCGTGCGTGAGGGGAGGAGGGTGCGTAGTTGGAAGAAAAGACGGAAAAAATCGTAACCATAGACCACCTTAAGCCACCCCTCAAAACCCTGACCATAGACCTTTTAGGTCACCCCCAAAACTGTGACCATAGACCATTTTAGGTCACCCTTTCGTAAAACTATAACCATAGACCCTTTTAGGTCACCTTTCAAAACCGTGACCATAGATACCTTTTGGTCACGATAAAAAATCATAATCATAGACCCTTTTAGGTCACCCCCAAAACCATAACCATAGACCCCTTTAGGTCATCCTCCAAAATCGTGACCATAGATTCTTTGAGGTCACCCTTTTTTGAAAAACCGTAATCATAAACCCTTTTAAGTCACCCCTCAAAACCGTGACCATAGACATGTTTAGGTCACTCCCCAAAACTGTAACCATAGACCCTTTAGGCTACCCTTTTTTAAAAACTGTGACCATAGATCCCTTTAGGTCACTCCTCAAAACCGTGACCCTAGAGCCTTTTAGGCCACCCTTTTTTTAAAAATCGTGACCATGACTTATTTTTGTCACGGTAAAAAACCGTAACCATAAACCCTCTATAGTCACTTTTTTTACCGTGACCAAAAAAATTGTGACCATAAACCTAAAATGTTGTAGTGGTAATTCACTAAAATCTAAGCGATATTTGTCACCAAAACAACAAAAAATACATAATATAATATAAGAATGATAATAAAAAGAAAAATATACTTGTAGTATTTTTTATGTCAAAACTAGAATTTGTGTGTATGAAAGTGAGATTGATGCATACTAGAGAGAGATGAATAGAAATTTAATCAGAGAGGCCTACAGTTTTCTTCTCACCATGTCCTTGTCCCTACAACAAAAAGATGGAAACTTAGATCGAATTAACGGAGTAGAGGAGAAAGTGATGATTTTGTAGGATGTAGACGTGAAGACAGGGATGGATGATTGCTTTAAAAGTTTGATAGGGATGATTACAGCAAATCGAGACTTCAAAAGTGGTACAATAAATGTTGCTTTTGCAGTTATATGGAACCATCCTGAGGGGTTACGAATTAAAAACAATAGGGATAATATATATTAGTTTATCTTTGACAAATAAATTGATTTGATAAAGGTGGAAAAAGGCTTGCCATGTGATAAGCGGATATTTTATATGTTTTTTGGCATCATTTTCATATAGTTTTCAGTATGTTTGTTTAAGTTTTATTATGTTTTCATAGGTTTTATTGCAAAATTCACATTTTTGGATTCTACTTTGAGTTTTGTGTATTTTATGGTGATTTCATATATTTTCTGGCTGAAATTGAGGAGCTTGAGCAAAAGTCTGATTCAGAGACAGAGAAAGCACTGTAGATGCTGTCAGGATCTGACCTCCGTACACTCAAAGGAGCTTTTCTGGAGCTACATAAGTCCAAATGGCGTGCTTCTAACGGCTATGGAAAGCTAACATCTAGGGCTTTCCAGAAATATATAATAGTCTATACTTTTCTTCAGAAATGAAGGCCCAAAACTGGTGTTCAACTCCAGCTACCAGTCTCATTCCTGGTGTCCAGCGTCCACAGGGGAGCAGCTGGCGTCCAATGCCCAAAAGGGATCCCCTAGCCAGTGTTCAACGCCCCTAAGGGGTACTAGCTCGTGAGAACACTCAAAACTCAGCCCAAACACTCACCAATTGGGCCCAAGAAGTGGATTTTCGCACTATAAGACTAGTTTATCTTATTTCTGTAATCCTTAGTTATTAGATTAGTATATATAGGAGAAGATCACCCATGTCTAGGAGCTTCTACCTCATTTTTGTCCATTTGAACCTTTCATTGTATTTTTCTATCAGTATAAGTTACTAACTTCCTAAGGTTAAGGCTAGGAGCTCTGCTGAGTTTCATGGAATAATAATACTACTCTTCTATCTCAATATATCTGATCCTATTCTCTTATACAACCTCGTTCTTCATCTTATGAATTGAGGGTGACCCGTGACAATCACCCCTGTTCTACTTGGGTTTTGTGTGAGCCCTAACCTGGATAGCGTTGAACCAGAGCTAGAGATTGCATTGCGGATTCCAATAGAGCATCTGAGCAACTTTGGATACGTGGCATGAAATCCCGTTTACTATGGGTGCGTGAGGTCTCTGTGGCGTTAAGGCTAGAGTCAGAGAAGCAGCACTTTCTGATCCTGAAGATCTGCCTTGTCTGTGGCACCTTGAGTAGGATCGTGAAGGGGAGTGGATTGCTTAGAGCTTCATCTTCTGCTACAGTGAGAAACCTAGAGGTGGCTTAATGAGAGGATATGAGTCATCTCAACGTGGTGAATTGCTGCAGTGGAGGAGGTTAACTTGATGAGAGGACATAAGTTAATCACTTGCGGCTGCCATTGAAGGAATCAGAAAGTTATTGAAGTAGACAGTAAGAAAAATCCGGAAAGACAAAGCATCTCTGAAGTCTCAACCGTTCTATCACCATTGATTTCTCATCTATCTAGTAACGTTTTATTTATTATTCTGTTTTATGCTTTTTCTCGTGACAACTATAATTTCTATCCACCTAACTAAGATCTGCAAGATAACCACTGCATGCTCAAACCAACAATCTCCGTGGAATTGTCCCTCACTCACCTGAAGTATTACTTGGATGACCTGGTATACTTGCCGGTCTATCTGTATGAATTCTGTGGAGCTAGTTTCGTGCACTACCATGATTATTCATGCAATTTTTGATCCATGTTTAACATTGGAATCCAATTACGGGATAGAAGGTGGAGACTATTCAACGATTCCAATGTAGAATTCAAATGTGGGGTATACCAGAAATTTGCAAAATAAAAGAAACACCAAAGAAGATTGAAGAGCGATTAGGAGGATGTTATAAATGCTGATTTGTTTGTGATGTGACCTAGAGGCAGTGGATTATGAAGGTGCGGGTTGTAGTATACGTTACAAAACTGTTGAGACAATCCATCAAAATTGTAAGCGCCAACAAGAAGTATTATGAGATTCATCTGAAGTATGAAAAGCTGGGAGTTTATTGTTGTTTTATGGATATTTGGAATATGAAAAACCAAAATTGCGATCAGTTATTAGAGAAGGCAGTGGCAAGTCAGATCAGGAGGTGAAAAGGCGGTTAGAGGAAGTAAAGAAGAATCTAAATCTAAACATGTATAGGAGTGGCAGTACTTTTAAGCGAATTGACAAGAAACCTACACCAACGAGTTTTCTTAAAACTTTTGTTAACCTTATATGCAAGGATAGAAATGTGGAACAGAGCAGATTAGAGAAAGTCAGTAGTACCTCAATTCCAATGTTTAACCTTTCTAAAGTCCTGAAGGAAAATAAAGGGATTGTGTTTCATGTTAGAACATCTCATCTAGCAGGTGCTACCAAGTGTGAGGGGCGGAAACTTAAGCACTTAGCTAACAAGGGAGTCTTGGGTGAGGGCTAAAATAGCATTACAGGTGTAAAATACAGAACGAAGGATATAAAGGTTGAGATAGAGCAAAAATGAGGTAACTTATTAGAGGGATCAAGTGGTGAAAAGGGGAGGCTGCCAACCCATTAGAGACACCCCATAGGCTGTAAGAACCCTATTTTCTATTTCATATATTCCGAGTGAATTCCAAAAACCTTTTTATCATAATATGTGTGTGTGTGTTAGATAAATATTAAGACAGAAGAATTATAATTTAACTTCACTCGCCAAGTTAAGATTTTTCTTTGTTTTAATTGTCTGACGGCGAGGTTTAGTAACTTAAAATAATTTTCCATTATAATTAATTATTCTACAAAATAATTATTGTCACAAGTTAATCACCACCTCTTCAATTAATCATATAATGAATTAATTAAAGAGAAGTATAGATATATCATTAGGACTAGTTAACCATGAACCAAAATACATTGAACCGCTATTTTTTTTTTTGTTCAACCGAACCAAGATGTAAATCCTGGATAATTAGTACATAATTAATCAATAAATTAATTATTATTCAAAGAAATTAGAAATTTAAATTTAATAAGTTAGAAGGGTAGAAATAATTAAAATAAGAATTTTAACACTAATTTTAAAGATTTTGACCTAAAATCGGGCTAACAGACCGAACTGATTGAACCGGACCCGAACCGAACCCAAGGTCCATCCTATAAAAACACCAAAAACGAGCTTTCATTCTATTCACCCATGGAGATACGCTGAAGAAGAGAAGATTAACGTTTAGAAAACCTAAAACAGAGAAGATTAACGTTTAGAAAACCTAAAACCTCCCCCCCCCCACTTCTTCCTTAAATTCATTAAAATCCTTAAATCATAACTTTTCAATTTGAATCCTTTTCGATGAGTTAAATTTCAAATCAAATTCACAAATTAACAAAATCGTAGAACTCACTTTTCATTTAAACCATATCATTCAAACCAAGAATTCTAACCCAATTTTAAAACCAAATTATTTAAACCAAAAGTTCCAAACTAATTTCAAAATCATTCTTGGCTTTGAAACTTTTTCAATATGATTCAAAGCCATACCGATTAGAAATTGAAAATCTTAATTTAAAAACCACAAAAGCATTTATCCTCATTCTGTAGCTGCATCAGTCGTTACTTCCCCTACTAACAGTGCTGAGCCTCATCCATCAACTGATACACCACAAACTCTACGAACTGGTTTTCTGGAACATGTTGAGCTTGTAACGCATTGGCTAGGTTAGTCATCCTCACTATCTCTCCGTGAACGTGATTGACCTCGTCCACGAGTTGCCATTCAGGTTTTCTTTCTGCACCAAACAATCGATATCAAGGTGATCAGTCTCAATATCTCAAACTCAGTGGTTCAATTATCCCAAAAGTACTCACAAACAAGCATGCTATGCATATCAAACAGATATCCTAAATAGCATGAAAGAAAAATCAAACAACCCAGAGTATGCAATGAAGCACAATCGGTCCATCCCTCAGGCTCATGAGAACGAACCACTCTGATACCATAAATGTGACACCCCGTTACCCTAAGCCTTACCTCTAGCCGTAAAGCAAAGGATATCAAAGTGCCACGACAGTTCTAAAGCTTATAATATATAATATGTATCCAAGAATTTATATAACTAGAAACCCGATGAAGGAGTAAAGCTCAAAGTCGCATAAAAAGGAATTATGAAACACGAAGCATTCACATACGATAACTAAATGCGTAGGCACGAACAAAATAAGACATAATATTTAAATCCTTATAACTTTCAATCTGGAGCTCCGATTGATGAGCCGTTAGCGGTCATGCGTTCGTCTCGAAATTCTCTACGAAACTCACCGAACAATTTGATAAGAAAATTCCAATTTCACACCCAGTTATTCCTTCTCCAATTTAAAAAACTTTAAGTAAAAGTGTTGAGCTTTTGTTAAATTTTGGTGTTTAGGATCAAATTAGTTTTGTGAACTTGTTGGGTCTTATCCCGAATTTTTATCGGTAAGGTGAGGAACCACTAACTCTTGTGAACCATTGATGATTATGAACCCTAGTTTGATTTTTTGTGGTATTTATGTAGAATTAGAGAGATATATGTTTTGGAGAAAAATTTGGTAGTATCGGTGACTAGAAAGTAAACCGTAGAGGTTGGGTTTTCGTTCAGTAAGGATTCGGGACTTTAGTCACTTGAAGAACAGAGATAATTGAGGTGCTTCAAAATTAGGAAGGAATCGACCAAGGTATGGTTTTGGTTTCTTGTAGATAATATATAATGTTGCGTGAAAACTTAGGCTAGACGACCTAGGATAAGTTGAATTATGTGTTCGTGCAAACTAAGTGTTCGCAGGTCAGGTCTGGAACTTGGTATATATATATATATATATTACTTTTAGAGGTCGTAGCATTTCGCCACCTTTGATTTACATCCTAAGTGTAAAGCTCCATCGTCCTATTAAAAGAATAGCAAACCATGATTAAAGCCCTAACCCCCTTTCCTTCCTTCTCTTGCTAACCAAACCCATAAAAGCCTCCAACTATGATTACACCTTTTGATCACCAATTGCAATGATGAATCATTGATAGGTGTTAGTAGAAGTAAAGACCAGCAAAGCCTTCACCGCATCCTACTTCTTCTTCTTCTTCTAACTATATAAACACCATTCCTCATTCCTTTGATTCCATGAACAGCAGAAGAGAGAACAGGGAGAAGGAGAACGACCGAAGCATCAGGGAGCAAGAACAAGAACGTTCTTCAAGTTCTTCTAGCCCTTCATCAACCACAGCACCAAGAGAAGGAGGGTGATGGCCAAGGAGCGAGCTGACCGAAGCTGAAGAGGGAGCTACATCTTACCCACCAAGCTGTTTCTTCGAGCTTCTTTGCTAGGTAAGGTCCAACGGCTTCATCTTCTTCCTTTCCTCCTCAAATTCAAAATTGCGACCCTTCCCTTGCTTCATTCTCCCAGTTTATTCAAATTTTGTTAGCATAGCTACCACCACAAACAAAGAGGGGTGAGTGATCTTCCATTACTTATGTTTGATTTGGCCGAATGGCCTTGAGGATGTGATCAAAATTCTGGTTCTTGAATTGGTTAGGGTTCGGGTTCAGGGGAGAAGCAGGAATAAATTCTTTGTTATTGATCAACAAAAGAAAGTAAGAGTTAGAATAGTTAGATATTGATTGTGGCTGTTCTTGGTGAATTGTTTGCTAAATGATGAAATTGATGTATGATTGTTAATGATGATATGCTAAAAATGTTGATTTTTGCTGAGATTATGAAATTTCACCAATTGTGTGAATGCTTGTTGAATTAATAAATCTGGGCTCTTAGGGTTATGCTAATGGTGGTAGCATTATTGGTTAACTGAAATAAATTTAGAATTTTGGTTTTAGGAAGGTTAACAGCTTAGATACAAAATTTAGCATATAAGGTTGTTGAATTGTTTGCTGCAGAAAATTCAGCAGATTGGCGCCAACTTGTGTAAAATTCTGGGCAAAATCTATACGGTAATTTTTTATAAAATTAATTTTTTGTGAAACTTGGATGTGTATAGACTATCTCATAAAAATTTTAGAATTTATTGATGGGTAGATTGGGAGGAATGAATTTTAAAAATCGGTGATTTATGCAGAAAGTTCCGTTTTCATGTTGCTGAGGCAGTAACTTCTAATCTACCAAACTTTAAATTCTGATAAGAGTTTGAGTTGGAACTAAAAGCAATTCACAGCCCTTTGTGTCTAGAATACCCAGATCAAATTTCAGATTAATGCTAATTTAGAAAAATTAAATATGCAACTAGGAGTGTGACCACCTCACTGAAATTTCAGAAAAATTGTCTTTTAAAACAGGATTATGTTCCAGTTGCATATCTTCCTAATATGATTTGATATTGATCTGAAACTCATGTGATTAAAACTTAGGCATGTCTAGTATATGTCCTCTGAATTTGAAAGGCATTCGATTAGAATTAGATTTTTCATGAATTTTCTAATATTACTGCTACCTGCTGTTTTTTGTTTTTCTTTTGCAACGGGTAGCTGAACTATGAAAAATTATAGAAAATTTAATTCTTAATACAAACTCCCAAAAACAAAAATAAATTGATCCTTAGAGTCCCTAGAACACCTCCTTTAAAGAGTCGAGTCATTACGCGGGTACTCAAAATCGAGGGGTGCCTCGTGTACGCGTGAACATTGTCGCGTACGCGTACCTTCAAAACATGGCTTTTCATGCGTATGCACGATTGTAAAACTTGGCAAAGTCGTGTACGCATGCATCACTTTTCTCAGAAAAATTGTCAGAGTCTGTAGAATATTAAGTCTGTAGAATTCCATTTTTTGCATACTCAACTTCGAACACGCATAACTTTTTCGTTAAAAATCGTTTTTAATCCGTTTTTCAAACGTTGTAAACTTCACGGACCCAATTTTCTTTCAAAATAAGTTTCACAAAATTTGGGAGTCCGGAAGCCAAGTTATGGCCCGCCAAATTGGTCAAAAATTATTTTTTACCAAAAACTTTGAAACCTCAAATTCACCAAACTCTCAATTTAAAACCAAATGTTTTACAACCAAATCAGTCCCAATGTCCATGAATCATGTTCAAATGCTTTTCAACCATTCCATAACCTTCCAATATATAAATGCATCGATTTCATTCAACAATTCTCATTAAACTCAACTTTTTAACAAAATTTACAAAACCTATAACTTTCTAAATTCTCAATTCCAAATCCACAAATTCACAACGTAAACAAGTCCAATGTCCCTAAACATGTTCATACTCTACTCTTTCACACTATACATGTCAACCCACACAATGAACCCAATCCATTTCAAGTCAATATCACAAAATCATCATCAATTCTTAACAACCTAATAGTCATCATCAGTATCTTATACTTCATAAACTCAAAACTCAACAAATACAAATTCATATACTCATCATACACAAATCATATCAATATCTCAAATACACAATTCAATCACAATCCATTCAGTTCATACCTATCTTAAAGTCTTCTAGTCTATATTTTCACGTGAAATTAAATATTAACTATGAAAAATCAAAACCATACCTTGACCGATTCCTCCCTAAGCCAAAAACACCCTAAAGTGCCTTCTTTCTCAAGTTCCAAGTCACCATTTTCCAACTCCGCAAGCTCCAACACTGGAATCTCGTTCCAAACCGCCAAATTAGACTCCAAAATAACAAGAAACACAATCTAACTCACACAATATCACAACAATCAACATAGAGCTTACTAAACCACCAATTCACAATGGTTAGAGTTTTCTTACCGTTATCCACGGGTCAAATGGACAAAACACAGTGATTATCCGCTGCTAGAATTCACATAAACCATCAAAATCATTCAATTCTTCAATACCAAAATCTAAAATTTTTTAAATTGGGAAAAGAGAGGCTGAGTGAGAAAACTCAATCTACTTACCACTTTGTTTGGATGATTTTGAAGAGATTGCCGTGGTGGTCGCGTGACCGCAAACGGTGCGGCGATCGGAGCTCCGGATTGAGAGATATGTGAGACTGAAGATCAAAGTGGCAAGGGTTTGTGTTTTTCTTGTTCACCCTTGCCCCTTTTTCTGCGCGCTCAATGAGAAACCAAAAACCATACCCTTGGTCGATTACTCCTTAAGCCAAAAACACCCCAAAGTGCCTCCCTTCTCAATTTTCAAGTCACAATTTTCCAACTCCGCAAGCTCCAACACTAAAATCTCGTTCCAAACTGCCAAATTGGACTCCAAAATAACATGAAGCACAATTTAACTCACACAATATCACAATAATCAACATAGAGCTCACTAAATCACTAATTCACAATGGTTAAAATTATGGTTAAAATTCGTATTTTAATTATTTCTACTATTCTAACTTATCAAATTTAATTTCCTAATTTCTTTGAATAATAATTAATTTATTAACTAATTATTTATTAATTTTCATGGTTTTGCAGAAAAAGTAGTGGCCGAAAAACTCAGCCTGCACAAATTAGCTACGAATAAAGTATGGTAGAATTATAATTTTTTATTTGATTTTTTTTATCGACGGCATTAAATGCGAAAAATGATGTACAAACTGTGGCTCTTTAAAGGTCTCCACGATATTTAAAACTGTGACTAATAACTTTAAAACTGTGGCAAACTGAGTATTAGTCACAAATATTTTTTCGTGACTAATGTATGATTGCTACCGTTTTTATGGATTTTAACCACTATTTTTTTCGTGGCTAAATCCCTTATTTCTTGTGTTGCATGGGCTCTTGAGGAAGATAAGAAGCTAATTGATTATGTTACTAGGTATGGCTGCTGGAATTGGAGTCAACTTCCAAAATTTGCTGGTAATATATATTTATCTATACTATTTATCTATACTATTTGCGAATCACTTTTAATGTATTCCTTCAAATGGTGCAGCTAGCACGCAATAATTTGTAGCGGTCTTAAATCAATGATATGAAATTCTTCTTGATTTTTCAGGCCTAGCAAGGTGTATGTGGGAAGAGTTACAGGTTGAGGTGGCTGAATTATTTAAGTCCTAATCTCAAAAGAGGGAACTTTACTCAACAAGAAGAAGATATTATCATCAAATTGCACAATAAACTCGGCAATAGGTAATTAAGTAATAATAATAATAGTCTGAAGCTAACTCCTCCGCAAGTTTTAATTCCGGGAATAAATATTAGGACTAATAAACTAAATGAAAAACGTTCTAAATATTACCAATTTTTAAGCAGGCAATATTAATAAAAAAAATTTCTTTAATTAACATTAAAATAAAAAATATAGAAAATCTTGTTTTAATTAGTCAAGCAAGCTTTTTTTATTTATTGTAAGATGAGAAATAATAAGGGTCAAAACTTTTTATTAGTTTTAGCCAATACTTTGA
>NC_029787.2:19668925-19686954 GCF_000816755.2 Arachis ipaensis
TTATTTATTAAAATAAAAAGATATTTTAAATACTTGATATAATTAAAATAAGGCATTAAAAATCATTAAAAAATTAATTTATATTTTAATATCAATAAAATATTAAAATATCATTACGATTTATCTAAAAAAATACTTTATATTTTATATGTATGCGTGTCTCCGTGTCTTATAAGATTTTAAAATGTGCGTGTTATGTCGTGTTCCGTGTCCATGTCAGTGTTTGTACATCATAGGAAAATACTAAATAAATAATAGATATATCAAATATTTAATTTAATAGGCACGCATATGATTTTGTTGATTCTTAATTGGGTGGTATTAATTCATGATTTTGTTGGTTATTATTGATGGCTTGATGTTAATGAATTCAATTGCGTCTGAAATTACCAGGAAGAACTAACAGATAACGAAATCAAGAACTATTGGCACACAACGCTCAAGAAGCGCGCGCTTGCAACAAAAAGAAGTTACTAGTAATAATAATAATAACAATAAAGAATCATCCAAATCGTCATCATCACAAGAATGCCACCGTGAGAGGAACATGGCGGTGGTTATGACTTATGAACAATAATGTTGTTCTTGATCTTGATCCTTCAGAATGCACTTCTACCCCATCATCACCACTATCTTCTTCTTCTAGTGACGAATTTTCTTCTGTAACCACTTCAGATCACAATAATAACACAACAGCGAGTGATGAACAAATTTCTCACCAAATAATAACAAAGGAAAATGTGTCAGACAATTATAATAATTATCACTTTGAAAGTCCGGATTCTGCAGTGAAGATTTTCTGGATGCTAGTGATGCCAATTTTGATTATCACATACTATCCATGATTCAAAATTTTTTGTCACAGCCATATATGACCGACGACATCTCACTCATACAATAACATGATAATACGTATTCTAATGAATAAACATTTCATATTATTGGGATTAGTTGTTTCTTGATGGGTCAATCATCATTGGTGACTGACGATTGATACAAGCTGTACGCTAATATTGTTGTGTTAATAATTATACCATGTTGGCAGTGATGTGTGTTATATATTATTATTATTATTATTATTTGTCACTTGTATTATATATTGAAGGCCGCAATAGCTCTCTCAACCATAATCATTGATCAAAGAGATTACTTTTATATTCAATCCTTATCGGCGATACTCTTTACTATTCTTTGCATATAATAACGAAATTAAATATATATTTTAAAGGGTAAATCACATAAACAAATTAAATAGAAATTAATATTACTCTAATAATGAAATAGGTTATGCTCTACTCTAACTCAACATAAAATCAGGTCTAAAAAAGTTAAAAGTTTATCCAATAAAGGCGGTTATTTTCACCCAACAATAGGAGATTGGCCCTGCTTATTTGAATAAGCAATTGACTCTTGAAATATCTTCTATTAACTTTTTATTTTAGAAAAAATAGATAAAAGTATACTCGAATTTTTACACGGTGGACAGATGTACTCCTGAATTTTTTAACGAGTCATTTGCATACATGAATATAAAATTCCGTTGTTAATTCTACTTTTCCATGACCTGAGTAAATTTTCCGGCAGTGGTGGATGCCAGGTGGCACGGTATTGTATGATGTGGCCAATTTGAGGTGACACGGTGGAAAATAGAAATATTCATTATGAAATTTGATGAAATAAATATAAGAAAAAGGAATAATGAAATCACTGTTCATCATCTTCCTTCTCTAATCTCTTCGAACTATATGAACCCTAACACAGGAAATGATAACAACAATTTTTTAAACTCTAATCAGAAATCTGCAGGTCCAAATGAGAACACCAAAACCAAAAAACTCCTTTGTCCAAAGCAACTAATTTTGAGTTGCAGCCATTGTGCTAGTTCTACTTGCTGATTTTCTTCCACTGCTTCCGATCAAGCTTGTTCAGATACTCCCATGCTCCAGTATTGATCCGTTGCAGTCTCAACATTGCAGCATCAAATTCTTGATTTGTGGTGGCTCGACAACACTCCCACACAGCCCCTTTGAGTTGTTTGTCCTTCCATCTCTTTGTGAAATTATTCCAAATATGCATATCACAGAAGCGATGATGATTAAATCCTGTTCAATTAATATGTGTAAATGCATACCTTTTGTTGGTCACTAATGAAGTTTCAACCATAAACCTTGTAGTTGTCCAAGTCATTGTGTAAATGCTCCAAGAACCATTTCCAGTTTTCTCTAGTTTCTGAATCCACCACGGCATAAGCAATTGGGAATCTGGTTGTTGGCATCTTGACCTATTGGAGTGAGTAGAAGTCCTCCATAGAAGCCCTTTAAGAATGTGCCATCGAGGCCAATGAAAGGTCTACACCCTATGTTAGGGTTCATATGGTTCAAAGAAATTAGAGAAGGAAGAAGATGAACAGTGATTTCATTATTTCCTTTTCTTGTATTTATTTCAACAAATTTCATAATGAATATTTCTATTTTTCACATTGTCACCTCAAATTGGCCACATCACACAATACCGTGTCACCTGGCCTCCACCATCGCCAGAAAATTTACTCAGGTCACGGAGGGGTAGAATTGACAACGGAGTTTTATATTCATGTGTACAAATGACTCATTAAAAAATTCAGGAGTACATCTGTCCACCGTGTGAAAATTCGGGTGTACTTTTGTCTATTTTTTCTTTATTTTATCTAAAAGGGAGATCTCAACGAATCTCAAGAATAAGAGAACGGTCATTCACCATCAAAGATGAAATTACTCTAAAGAAGTGGTTATCTTTTTACTATAAATATACTGACAAAATCTCAGGTATATTCGGTTCTCAATCTATTAAAAGCTTGCTTAAATCCTTGCTAACTGAAGTATCGGAGTCTTTTGTAGGTACCATCCACCACCTTTTTATTACGAGGAACTCGGACGATGGTACCTCGGCTCCTACACAAGTCAGACGCTACCTCAGAAGGTGTTTGGATCTCACATCTAGGCCCAAAAATAACCCAGTTTCAGGTAACCCTCGGAACATTGGCGCCGATGCCGGGGACCTGAAAGTCTAAACTACGTATGGTGGACAACTAGTAGGAAAACGGTCATATGGCATCTGAGTTGGAACCAGAGCCCCACAACGATGACCTGGCACTTGCATTACCTCTACCCTTGGAGAGAACAAATACCCTACACCGGGATGGAACGTCAGAAAACTATCATCCGCAACGGATTCATTTAAAATTCCATCCACCTAAAGACTAAGAACCTCCACATCCGACAGAGATATTAGGGTTGGTTCACGGCTATTGCGGCCAATTAGAACAACTCAAACAGAAGGCAGAACGACAATGAGAAGCAGAAAATGAATTACAAAAAGAAGTACAATGATGAAAAAAGCTGGAGGAAAGGCTCTCGAAGTTAGAAACTGACCTTCGAAGACGTAGCAATCGAGTAGATCGAGATAAAAGCCCTCTTGGAAAGGAAGATCCATTCATTAAAGAGATTATGCGAGCTCGGGTTCCCAAAAATTTTAAGACCCTCGACATGGATCTCTATGACGGAATGACTGACTACATTGTACTTAAAGGAAGCACAATAAAGAGTTATGTACAATATATCTTGTACAAGGGATATCAAATGAGCAACATCACATAATCAGCCCAACATTAAGCTATTACCATCAGCAAATAGATTCAGCATGTGAGAAACAAGTATTAATGCAGCAAAGATAAGTAACAAGTACTAATACTAGGATCTACTATCTACTATCCTATCCTATTGCTATTTTACTCCCCCTTTTGTCATCAAGGGCGGATAAGAGCAACAAAAACAAAGTCTTGTATCCTGCAGAAAAGAGTTAGAGCATAGATCAAAGTACTAATTAAACTGTCTAAAGAGCATCAATAGTAAGAGTTATTACAGTCATCCAAAAAGAAATAGTTCAAAAGATCACTGATGGTCTCATTGTTTAAAACGATATCTCGGCCCTTGACATACGAATGAGCAGTGCCCTCATGATAAGTCATGTTTGCATAAAATTCTTTGACCAACAAGGGATAAACAGGTTTTTTGATATCAAAAAGGTGATTCCAGTCCAGAAAAATCAAGTTATCAACAAAAGGAAATCCTTTTCTTTTCAAAGATGGCAAATCAGCGAGAAAAGATGGACATAGGGTACGATACTGGATAACCTTCTCATAAAAATCATTGTTCATGGCAGATTTGAATCTATAAGGGTTATAGTTCGAATGAGAAGTCAAAAAGTGAGCTTTGTGATCAAAAGGTCCAATGTCTGGTTCTTTAACATTCTGGAGAGGGACTCGAGTGTTACCTCGTTGAGAGCGCATTGGAACCGACCTGGATTTTGGTTGAGATGGTTCGGGTATGGGTTCCTCAGTCGCCTGACGTTTGCCTTTGGAGGAGCCAGGCTTTGCTGAACTTGGTTTTGAGGAGCCAGGCTTGGAAGGTGTGGCCTTTGGTGGTGGCGTCGGCTTGGCAGAGGCAGGAAACCTGGGATTGTTTTTGGTCCGAGCCATGGGGTCACAGCGATGAGGAGAGGTAGGAGGAGAAGGAGAAGGGGTAAATGTGCGGTCTTGAGAGCGAGTGGATGGCTTTGTGGGTAGCTTAAAAACCTTCTCACGAGGAGCCCTTTTTGCAATGGTTTTCTTCCTCATTTGGTTAGTTTCAATTTAAGAAGAGGAGAGAGTAGTAAGGGTAGTGGTGAAAACCGAAGTGATGGAGAAGGAGTTATGGAGGGAAGAGAGGGAGTGTTGGTAACCGTACCCAAAAAGCAAGTTTCCAAAACCATGCAACTGCATCACCATTTGAAAAGACTTGAAAAGACATGACCTCATTCAAGAAAGATTTTATTTGATTTTAAAAATTAATTTTAAAATTTTGAAAAACAACAATATTAACCTGAACCACCTTTTTGGGCCAAAATTAAATCCTCTTGAAAATCTTTTGGGCCACAAAACCTTTCATGAAACACATAAGTCATCAAAAACTAACACACAAGATTGTAACATTCATATTCGGGCCTTGAGGTGATAAGAAATTAATGAAACGCATTTGGACCATTCTTGATTTGAATATTGAGGTTGGCCCAAATTGAGATTCATTTGAAACAAGTCCAGAACACGTTGACTTGAGGGAAACGTTCATCACCTGCCCAGAATTGTCTCATACCTGTTTATGAGACAAAAAGCTCCAGCAAATACATCAGTATTTTTCAAACAAGGAATCATAGCTCAAAATTCCTAGACAAGTCCTAAGCATGCAGAATCTATCATCAGCTAACGGTTTTGTAAAAATGTCTGCCAATTGCTCCTCTGATTTAACAAATTGAATGCAAATATCCCCCTTTTGGACATGTTCTCTTATTGAGTGAAATTTTACTTCAATATGCTTAGTCCTAGAGTGCAAAACTGGATTTTTAGAAATATTAATGGCACTCATATTAAACTCAAGAAGTTCATCCTCCATAGCTTTAACCCAAGAAGGGTCACTAAGTGCTTCCTTGACATTTTGAGGCTCTATTTGTGAAAGAAGGGCAATGTTTGAACCTTCATTTGCCTTTCTAGTGGAGGACCTTGTTTGCACTCCTTGAGAGACGTCCCCAATGACAAATTCCTCAGGATAATTCTTCAAGAATCTCCATTCACGAGGTCTAGTGGACTTGGAGGCAGATTCAGTCACCAAGGGATTCTGTGTGCTGATGTCTGCAGAATTTCCTTTAGATTCATGAGACAAAATGGAATTGTCTCTTGAATTTTCATCATTTGCTGTTTCTGGTTCAGCTTGTCCAGAATTCTCTTTTCCATGATTCTGAGCAGTCTCATCCTCCTTTTGAGCTTGATTTCCTGCATCAACATCTTCCAAAATGCTTTGCACCAAGTTAGTATCACATAATGTAACATGTATGGACTCTTCAATAATTTTAGCATCTTGATGATAAACCCTATATGCTTTACTAGTTGTGGAATATCCTACAAACAATAGTAAAGTTATTCCTCTTTGCAAAAGCATTTTCACCAGAATTTTTTTGAATATTTTTACCTTTCGAGAATGAGGTTTTGTTGTGAAAAGTTGGTTTCTTGAAAGCGGCCTCATTTTTCGAAATATAACCCAAACCTGGCCGGTTTGAACTTGGACTAGCTCTTGGTGAATACTCAGCTACATTTGTGTATTCTTCATCAGATTTTTCTTCACATTTTATTAAACCACTCTAATTATTTATTTTGTCAAAAATAATGTTTGTCATCACTAATTAATTTAGTTAATTTCTTAACTCAACAAGCTGGTCAGAAAAAGGTCGGTTAGAAAGGTACCTGACCGAGAGGTCAGACAATCAAAGAAAGAGGAAAAGAGATGATGATAACGGAGGACGGCAAGATCGATCCCCACAAACTCCTGAGAGGCACATACACATGATAAATGGAGGGTTTGCAGGAGAGGAAATCACTAAATCCTCACATAAAAGGCGTCTTAAAGAAGTATACCAAGTTGGAAAAGACAACAGAGTTCCCGATTTACTCACAATCTCGTTATTTTGAATTCTGCTATTTTGAGTTCTACTTGTATTTTGTTTAGATTCCTCTCCCTTTTATTTTGAAAAACTTTAATGATGTGATGTAAATATTTCTTTTGAAACCTTGCATATAGAGGTTTCGATGTATTTTGGGAGAGATAAGACTGTTATCAACTGTTTTTACTACTGTAACGTGCATGCGTGCATGCGTGCGTCTGTGCATGCGTGCATGCGTTCTATCTTTACTCAATTCTACCTTTAAGTTTTTATTTTACCCTATCTATCCGAACGCGTTATATTCTTCGATACGTGTGTGTGCGCTCGTGATTTTTCTTCTACTCCTTTTCAGACTTCTTGTTTAATAAATTCTTCTAATTATATAAGTATTATAACTCCACCTTAAGTCGTACCACCTTATTATCATTGATTTATTACTCGAGTATAAGAATGTGAATGTTAGGGTGTTACAACGCGCATGAAAGATGGCTCATCAAACGGATGTTGGTTTGCTGGTACATTTGCCACTTGTGCCACATCTGCCTCCATAGTGCCGTCAGTTTGATCTTCATCTCCATCTGGACTAACGACTTCGTAGTTACTTTTCCTCACTGTATTATTGTAATCTTTCTGTTTAATATTTCGGTCAGCTTCAAATTGTTCAAACTCAATATAGAACTCAATGAACGACATCTGAGAGCGACTTCCAATATACATTAAAAACATCTCTTGCATACTCGCTTCATTAGTTATATATTTCATTTGAAATTAAACGAAACCACCAAATACCAATATAAGATACCTGTATAAATACATGGCACTCTCCTTGATATTTGAGAATAATACATTTAAGTTTTTCAAATGAGAGTATCAATGGAATAATAATGTCTAATGAATTCTCACATACAAATTTCACTCATTCAAATATTTGTAACAAAGTTTGACTATAACAATATACTTTTAACACAATTCTATTATTCATTTTTTTTACTCACATCAAAATGAGCTTAATTTTTTTGAAACACAAACGAAAATTTATCAAGAGGAGGAGAGTTCTCCAGAGATGAGGAAGGAAGAAGAGAGGTCTGTCAACTAGGAAATGCACTGTGTACAAATCGGTTAATCTCATTTTCATTTAGGGATTAATTTTTTTTAATACAAATCGGACGGTCCGATTTGCTCCTTATCAAAAACAAAATTAAAGAGAAAAAGACAAATAGGTCCTTAACCTTTTGATTCGCAAACATTTAAGTCCTCGAGAATTTGAAAATACATTTAAGTCCTTGACCGTTTTAAAACCTAGACATATCGATCGATCCTTCATGCTCACTTGGGTCTGTCAGACTCAACGGAAAAATCAAACGTGACTCCCGTTGTACTGACCTGGTTGATACGGATGCACACGTGAGTGAGTTTTTAAAATTAAACAAATTAGACTCAAGAATCAATATGTCCATATTTTAAAGAAATCAAGAACTTAAATATATTTTTAAATCTTCAAGGACTTAAATGTCCGCAAACTAAAAAGTCAAGGATCCATTTGTCTTTTTCTCTAAAATTAAAAATTTACTAAAATCGCACTCACCGATTAGAAAGTGCAGGATTCAAAATTTTTTCTTTAAACAAATTAGACCATTCAATTTGTATATCATCTTTCACAAAAAAAAAACCGTACAATCTAATTTTTTCTACATAAATTTCAAAAACAAAGCCACCACATCAACGTCTAACACATCCAATCTCTATAACGATGCATAATACACATACGTTCTTCGTATTGAAAAAAATGAGCCTTTTATTGTTTCTCGTACATTTTTGTNNNAAATAAATTGTTTCACTTTCAAAATTATGTAAATGCATTGTTTCCAAAACGAAGACGCAAATACATTGTTCTACATATCTATGGAAACCCCTACTGTCAGTAGCGGATTACGTTGAGTTGTGGTAGCATGAAAACCGCTTGCCTGTCGCGGTTTCTGCATGATTATGGTTGGTCATAAACTGCTACTACCAGTAATGATTTTTGTGCATTGAGACACGTGTATAAACTGCTAGAGGTAGCAACGGTTTACGTTGAGTATGAAAACAAATAGTAAAACTAATCTTTATCTAAAAAAAATTACAAAACAAATAATTAATGGTATATACTATTTAAATAATATCATAAATAAAAAAATTTAATTTATCATTTCACAATATAATTTAAAAAATATAAATATGCATGTAATAAATTTTTTATTTGTATTTATTATTAAAAGTGAGACCAAATTACAAATAAAAAAATACAATACTCAAAGTATTAAATTATATAAATCAAGACTAATTTTTTTATTCTCATTTCCTTTAAAATTTATAAATAACAAAATAATTTATTTTTAGCCAAAAGTTTACTAAATCATATATTTTTCTCTTTAAAAATCACTTCATTCTCTTTTATTTATATCAACCATACAAAGGAGATTCGGGGAGTTTGAAACATGGGTTGTGTTCTTTGCTGCTGATTTGCAATTGAGGTTCTAGCTAAATAAATTTTTTTTATTGTGCAACTTTGTTGTCTTATGCCAAAAAATAAAAACTATTTGTATTTTATAATTAATTTATTGGATAAATAATAGTGATAGCATCATAATTTTGATGAATAAAATAAAAAATATAAATATGCATGTAATAATTTTTTATTTGTATTTGTTTAGTGTTTAGTCTCATTTTAATAATAAATACAAATAAAAAATTATTACATGCATATTTATATTTTTTATTTTATTCATCAAAATTATGATACTATCACTATTATTTATCCAATCAATCAACTATAAAATACAAATAGTTTTTATTTTTTGGCATAAGATAATAAAGTTGCACAAATAAAAAAATTCATTTAGCTAGAACCTCAAATGCAAATCAGCAGCAAAGAACACAACTCATATTTCAAACTCTCCGAATCTCCTTTGTATGGTTGATATAAATAAAAGAGAATGAAGTTGTAAGACCTGGTTAATTAACGGCTAATTAACCCATATAAATGATAAATTAAATTTTTTTATTTATGATATTATTTAAATAGTATATACCATTAATTATTTGTTTTATAATTATTTTTTTAAATAAAAATTAATTTTACTATTTGTTTTTATACTCAACGTAAATAGCAGCTGCCTCTAGCGGTTTACACACGTGTCCCAATGCATATAAACCGTTATTGGTACCAACCATAATCATGCAGAAATCGCGACAGCGGTTTTCATACCGCCACAACTCAACGTAATCTGCGGTTGGTAGCAGTGGATTCTGTGTTTGTGTAAACCGCTGCTGCCAGTAAAAATTTCCATAGATATATAAAACAATGTATTTACGTAATTTTAAAGGTAAAATAATTTATTTAGGTGAATTGTCCATATATATGATCGTATAAAAAGTGATGATGATATCATATGCTCACGCATTAGCGCGTTAAAAATAGCGTCATGCAACAATACTTTTAACAGTTCATGAAGCAAATTGCCAGATCTAATACTAGATTCCTTGTAAAATAGATAATTATTTTGATTTTTTTTTTAAGTTTGCAAGAGTATATTTATATTCGTTCTTCACATGTGGAAATTTGTACGGGAAATAGTTCCCCTTCATCTTTTAGAATAATAAGGTGCCTTTCATACGATAAAAATATATCAAATATCTCATACATGCGACCATTTCAATCCGCCAGGCGCCAAGGGCCAATTATGTGAGTCATTGCATATTAAAGAATAAATAGTAACGTAATCAATCAGTTCAGTCATTTTGGGAAGCACAATTATTATATTTATTTGATCATTTTTCTTGGAAACTTACATTGCGAAGTTCACGTTTAATTATCTATCCCGGGTGGGAATGTGATTAAATATAAGACCAAAAAGGTTGATAAGCGCAATTGTTTAAAGTTTAAACAAGCACTAACACTCTGGCCATGAAAGATATAATATTAGCAAATATGACCATGTAAAATTTAAAATTTAAGTTGTAAGTATAAAAAGTAGCTTCTTTTAGACAAATTTAACCAATCATCAACTATACAGTAACAATGTAGTAATAAGGGTTCGTTTGGATAGGTTCATAAGTGGTTTTTTTTAACTTTTAACTTATGAAAAGGTATAGCATTAATGTCTGGTACAATTTTTAAAACAAAATTGTAACTTTCTAAAAGGCTATTTTGGTGCTTAAGGAGAAGTTAAAAAAAATGACTTCTCTCATAATAAAAAGCTTTTTATCACTTTTCTCTTAAAACAAGTACTTTTAGAACTAAGAAACCAAATACAAAATAACTTATTTATAAGCTACTTTTAATATAAACATTTATTGTTTAAGTTATTTCTTCAAAAGTAACTTAATTAAGTTGTTTATCCAAACTGGGCCTAAGTGGCAGAACTTAAAAAGATTTTTGGGAGGCAAAAAAATTTAATATAAAAATTATATAATAATATTTATATTAAAATAAAATGTATGGTTAGAATGCCATAGAGTGCCATTACATGCTGGTCAGTGGAGACGTTCAATACAATAGGCGGTTTATGGGGTGAAGTAGTCAAGTGTGATGATGTGACGAAGTCTGCATTATCCTTCAGTGTTGGGAGAGTGTTAATTGATACCTGTGTCTTTGACGATATCAAGGAAAGGATTCATATCACGGTTGGGACTAGTGGTTTTGATGTTTTTGTGAAAGAGATAGGGCGTGAAATATACGGAGATGAATGCTTTTTGGAAGACGCAAGTGTGAAGTCAATATATGCAAATGCTAGTTCACAAGCCGGAGAAATGTTGTTGACGGCGGCAATGTGGGATCCGGCGGCGGACCTAATCAGAACACGAGCTAATGACGATGGTGAAAACAAGGGTACAATGGTCACAACAGACATTTTTTTGAATGATTGCAATCAAGATAATTAAATGGCCATGAAGAGACAACGGATGACGGATCAGTTCAAATCTAAAGGTGTTAATGACAATGCTGATTTTGGGAGATTTGACGAGTGTATAGAAAGTGAATCAGAGAAAACTGTTACACAGATATGCATTGAAAAAAGAAGTGGGACCAAATAGCTAAAGAACATTATTCACGGTGGAGATGAGGTAAATGGGTTTTTACAAGGGAGAGAGGCCCACAAGGTTAGTAATAACACCAAACAGCTGCTGGGGCATTCAAGCAATGGGCTTGAGAAGGAATATTGGCGTGATGGGCTGCTGAGTAGAGTCTATATGTTCCATGTAGGCAGGGCCCAAGGAGAGTTGAGTGGCGTGGAGCTCCAACAAGGAGACGGACAAGAGGCTAGGCTAGGTTCCTTGCGGCCTCGCGGATCTAGGCCTGGAGACCATGATGAGACAAGCCAGGATCTGGAACGTGGAGTTGAAGACGGACCGGGTCAGTTGCGTGCTCGTGGATCCGGGTCGAAGAAGGAGGGTAGGGCAGACCAGCAACAACGATGCGAGTCTGGACAGGGTCAGCTGCCTCCCTGCACTCCCATATCGAAGATGTATGAAGGTGACTCAACCAGGGGCGTACTCAGTGATACTAGCCGCGCGACGCCTCCCGTGGTGGATGGGGTGGATAACCGGGATTGCGCGCTTCCCTCTGCGTCGAGGAGAGGCGCTGCCGACTGTCCTGGCGGCGCTCTTGGCTGGCCTGGCGGGGAAGCAGAGGACCGAAGCCTTGCCCTGGTACAGTGCGCCGGTGAAAGAGCTGGGAGAAAGGTGGGACGAAAACCGCCGACTGCCTTTGATGATGAACCGAAAGTGGAGAGTTTGGTTAAAAAAGTAAGCGGATGGTCTGTACATTTGGAAGAGATAGTAGGAAAAGATGAAGATGTGGGTCAAGGCAATGTGACTGAACGAGATAATGAGGATGCTAGTTCCGAGACATATATTGATAATGCACCACCAGATTCTGTTCAGAGGGGCTTACAAGCAGAACAGTTAGTAGAGAATAAGGAAACATTGAAATTAGCAGTGGAGTCAGGTGCAGTTTTTTATGATGATGAAGAAGATATTATGGCGATATTACAAAGTCAGAATGAAGTAATGGCAGCAAAAAGAAAGATGACAAAACAAAAGGAGAAAGCTAGGAGGAGCAGACCCAAACAACATTACAAGGTGTGTAGAAATTATTTTAAATGATTTATAGTTGTTGAAATGTTAGAGGCCTAGGAGGGCATGGCAAGTGGAGTATGGTGAAAGAGTTGAAGAAAAAATATAGATTGAATATGCTAGGTTTGATTGAAACCAAGAGGGAGGTTGTGTCTAGGTTTGATGTAGCACGCTTGTGGGGTTGTGATACAGTGGATTGGGATTTTGTGGAATCTGTCGGTGCATTGGGTGGTTTATTGTTAATGTGGGATAATTTTTTATTTAAAAGATTGAACTGCTATAAAGGGGATGGCTGGCTGTGCGTTGAAGGTTTTCTGATAAAAATAATTTCAAATGTGTTTTCTGTTTGGTGTATGGTGCACATGTTCGGAGTGAGAAACAGGTGATGTGGGAGGAGTTAAGCTACATGGTGGGTCTATGTCAGGTTCCATTTTGCTTCATGGGAGACTTTAATGAGATACTACATTTGGAAGAAAGGAAAGGCGCGACAAGCCTACCGGCATCTGCGGAGGATTTTAAGGAATGGGTACAAGATTTACAGCTAGTCGATTTACCGTTAACCGACCGGAAGTTCACATGGTTTCGAGGTAGTTCTTGTAGCCGCATTGATAGGATTCTGGTCAGTTTGGAGTGGCTTGAGGAGTTCCCAGATACTCGTTTGAAAGGAGGACCGCGAGGCTTATCAGATCATTGCCCATTGATTTTAGAAGATTCTAGAATATGTGCGGGTCCAAGACCTTTTCGCAGTTTGGACTCCTGGTTTACACATGAAGGGTTTCTGAAATTGGTAAAGGATGAGTGGAAGAAATTGGGAGGTGACATGTTTACAAACAAGTTGAAGGCGTTGACAGTACCGCTCAGAAGATGGCATAGGGATAATTTTGGGGACTTGGACAACAGGATAAAGAAGTTTGAGGAAGAGATTAAGAATATTGATGATAAGGTTAGTACCGGTAGTTATGACAGAACAATGGAGGCTAGACGTAAGGCTCTGGTGAATTGATGTGCGAAGTGGTATGTCAGAAAAGAGATGCATTGGAAGCAGATGTCCCGGTCCAAGCATGCTAGAGATATGGATAAGAACACTAGGTACTTCCATAATCTAGCATCGGCAAGAAGGAGGAACAACAGAATCGATTCTCTAGTGTTGAATGAAAGATTGACACGGAATCAGGCTAGAATAAAGACTGTGATTATGGGTTTTTTTATAAAGAACTATATAGGCAGGAGCATGCCCCTTTGATTGGGATCCGTGATGGGCTGGTCAAGCAGATTACTAAAGAAGAGGCAGCAGTGCTAGAGAAAATGCCATCGACAAAGAAAGTATGAGAGGCAGTGTGGGATTGTGAGTCCAGTAAAGCTCCAGGTAGTGATGGCTATAATATGAACTTCATAAAGAAATGCTGGGATGAGCTTGGTCAGGAGTTTACTGCAGTTGTGTTAGACTTTTTCCAGAATGCAAAGCTACCAGCAGATGCAAATGTTACTTGGGTGGCACTAGCTCCAAAATTTGTGGGGGCCAAGGAAATCAAAGACTTAAGACCAATTAGTATGGTTGGCTGCTTATATAAGGTGATATCCAAAGTGCTAGTAAGAAGAATGCGATCAGTGATGCCACATCTAGTGGGGGAGACTCAGTCTGCTTTTGTAAAGGGTTGCAAAATACATGATGGTGCACTCATTGCTTGTGAGACGGTCCACTGGCTCAAGCTGTGAAAGAAGGAAGCGGCAATTATTAAATTGGACTTTCAGAAGATGGAGCTTTGTGGATATAGTGCTACAGAAGATGGGCTTTAGTCTTAGATGGAGGACCTGGGTGAAGGAATGTGTGACTACAGCATCTATGTCAGTGTTGATCAATGGATCACCAACCAAGCCGTTCAAGATGGAGAGGGGCCTCAGACAAGGCGATCCTCTCTCTCCTTTCCTGTTTGTTCTTGTTGTTAACGTTCTGCATAGGATGGTGGGGGAGGCGGTTAGAAATGGCAGAATTTCTCCACTGCTGGTGGGAAGGGACAATATAGAATTGTCGCATCTCCAATTTGCAGACGACACCATATTATTTTGTCCAAAGGAAACGGAGACGTTACTGAATTACAAGAGGCTCCTGCGCTGTTTTGAGTTAATGTCTGTCCTGAGTATCAACTTTGAAAAGTCGAGCCTAATTTCAGTCAATTGTGAGAAGGAATGGGTGACGAATATGTGTGGTCTGTTGGGATGTGCCGAAGAGGCTTTACCTGTCAGGTACTTAGGAATTTCTCTTGGTGCTAATCCTCGATTGGTGAAGACCTAGAAACCAATCATGGACAAGGTGGAAGACAAGCTGAGCTTATGGAAAGCGAGATCGCTCAACAAAGTGGGTAAGTTGGTCGTCATAAAATCTGTTCTCAATAGCCTGCCGGTTTACTACTTAAGCTTGTATAAGATGCCAAAGGGGGTTGCAGAGAAGATCATTGGGCTTCAAAGAAGGTTCTTGTGGAGTAAAGAAGATGGGAATAAAGGGATACTACTGGTGAAATAGGAGATAGTTCAAGCTCCGAAAAAGTTAGGTGGCTTGGGGGTGGGAGATGCTCTAATTAGGAATGCGTCGCTTATGTTCAAGTGGTGGCGGCGCTTTTCTAAGGAGGACTGCTCGCTTTGGAAGAAGGTTGTTTGCTCTTATAATCAGTTGGACCCAACGGTAATGTTGTCAAACCAACCGTTGCCATCTAGAGGGGGACCATGGAAAGATATTTGCCAGCTTAATATTAAGGAGCAACAGGTTCGAGATATGATTATCAGGGGTCTGTCCATGGAGGTGGAAAATGGCAGAAACATCCGTTTTTGGGAGGATGTTTGGTTACAAGATGGCTCCTTGAAAGATTATTTTCCGAGACTCTTCTCTGTTTCAAATCAGCAAGGATCCGTAATAGGGGACTGTGGGTTTTGGGATGGGCTAGAGTGGGTTTGGGACTTTCAATGGAGGAGAGAACTCTTCCAATAGGAGCTAGAGTTGCTCAATCAACTTCACGATCGGTTACGAGTTGTAAGGTTATCGGTTAATAGAGAGGATTCAGTTGTATGAAAATTTGATAAAAATGGAGTTTTTTCTACTAATTCTTTTGTGCAGGTGCTACAAAAAGAGACTCTCTCAGCCGACATTACGAGCTACAACTTCACAAGCTCCATTTGGAGAGGTTTGGTTCCTCCAAGAGTTGAACTTTTTACTTGGTTTGTGCTAGTAGGCAGGGTAAACACGAAGGAGAGGCTGAGTAGACTTGGCATTGTTAATCATCATGACAATATCTGTGTATTGTGTAAAAAAGACATAGAATTTGTTCATCATCTATTTTTTGCTTGTGAGTTCACGTGACAGGCGTGGTGTGCATGGTTGACGTTTACTGATAGAGCTTGGGCCGTTCCGGGAACAATCAAGGAGTTCTTTAAGAGTTGGACTGGAGTAGCAGGTGGAAAGTCTGAGCAAAGGAAATGGCTGATAGGCTTCTGTGCGGTTATTTGGAATATATGGTTGGAGCGGAATAGCAGAGTTTTTCAGAGGGTAGAGACAAGTGTTGAAGGAGTGAAGATTCTATCCTTCTTGAGTTACAAGAAATGGTGTGGAGTTGATCCGTTTGGTTGTTGATGGCAATGCCGGAGATGACAACGGATTACAACTTTCA
Organism: Arachis ipaensis; assembly: GCF_000816755.2. Classification (NCBI taxonomy): domain Eukaryota; kingdom Viridiplantae; phylum Streptophyta; class Magnoliopsida; order Fabales; family Fabaceae; genus Arachis; species Arachis ipaensis. Next base: position 19,685,209 of record NC_029787.2, read on the forward strand.
TTTATATTTATGTTTTTTCTTGTCCTGTGTTTTTTATGCTCTACTTTACTGTGTTGAGCTACCTATGTTAAAAAAATGTATAAATATCATTATTTTTAAATTTATTATTAATATGACAATAAATAAATAATTATATAGATAAAAGAAATTAATTTTACTACAATTAATTCTAACATTAAAATTGTAAAATCTTGTTGATAATGAGAATAATAAATGATAATGAGAATGAGATTTTAATTTATATAAATAAGCCAATAAAACCTTTAATTTGTGAAAGTCCATTAAAGTCCAAATTTAAGAGGTTAATGTTTAAAATAAAAAATGATTGAATAAATGCAAAAAGTGAGAGTTGATCCCACAAACTTAAAATAAAAATGTAAGGGATACATATCATTTTCGATCCCTGAACTTTTCTCTATGAGATATATTGCACTCTAATCATCTTTAAACCTCAACCTAACCCCACCACCCATTAATAAAATTGGACAAATCGACCTTTACAATTAGTTGGCAGCAAATTGTCTGTTTGACGTATCAGGAGTATGTCAGATATCAATTCCAAATACTTATAGAGACTAAAAATTCTCTCTCTGCAAAAATAAAAAAATAAAAAATAAATAAAAAACCCTCATCTTCTCTTCTTCCCCTTTTCTTCGTCATCTTCTCCTTTCTCTTCACCAGTCACCATCATCATCGAACTTCACCTTCACAACCATCACCATGGCACTACCATCGTCGAACCAACTTCTCTTTTCTTTTTTCTCTTCCTTTTCTCTTCCTCCTCTTCTTCTCTTTTTCTTCCTCCATCGCGCCATCTCCAGAACCACCATCTTCTCACTCTGTTTTGCCAATAACAGTCACCACCATCGTAGTTCCCTCTTCCTCTTCTTCTTCTTCTTCTTCTTCTCACCCTCATTCAACCTCGCTCAATAGCTCACCTTAAATCTTCTCGACGTCACCAAGATTCTCACTGTCCTCACCGTCTTTCACACCGTCACCGCTAACAACTTCCTCTTTCCTAATTGGTACTACGTCCAGAGTCATTTAACTATGCCTTATCCTCCGCAAGCGTTACAAGAGTCTCCATGTGACATCTGATGAGGCATTCAAGCTCGTCGCTCAGGTCTTCTGATTGTCCTTAATCTTGTTAATGATATACGGATCACTAGCTTTATAATTTTTTCAGGGTTAATGCGAGAAGAGTTTTAAGACCGTAGAAGTAGATAGTAATGATAATGAGAGAAGGAGGAGGAGGAGGAGGGAATTTAGTCTCTATAATCATTTGGAGTTGATACCTGTCACTCGGCATTGACACATCATATCCCACTTGACACGACAGACGGACAACCTGCTACTAGAAGATTTTAGTTCTTATAACTATTTGGAGTTGATACCTATCACTCGACATTGACACATCATATCCCATCTGACACGTCAAACGAAGACAACCTGCTGCTAATTGATTGTAGGGGTCGATTCGTCCAATTTTATTAATGGGTGAGAATTAGATTGAGATTTAAAGATTATTAAAATGCTATATGTCTCACAGAAAAAATATTAGAGACCAAAAAAAGTATTTATCTAAATATAAAATTTAAATCAATTGAGCTATATTTGTTCTTTTGTAAAAATACTCCTAATTCTTTTATGAAAACTTTGGAAGGGAGACATGGCTACCATTGTCTAAACTAAATTCCATCTTGATAATAACGATCTTACGTGTATTGTTAGCGTCCTCAATGATAT
>NC_029787.2:19687052-19697334 GCF_000816755.2 Arachis ipaensis
TTAAATTATTAAATTAATAATTAAAAATTTAATTTATTTATGAAAATTTTCAAATGTTACTGTATATTTAGCTCCAGTGTCCTTCTTCTCCTAAAATTGAAAATCCTATTTCATAAACTTCTCAACTCAAAGCAACCGAATAAAGAGAATACAAGGTATGACAAGGCATAGGTTAAACTGTAATACCTTTAACGCACGGGAGTATTAGTGTTTGTAGGCTCAATGTAATTGTCGGCAAATGTAAGGATGAGATGACGGTTTGAGGAGAAAGGATGAGATAAAAGTTTGACAAATATAATTGTGTGCTTAATGTGGTGTTGTTTGAATCTAGCACTGTGACAAATTCCCAGGGATGGTTAAGTTATTGTCTTCTTTGGGCGGTGTGTATACAGGTTGATTTTGCTAACAGGATTACAGTTTTCTTAATTTCTATTAGTTATAAGGATATGGCTTTTTATTAACCTTTCACTAGGGTTTTTTACTGTGTTTCACCATGATCACGTCGCCAGTGTTAAAAATGTAGTAGATGTTTCTGATGGTGATGTTAGTTTGTTTTGTGTTCGTATTTAGGGACCTTGAATGACATCAAAGTGTTGAATTGTGCTCGAGTTTAATTTTTTTGCTAAGCGCTGTTTTAATTGATTGTATTTATGGACATGAAACTCATAGTCAAATTTTATTGAGTTTTTATTGAATTTTTTTTTTTTTTTGCTAAATCACACAAAGTCAAATTTATCAAGTGGATTAGTTTTTGTACTTTTGTCTTTTTATATCTCTCAAAATAAGGGACACATACCAAAAAAAAAAATATTTCTTTACTCCTATGTCACAATTTCTATCACTTCTATCTCAAGAGACCCTAAATTAATTAAATAGTAAATACTATGATCAAATTAAAATTTGAACGATATAACTACGTGGGTTTACTTTTCAACTCGTTTAAAGTCAACCATATTTAAATGTGTAGATTTCATATCGACATTAATTACTTACAATCCATATATAGTGAGCTAAACCAATTTCTTATTAGCTAGTCTTGTATAGTCTTCCCTTTCAGACGTAAGAGAAGGTTCTTTTTTTATTTTAAAAGCTATATAATTATCTCAATAACACTATATATTATAAAGTAGACAACGAAGGTTTCCTTATTATAATTTCAATTTGGCAATAATAAACAATTATATATGTCAGACTTAGGTCAGTCTTTTCCACTTTCTTTAATTAGCTAGGTTGGCTAATGAATGGAAGTAACATTGTCATTACATGCTAACCTTCCTTCCTTTTAATCATTCTTATTGGCATATAAAATTGTATAAATTCCCCAACATGGTGCGTTGATTTTATTACTACTACTCTCTTCAGTTTTGTCTCGGATAAATACAAACACAAATCCAAAGCCAAATTATCATTAAAAGATGGTGAGAGCTCCTTTCTATGACAAATATGGAGTGAAGAAAGGTGCATGGAGTAGAGAAGAGGATCAAAGATTAATAGCTTTTGTTCAAAGATATGGTCATTCTAATTGGCGTCAGCTCCCAAAGTTTGCAGGTACATATATATTTTCAGTCATTCATAATAATTAACTTTAATTTCTGCTTTGAATATATTATTAAAGAATCAAGAAAACTGAAAAAAGTTGATTATTTGAGCTAAATATATCATATATGCATTAATTATATGCCATAAGTGTTGATGAGTATTAGTGGTTCTTTGTTATAGGTTTAGCAAGGTGTGGGAAAAGTTGCAGACTTCGCTGGTTGAATTACTTGAGGCCAAATCTAAAACATGGGAACTACACCCAAGAGGAAGAAGAATTAATAATCAAATTACACCAAGAATTAGGAAATAGGTATGTTTTCACAATATCAACCAATTTTTAGGTCACTATTTTTTATGAATTACTTAGGAAATTAAATTTAAAAATACTATATACACATCAAAATCCAAGATATATCATACAGCTTACGAGATTAATTACCATACATTTTATAACACAAAACAGTTTTATAATCTTCACCAGTTGGATATTATTTATTTCTACAATAAAACCTCTTGGTTAATGAGTAATTAAACCGGTAATTAAATACTTGTATAAAACTTTTTAAGCTAATGTTGAATTCCATTGGAGACCTAAATATAACTAAGCTTAAAAAATTGTCTTTCATACAGAACCAATAAATAAATAAATAAAACAAAAAAAAAATACTATCTCACAATGCTCATAATTTATAGCTATTAAAATACCACTTTTTTTAAAAAAAAATTGAGTTAGTACAAAAAAATACATAAATAATTATATATTTAATATGCTTCCTTAGAGCATGTTATGACTTTGCATGAACTTTTGGCATAAGTTTTTTTTTTCTTTTTATTTATCTTATGCCAAAAAAATTTTTTCTAAAGTTCAAGAAAAATCGAACAGTAGACTTTTCAATCACAAAAATTATAATATCATATCATGAAATTATTTTTTTTTTAAAATGATAAAAAAAAAGCACATAAATAATTATATTTTTTAACATAGTGTTTATCACTATATATCAATAATGTTATCTCTCTGATATTACAGATGGTCTTTGATTGCTGAAAGACTTCCTGGAAGAACAGACAATGAAATAAAGAACCATTGGCATAGCCACCTCAAGAAGTTATCATCAAAACACAACAACAATGAGATCAATCCATCGTCTGAATCTGAATCTGAATCAAAATCAAACAACCCAATTGATGATGATATTCTTGAAGGAAAACATACCAATCAGCCTAAAGAATCTGTAAGGCCAAGTTATGATTATGTTGATAGTGCTAATAATAATAAATTCCAGCACCGTGTTCTAGAAAGTTCATCATCAACAGAAACTTCGTCATATACTGATGATGAAGTAGGTCACAGCTATTATTCTCTTATTACTCCCAATAATGTTGAACAATCAACAATAATGAATAACTCTCCAACATCAAGCGAAGATTATTGTGTGGTTCCATCAGTATCATTTGAAGAATTTGGTGGAGATTTTTGGACTGAGCCATTCATAGTGGCAAATAATGATGCATATGGTAATGATGAGATAATAATAAGTGGTGAAGACGATGTTGGGTTTCTTGTTCCATACTTGTACGAGAGTGCAGATTTTTGTTTTAACTTGTAGGAAAATAAGAATAATGTAATTGTAATTGTAAGAGTAGTAGTAGTAGTAGTAAGAAAGAGAGTTTTCGAAGTGTTACTATACCTGAATGATATTATTGAACTATATATGATATCTCTCTGTTATATGCATGCCTTTTATATACACAAGCTGAAGAATGTACAGACTCAAGATTACCCTCAACATTACCCTAATAACTACCTAACAAACTACTGCTAACTAACTAACTACTCTAACCGAATTGTCTATTAATATTTAATAGCCACAGGGTATACTCTTACAACCCAAGAGTATGAAAGGGATGTGTGCCATAGCTACTAGACCACGCCAAGACGTCGTTTGGGTCACTAATTTTGGCGAGTTTAACAATCTCATTGTGATAAAAATAACTAAAAATTCACTTTGGTTAGCTGAGCCAAAAATGCACTACTTACTCTCAAAGAGGCTGGAAAAAAATAAGCACACAACTTATTTAATATATAACTCAATCAATTCAATTTCGTAAGCAAAAAAAGTACATATGCATATTTATACTAGTAGAAAAGGGAGAACCTTCATTATTTGAATAATGTGGGACTAACTCATAACACAATATAATAATATAAGCTAAACTAAACTACTTTAATTAATGATACAAACATAAAGATATATGCTCTTGCATCATTTTCTCTGGGTTGGAAAGAGCTCTTGCATTATCCTTCCTGGATTGAAAAAGGCTCATCTTGTATTGACGAAAGATTCTATTGGTGAGTGCATTTGGTCCTGAAAGATGTGAAAAGATATAGCTCAACTTGATTCTTTTGACCATCTACATGATGTAACGGAGTTAATACGATCTTCTTGTCATCTTTGATAAAGGAGTATGTATTTTTGAAAACATCATGAATATCTCGACAATCATATTGCCAAGGACATCCTAACAATAAGTGAAATGTGTCTATTGGGATGACATCACACTATAGTTCATCTTTATATTTACTCCTAATTGAGAATTGAACGTAATATCGCTTGTTACTTTGACCTCATTCCCTTTTCTCAACCACTGCAACTTATAAGAGTGAGGATATTCCTCAGTTGGAATCTTCAGTTTCTCCACCATATAAATCGCAACAACATTCTCACAACTTTCGGAATTAATGATGATCTTACACATATTTCTTTAGGTAGTGCACCTTGTGTGAAAAATGTTATAACGAAGCCAACCTTCATCTTCATTTAGCATGGTAGTATTCAAAATATGGCGAGCCATCAAAACTTCACTACAATCCACTGGAACCTTCTCTTCAGTATCATACTCAATATCATTCTCCTTCTCGAACTCTTCACTCGGTTCTTCGTGATTTTCTTCTTCAATTAGAGTGATAACTCTTCGATTTGGGCAATCAGCAGCAATATGCCCAAATCCTTGATACTTGAAACACCTTCTGTTAGATTCATTAGAGCGAGACGAATTGTGCTTCTTATTGGTTGGTGAACATTTTAAAGGACTTACCTTAGAGGATTGTTGGAGAGTCCATTTTTTCTTTGGAAAATTAACTATCCCTTTTCTTTTGAGAAGCTATTGTTCTTCTTCTATGTTATTTGCTTTTCAACCTTCAATAATGGTAGTCTTGTAACATTATCCAACATCTAAAATGGTTGTAGTTGAACAATGTTTGCAATGTCTTCATTCATCTCTCCGAAGTAGTGAGTAACAGTCTGTTCTTCAGGTTCTTGGATATCATACTTCATTTGAAGCTCTTTAAACTCTATAGTGTATTCCTTCACAGTTAATGATTTTTGTTTCAAATTGTGAAATTTGATGAAGATTTCTTACCTGTAGTGCTTTGGAAGGAACTTTTTCCTTAGTTCACTGTGCATTTTATCCCATGTCTTGATTTTACTCCGTCATTCTCTTTACACTCTTTTCACTGTGCAAAGCCAATCGATGAAATCATCTGGTTGGAGTCTCCCTTCAAACTCAGGAATATCAATTTTGATTCCTAAGTCTTTAACTTTCGTGTTGTTGTGTCATGCTTTTCATGTGGAAAAATCTTCAGACGAAGAAGAATAATGAAATGGATTTGCATTATCCTCTTCACTAGAAGAACTGTCTTCAATCTACTTGCCATGATTATTTTGAAAGCTTCATATTTTTCAAGTTGCTCTTGCAACTCCTTAACTTGACGGCGTAATTCCTCCATTTCAATCTCTTGAGTAGTTATATACTTTGAAGCCATCTTTTACTACTATACAATGACGCTGATGCTTAGGTGTCGATGTTATGATGATGATGCACAATGATAATGGGAATGCACCAATAATGATAATGATGGGAATGAACTAAGATAATCACTAACAGAAAAAACACCAAAAAGAAAAGAAAAAAACAATATTACCCGAAATTTCACAGCAGAAAATCCGTACTGACGACAACTCGTACCAACAGTGAGAGCACTGCACTAAAGACACGTACCCACGAACGAAATAAAATTTTACTGGAAAAAGTCGAGGACCGACCTGGCTCTGATACCAAACTGACACCGGTACATTGTTTAGGTCACTAATATTGGCGAGTTTAACAACCCCACTATGGAAAAAATAGTCAAAAACCCACATTGGTTGGCTAAATCAAAGATGAACCTCTTACTCTCAAAGAGTCTAAGAGAAAATAAACACACAACTTATTTAATATATAACTCAATCAATTCAACTTGCGTAAGCAAAAGAGGTACATATGCATATTTATACTAGTAGATGAGGGAGAATCTTCATGACTTAAATAATATAGGACTAACTCATAACACAATATGATAATATAAGCTAAATTAGATTACTTTAATTAACAACACAAACATAAAGATATATGCTCTGCATTACTAGACCTTTAATGACTCTATCACAAACAAAATATATGTTTAACTTGAAATGCTTTGTTCGATCATAAAGAATTAGGTTAAGCAAGGAGTACAACGGACATGTTATCATAAAACACTGTAAGAGCCACTATACATGGCTAATGCATTTCACAAAGAAGAGTTTAGATCCATATAAGTTCCTCAATTCTACTCTAGTAGATTTGCGGCTCATAGCGGTTTGCTTACTGTATTTCCACGAAATAAGATTAGACCCAAAACAGATGCAACAACCAAAGGTTGACTTTCTGTTATCAAGGTCTGAAGTCCCGTTCGAGACTACAAAAGTAGTGAGGGCAAATCATTAGTCTTATGGAATTAAAGATTGAGATGACCGATACTTACGAAATAGCACGTCACTTTCTTAAGGGCAAACCAATGTTCTTGTGATGGATAAGGTAATTTCATTGCATGATTTATATTCTATGGTATAATTGATTTTGATAGATATTAAGTTTTGGTAAAGATTCGATGTAAAAAAATTGTATCGCTTTATAACAAGTAAAAGCAAATTTTTATCTGAGAATTTACGCATCAAAATCAAGGACAAATTAAAATCATCAAGAAATCATTCATGCATGTAATGAAGAGAATAGGGCAAGAACAAGTCTAAGAAAGAAATTTAGTTTTTCTTGTCAAAGGTAAATCAATTTTATTTCTCAAGTTAAAAATCAGGTTTTATTAAAGTTCAAATGATTTTCAACCATAATTTCCAAATTTAGTGGATTATGGTTGATGTGGGACATTCCATAACGTTTTAAATTTAATTTTCAAAGAAGTATAGAAGGTATAGGATCCAACCAAATCATATCCAAGATGCAATAGTTTAAAAATACTCATTTTAAAAATTTTGAACATAGAGGATAGATCCCTATTTATTTCAGATAGAGGATCAATTCCTATGTGTATTTTAGACAAAAATTTCAAATTTTGAACTATGAATGAAGATGGTTTGCTATGCTTCTACAATATAAAGATCTTACTAAGAACGTGTGTTTTATACCACAAGACTTCTTCTGTCTACTCCCAATGAATATGTGAGTTTGGATGTGTTCGGTTGCTCGAGTGAATGACGGTTCGGATGGTGTCAGATCTGGAGCAACTGGTTGTATAAGGGGGATTAGGACCTGAACGCGAGCTCCTCGAGAAGAAAGGTTGCTTGAGTCGTCGGTGGGTCAGCGGGTGGGGCCACCTGCAAGGACACTCCGATGTTAAAGTCAGAGTCCGTACAATGAGGCGGCTAATTAGAATAATCAGAGTCCGTCTATCTAAAAACTTTTGCTAGCTGCCCAGATCTTCTCAATGGGATATAAAGTGGCACGCAGGTCACCTTTACATGCGGGTCGAATACCCGGCGGATCAATGGTCCGTAAGTGGATCCACGATCCTTGTTGAACTGGACCGGAATACAAAATATATAAATAAAAGTCTTTGGGTTGTGTTTCTTTTCATCACTTCTTTTAAATCTATATGCTATCATATTATATTGATCAAAATTTATATATTTTCAAAATAGTTTTCATCAAAATTTGAGGGATATCCTTGAGATTACTTATAGAGCTTCAATTATAGCCATACACTATCTAAAATGCTTACATATTTAGATTCTTGTCTTATCATATTGTGAAAGAAGAGTTGTGTAATTTTTCTCATTTGTTGAGCGAGTGTGATTCTCTAATTAGTGAGATTTTTGATACACTATAGTCGAAAGTAATACCGTGAGGTATATTAATTATTAACTATTCATAAAAAAAATACTTTAGTTAGGATTAGTTCAAATCTTTATTAGAGCAAACGTCTTTAAGGTGGAGCATGTTTTAATATACTAATGCTACGAATGCTGCGTTCGTGGTTGATTAAGTACTCAAAGTAAAGTATTTGAAGTTTGGAGTACTTCGAATCCTTAGAGCTGACGTTTCTACGTGAAGTTCGATTTAATGAACTAACAGTAAAAATTCTATATTTCTATAAATTGTATGAAAATATTCTTTATTTTAACAGTTTATCAAACACACTAAAAATTTGATAAATAAAAAAAAATTGACACCTTAATTAAAAGACTAATAACTCATTTTTATTAATTAATAATGATGTTTTTACTGCAACATTTGTCATTATGCACTATTTAAATAAGAGTATGCACTTGATTGTTCCACATAATGTATCAGTTGTCCACAATTTTAATCAAACTTTAAGAAATGATATAATTTTTGGTAGTGGGTTTTTACATATTATTGCTGTGGTTGTGTTATTAGACCTTAGAGTCTAATAATTAATGAACAAATAATATAATAATGCAAAATTTTATGAAAGTGTTTTAATCTTAATTATAAAATATATATATAAATAATTGAGATCCAACTACTAAAATTACTTATACACTTTGGTTCCTAAGATATCTGAAATGGATCCCTATTGTATTAATGTTCTAACCTTGTAAAAGTAGTTACTTCGATCAGATAGACCAAGGGAAAGTGGAAGGAATAAGCACCGTTGAATTAGAAATTGAACCACGTGCATCTCAAGAGTCTTCCTCCGGTACTATCCATTATTATTAATTGATGTCATCGCGCACTAAATGGGAACATAACATCATAGATTTTGACCTTAAACAATCGATCTTATTCTTATCTCAGTTCGCAAGCAACTTGTTTTCTGACCAGCAATAGTGTTACAACTGTTTCATTTGCTAAATTATATTCAATAAATTTTGCTAATCAGTTACCCTAATTAATAACTGCTAGGAGAATAGAATGGTATTATCAGAATCATGTTAAAATACACATGCGATTACTATGACTTCAATTTCTATATATTTTACTTCATCACTTATTAACTGTAAAAGATGATACCAATGATCTAAACTAATATTAACTTAAAAATAAATAAATAAACAATTTCAAAGTTTATAAGGACAAAGAATGTATTTTATTTTATAGTAACAACTATATAAAATATTTTATATTATCAGTATATCAAAATTAAACATAATTAATTATTTACCTATTTAACAATAACTTATTACTATAATTTGTTTTTTATTATGTTTAGTAGTTAAGAATTGTTTGCACTATCAAAAAATTAAGCATGGAACAAGTTAAAGTTTACTTGTAAAAGCCCAATAATGATTTATGAAAATTAAACAAGTTGTCTTAGAGACTTAAACTACCGTAAATTCCTTTTTTTTTTGGGCAGAATAAATTCCAGTTTACACATAAACAAAAGACAAAAGACGTTGTCACAAAAAGAAGACAAAAGACTTTGCAAAGCCGTCTTATTATTTTTTATTTTATCATAACCTACATCCCTACAGCTACAACTTTCGTTTACAGAAGATATACATCGATGGATGTAACATGTCTATTGATGATTGATGAAAATGTTATACCTCAAGTGCTGACATCCTTGCCTATGACGTAAACGTAATTCACTAACTCTCAATGTCCGTAATCAAAATTCCATTCCGCTAAATATATACTAATTAAAATCAGTTATTAAAATTAATTATTAGTATAAAATATATATTAAAATTAAATATAAAAGCTTTTAATTGATATTGTAAAATATAATTTTTTATCATATATTTTTGAGTAAATATCATTTAGATTTTAATTGTTTATCCAAAAAATAAAATGTCTCTCTATAATTCAAAAATTCTTAAACCGTCCAACTAATTAGTTTAAGCGACTCTTTGTAAATAATTACCCACTAATGTGTTAAGGATCGCCTAAACTAATAACAAACTGTTTAAACCAGCTATGTTAGCTAAGGACCAATTAAAAATTTTTTAATTATGAAAAAATATTTTGTCCTTTGAATAAATAGTAAATGACACACACAATAAAAAAGTATTTACTCTACATATTTTCTATTTCTTAATAAGACAACAAAAAAAGGAAGGCATGTGAATAACTGAATATTTTACAATTCAAAAATTTTTACCATAAAAAACATATTAATGACAAACCTCGTGGATCGTGGCTGACTGGCTGTTGGGAAGGAAAGCAATCCTAAGGGTGAAACGAGCCTGTTTTGCCATTAAAATAATAAGAGAGCGACCAACCTTCCATCACATTCGTTAAGTAGTGCTGACATCATTCCGTGACGAAATCAGGTAAAGCTAATTCCGATGTCATTAGCAGCAACTTTACGGATAATAATTTATATAAAAGATTCTTTCTAAAATTAATCTGAATTATGTTTAGTCAATTAACTACTCATAATATCTTTTGGAAAAAATTT
>NC_029787.2:19697341-19708178 GCF_000816755.2 Arachis ipaensis
GTCAATATTTAATCGGTGAAAAAAAAAAGTAATTTTATATTATTAGATATAATTTTATACTATTAAAAAAATAATTTATATAAATAAAATAAATAAGAGAAAGTGTTACGCAAATACAACATTTTGAAAAACCAGACACAAATGTAACAAACCTAATTATATGTAATCCGTGACACTCTAATGCGATTTCTGATTACGCCTAATCTGCTAGATCCTGTCGCTGATTACGTTCAAAAGCTGCAAACACATAAACTGCTACACCTGTAGCGATTTATGAATAGATGGGCCCAAAGTATATTCCGTGAGATCTTATGGTCTCAGTGTGGGGAACCGCCAAAAGATCCATGACTATAGTAATTGTAGGGGTCCCGCCAAGTTTGTGACGTTTCTATTGACCACCCTACACATGTATCGGTACAACCATGCCAACGCAGCTGAACCCAGCTATAGCTGCCCATGTCGTCAAGTCTCGCCACAAATGGCAACTATCGAAGGTGGAGCCGATTACCACTCTTGTCCATGAACAGTTGTGTCGACAGAAGCATCATAATATACGCACGTGCATATATGCGCACGGTCTCCTCGAAAGCATCGGCCGATAACACCCTGAACCTCTCATGGAACCATGTAAAGTGGACCGTGTATAACTTTCTCTTATCCGGTGGCGGAAGCTCACCAAATAACTCCTGGAACCACTCCCACGCCGGTCTGGCCCCCTCAATATGCAGGTGGAAGTCAGTCATGCACTCAGAAACAGGCTGGCCATCCACAGGCAGCCCCAGCTGATATGCCACATCTTGGAGCGTGATAGTACACTCTCCAAATGGCATATAGAAAGTGTGGGTCTCAAGCCATCAACTCTCGATAAATGCGCTGACCAAAGGTTCATCCAACCAGAACCAATGCGCGTTCAGCCTAGTCAGGTGGTACAACCCAACCCTCTCCAAGTAAGGTATGATCCTATCATGTAACGGCATATTCTGTTGCGTTCGGACGTTATAAATACATCGGGTTGGCTACATATTCAGAAATAAAGAACACCTAATCAATTTCTAACACTGACATCACCAAACCATAATTTATGTTTCAAGACATAAACTACCTAGGTTTTAAAATTACAAATTTATCATCTATAATTTAAATTTCAAATTCTCTACATTTAAATTTAAATTTTAAATTTCACATTTTAATTTTCAAAACCTAAACTAAACTAAGGTTCTATTTTCCTAATTAATAAATAACTTCCTTAAGATTAAATAAAATATATAGATATCATCCAATTGAAAGAGAAAAAAGAGACTTACCTCTTCATTGATGGTTCCGGCTACGTGAGCAACGCCGTTGAGCCGGTAAAACCGCTTTTCATCTTCCATGATTTCGCTTAATGGAACTGCTCCAAGAAACTCACCCTAAACCCACCATTTTTTCTCTGCCTTCTCTCTACTTTCTCTCTCTAAGTCCCTATCAACACTCATGAAATAAAATTCGCTACACCCTCACGCGGTTTTTATAGTGAGCCACTCCCTTCATAATTCGCTACAGGGTCTCGCGGAATATACTTTGGGCCCATCTGTTCATAAACCGCTACACGGTATAGCGGTTTATGTGTTTGAAGCTTCTTAACGTAATCCGCGACAAGGTCTAGCGAATTACGTGTAATCAAAAACCGCGTTAGGGTGTCGCGGATTACATATAATTAGATTTGTTGCATTTGTGTCTGGTTTTTTAGAATGTTGTATTTGCGTAACACTTTCTCCCATTTATATTATTTATGTAAATTATCTTTATTAAAAATACTAATAATAACTAAATGATGACTACACATTCTAAAATCTGTTGATCCTCTAACACTCTTCTATATTTTGATGTACACAGAAATATATTATTGATTTTAATTTTTCTTATTTTGGATAGAACTTTATTATCATAACCATCTCTTCTCTATCATGGTGTGGGTTTAAAATTGCTACCATTCTCATCTCTAATTCTAATTTTAATTTAGCACGACTTGATAATGTTAATGTTGTTCTTTCTTGCAATTAATTCCAAGTCTTTTTGCTTGCATTATTATAATGAATACCTCCTATTGCTATGCACTTTCGAAGAATCATGCTGCAAGAAAAGTAGAAAACGAAATAACCAAATAGGCCCCATAAAACTGTTACGGTGTTACCACACCTTTTTGTTTTGCGCTAACAATCAAGCCACCTGTAATGTGTAGAAAAAGCTTTTTAATTTCTTTTTTCTTTCTTTCTTTTTTTGGACCCAAACTTATTTCTTTTGGTGAATATTAAATTCATATCGTACATATATTTACCGATGGAAAGGAAAATGTGTCACGCAACACAGTGCGCACATGTATCAAAAAAATTAAAATTTGTTAAAAAAATAAATTTTGACACTATTTTAACAATGAAAAAAAATATGTTAATAAAATTTTTATCAAAAATAGTATTTTTAACATATAAGTAATTGTAAAAAAAGTTTAAATCTTATTTTGATAAATATTGGCCATCAAAAATAATTTGTATTTGAGAATATATTTTTTGTGATACTTATTAACCGTCAAAAATACTATTTATTTTGATACCTATTGACCATAAAAAATTCTCAACAAAAATTTTTAACAAAGAATGAGATAAGATCTTGAAACTGAAGAATAAACTGAGATTTTGAAGATGAAAAATGAGTAGTATGATCCCAAACTGAGAGCAGTGTGATGCCAAAATTGACGGAACTTAACGAAGAAAAGGAATAATGGAGTAAGTTGAAAATAAATGAGTGTTAAAATTGAGGAGTAATTTTCTACAATCAAATTATTCATCAAAAAAACATAGAGAATTTGACATTTGTGATATTTGTCAAAAATATATATTAATTTTTACACTTAACTATGGCTGTTAAAAAAAATCGTGTTAAAATAGCTCTCTTTTCTTGTAGTGTTAGTTATTAATTCAATTTTTTAATCTAATTTTTTAATTTAATAATCTAACAACATACTTTATTTTATATTTTTAAATAATGACTAATTAATAACTAAAATAATAAATTTTAATAACTTCTAGTATTTTCCTATATATAATTATTCTTTCTATAGTCGATTAAACTAATGTGTGTGACATAATTTTACCCAATAATATTATGCTTACCCTAAAATTAATGTCTATTTATGCATTTAGCCATTTACTAAATTTAAGAGAATAAAATGCACTAGATGATCAATGAAAGTCGATGGAGTTTACCAATACCATCATATGCTTGTGCTAGAATTCATTATTAAAATTGTAAAATAAACTTGGCATTGAGTTGATAGATGAGAATATACAATGAGAAGTATCTAGGCTAAATATAATTTAATCGTAATAACAAAAAAAATTTAATTTAATTTTAAATTAAATAAACATAAAATTAATATAAAATATATTTTAACATCTCTTTTCAAATTCAAGTAGTATTTATTAAAAAATTGTTAGATTTTTTAGGTTCTCTTCTTATATGGAGAAAAAACTCAAATACTAGTATCCAACCCCATAAATAGTTGAAGTGACTGAGGTGAGTTAGGGTTGAGTGATAGAGTTCTCATTTGCAAGAACACCAAACACTAGAGAGAAGAGAAGAGAGAAAGTCATTTTCGCACATATACAAAGCTATCTCTATAAATTGGTCGCTGCAGATTCGTTAACTGTTGGATCGAGCTCAAATTTGGATAGTGTGTTCTATACACACCTGGTTCTTTATTTTCACCGTTCAGATCTTTGATTTGATGTCTGTAGTTGGGGATATTGGTCACGCACAGCAGCTTTATTTTTGTGGTATTTTCATCTTCTTGTTCTTGTTTTGTAAGTTTTGAAGTTTGGGTTGTTTGGCTTGTTGTATGCATGTTTTGTGCAGTAATTTGTGACTCTCTTATACCCTATTTTTCATCATAGTGAAGCTATTTCCTGGTCTTGGTGACTCGTGGTTTTTACTTCTCTCATTAAGGATATTTTCTACGTTAAAAATTTTGGTGTGTTAGCTTGTCTCTAATTTCTGGTTTATGTGATTTTTCTGCTGCTATTGGGTATTATTGTGCTGGTGTTAATACTTGTTGTGAGTGGATATTGTTGCTCCTCTAATTCTTACAAGTAGGGAATTATGTGTTTTATTCCTATCAATTGGCATCAGGTTCAGTTTTGGGTATTTAGTTATAACTTGCTTGAAAGATGGAGGCAAATAATTCTACTAGGATGATAAGTTTGAATAGCACTAATTACCATCTATGGAAGGACAAAATGAAGGATTTGTTATTGTTTGTCAAAAATCTACATTTACCTGTATTTTCTACACAAAAAATAGAATCTAAAACAGATGAAGAATAGGAGATTGAACACCAACAAGTTTGTGGTTTTATTAGGCAATGGGTGGATGATAATGTTTATAATCACATTGCTAATGAGACTCATTCTAAGGTTTTGTGGAATCAAATTGAATTCTTGTATGCTTCCAATGATGCTGATAATCAACCTGAGCTACCTGAAGATCCACCAGGTTTCCATCTTAGGAGGTCTACTAGAGAGCGACGACCTTCAACGAGGTATCTTTCTAATGAGTATGTGACATTTACTGATGGATATGTGACCTTGACTGATAGGGGAGAACCTAAATGCTATGCAGAAGCTATGGAAGGCGACGACAATAAGAAATAGTTTGATGCAATGCAAGATGAAATAAAATCCTTATATGATAATGAAACATTTGAGCTTGTGAAGTTGCCAAAAAGAAAGAAAGCTTTACAGAACAGGTGAGTTTATAGGTTGAAGCATGAAAAAAATTCTCAGTGTCCAAGGTACAAGGCTAGATTGGTGGTCAAGGGCTACAAACAGAAAAAGGGAGTTGACTATAATGAAATCTTTTCACCGGTTGTGAGAAGATCTCCTATTAGGACAGTTTTGAGTTTGGCTGCAAGTCTTGATTTAGAAATAGAGTAGATGGATGTGAAAATTGCTTTCCTTCACGGTGATCTTAAGGATGAAATTTACATGAAACAACATGAAGGTTTCATGGTAAAGGGCAAAGCAGATCATGTTTGCAAAATGAAGAAGAGCTTGTACGGCTTGAAGCAAGCTCCAAGATAATGGTACAAGAAGTTTGAGTCTGTTATGGCAGAACAAGGCTACAAAAAGACTACTTCTGATCATTGTGTATTTGTTAAATAGTTTTCTAGTAATGATTTTATTATCCTTTTGATATATGTTGATGACATACTTATTGTTGGTCAGAATGCTTCTAGGATTGATATGTTGAAGAAGCAACTTGCAATGTCATTTGCAATGAAGGACCTAGGCTGGCAAAGGAGATTCTTGGTATAAGAATCGAGCGTGATAGAAAAGAGAAGAAACTTTGGTTGTCACAGGAGAAATACATAGAGACAATGTTGCACAGGTTTCAAATGGAGAAAGTAAAGGTCGTTAGTACTCCTCTTACTACACACTTCAAATTGAGTTGCAAGCAAAGTCCATCAAGTGATGAAGAGAAGAAAGACATAGAAAAAGTTCCATATGCATCAACCGTGGGTAGTTTAATGTATGCTATAGTGTGCACAAGACCGGATATAGCTCATACTGTTGGTTGTGTTAGCCGTTTTGTTTCAAACCCAAGAAGAGAGCATTAGAATGCGGTAAAATGGATAATGAGATATCTTCGTGGTACTTCTAGCATGAAGTTGTGTTATGGAAGTGATAAGCCTATTCTAGTTGGTTACACTGACTCAGACATGGCAGAAGATATTGACTCTAGAAGGTCCATTTCAGGCTTCTTGATCAACTTTGCGGGTGGAGCTGTATCTTGGCAATCTAGATTGCAAAAATGTGTTGCTTTGTCTATTACCGAAACCGAGTTTATTGCTATTACCGAAACGTGCAAGGAGATGCTTTTGATGAAGAAATTCTTGAAGGAACTCGGAGTAATGTGTTGTTTTGTGATAGTCAAAGTGCTATACATCTTGGTAAAAACTCTACTTTTCATTCTCGATCCAAACATATTGACGTGAGATATCATTGGATACGTGATGTTTTGGATGCTGAGTTGTTGGAATTTAAAAAAGTTCAAACTGATGAGAATGGTTCTGATATGATAATCAAGGCATTACCAAGATGGAAATTTAAAGTTTGTTGCCTAATCGCTGGATTGGCGGTTACCTCCACATAGTCGTGAGGGGGAGATTTGTTGGGTTTTTTGGGGCTCCCTTCCTATGTGGAGAAAAAGTTCAAATGTTAGTATCCAAACCCATGAATAGTTAAAGTGGTTGAGGTGAGTTAGGGTTGAGTGAGAGATGTCTCATTTGCAAGAAGAATACCAAACACTAAAGAGAAGAGAAGAGAGAAAGTCATTTTCGCACATATACAAAGCTGTCTCTGTAAATTGGTCGCTGCAGATTCGTTAACCGTTGGATCGTGCTCAAATTTAAAAAGTGTATTCTACACACCGTTTCTTTGTTTATACCGTTCGGATCTTCGATTTGATGTCTGTAGCTGGAGATATTGGTCACGCACAGTAGCTCTATTTTTGTGGTATTTTCATCTTCTTGTTCTTGTTTTGTAAGTTTTGAAGTTTGGGTTATTTGGCTTGTTGTATGCACGTTTTGTATAGTAATTTGTGACTCTCTTGTACCCTATTTTTCATCATAGTGAAACTATTTCCTAGTCTTGGTGACTCGTGGTCTTTACTTCTCTCATTGAGGAGATTTTCTACATTAAAAATCTTAGTGTGTTAACTTGTCTCTAATTTTTAGTTTACGTGATTTTTCTGCTGCTATTGAGTATTATTGTGCTGATGTTAATACTTATTGTGAGTGGATATTATTGCTCCTCTAATTCTTGCAAGTAGGGCATTGTGTGTTTATTCTATCAAAAATAACATACTAAAAAACTAAAACAATATGTGAATAAAATTATAGAAGTTTGGAATAACTGCAAGATTGAATTTGGGGTATAGATAAAACTGTAAGAACAAAATGCAGACATAACTGCAAAGGACAAATAAAACTACAAAAGAACAGACAGAACGGCTAAAATTCAAAATGCAAAAAAAATTGCTTAAATTTAGTATTGTCCGTGACAAAAACAAGTATTGGAAAGGTGACTTAAATTTAGAACAAATAAGATGCCATAAATCTATGTTAAGAGCATAATTGAAGAAAATAGATGTAAAAAAACAGAACCAACACAGGTAAAGAACAAGATGGTGTTGATGATTGTATCATGATCAGATCATCGATCAGACGATAATTATTAAATAGGAACAATAGAAACATGAAGAAAACTCTTTCCTGCGAAAGAGTTTAATGCAATAAATAAATAAATAATGTCTTACCAACATATCCAAGGAGTTAGTAATAATAATTACAAAAAATACATTAACTTATTACTATGTGTTGAGTCTAAAAATGATCTTATAGTAATTTGTGATGATAAATATTTAATTAATTATATTGATTGATTGATTAATAGCTTGACCTAATATATTATAAAATTTTAGCTTTAAAATTGATATAAATATTTATTTGGTGTTAAATTTGAAGAGATTGTTATTGCAAAAAATAAAAAAGGAAACATATAACAATAATGATGATTATGAACAGTAAACAAGGGATAGTTGAGAACATTGCAGTAATTAGAACAAATTTAGAAAGAATCATCCATTAAAAGTAAGATTTAAAATGATTATAAAAAAAGTGTGTTGCTGCTAAAAGAAATAATAGTATTATCTTTTAAGGAAAGATTTACAGGTGCATAAAAAAGGAAAAAGCATCTAGTTTTCAATGCAAATTAATCTACTGCAATAACTAGCATTAACTTGATTTTTGGATATAAGTTGAAGAACCAGATTTGAGAAAACTCAAGGAGAACAATTAGAAATCAAACATTCTATGATTGAATGTCTTTTTTCTTCACGTTAGTTTGAATTTTATATCTAGTTTCAAGTCATTCTAGTACTAAGAAAACGGCATATAATCTTGTGAGAGAATATTAAAAAAAAGAAAAATCTATAAGTGATAAATCTTAAACTAAAAAAAAAATACAACACAATTTTAGTCTTGGTTTGTTTTGTTTTTGGAAAGTTTGTTTGGTTTGAAAATTAGTTTGGGAAACACAGCATAATGCTTTGTTTGTCTTGACATTGAATCGGTTTATTTTGTTCATCTTTGTCTTTATTCTAATCTTGATATTGGTTATTATAATCTTGAATTGGATATAGTAAAATAATTTTGTCATTATTATAATAGAGACTAGACGTAAATCTCATTACACTTTGAATTTGAAATTAAACTAAAAAGTAATGCTAGGTAGACAAAAAAAAATAGCCAGAACTTATCTTATTTAGCATTAATTAATTATCGCAACAATTAATGAATACTAAATAAGGTAAGTTATGGCTGTTTTTGGCTGATTTTTTTTTGTTACCAAACATTTCCATAAACTAAAATACTTGTCAGATTATTTTCTCTACTTTCTTTTCGCTTATCTTATTAAAACCGAAAAATGTTCTATTTACTTTGTTTCACGTTTCTAATTTACAAAAAAATGCCTTGATTCAGATCCCCATTTCTCAAGATCCATAAAACCTTTACTATGTGCTAGTCAATCTTTGTCGATAATATATTTGGTTTCGATGCGTGCCAAAGGACACGAATGTTTACCCATTGCTAAATCATTGGTAAAAGCCTAGCAGTCGATAAAAATTTGTCATCAGAAATTATTTTTTTTTTTTTGAGAAAGTATGAGGAGCCAATGGAATATTTATACAATGTGTACAATAGAGGTTTAGGGAGTATTAGAGATATAATCATTAGTATTACATTTTTCCATCAGCTGAAGCTTTTGGGATGAGTGGTATCATGACATGGTATTAAAGCGCTAGATTTAAAAGGTCAAGAGTTCAAATAGTCCATTGTCTCCCTAGTGAGATCTTATAATTTATATTTAAGTAATTCAATAATAATAAAAAGAGTCAAATAATACCCTTACCGTTAACAATTTTTCTGTGACTTAAACATAGGAAATTAAATTAACGGTAAAATATTACACTATTTTAAAATAATACTAATATTCAAAGCTACAAGTTTTTTTAAGTCTTACACTACACACACTCATTGCACTCAATACACCATAAAAGATTCTATATTTCACTCTTGAGATTTAAACTCTGGTACAATTTGATGAGAGATCTATAAATCCTTCATCCGTGTCAAACCTCAAGCTACGAGCTTCTTAAACCATCTTGGTAACATTTCTTGGATACAAGGGCCCCTTCCAAATTTGCATCTTTTATATTTTGTTGAACACCCCTTCTTTTTCATAAACATTTCTGTTCAATTTCTGTTCTAATAAAAAATTACTCACAATGATAAAAGAGAGGTTGAATAAAAAACTATTAGTCACTCGTCATTTTAGAATCGGATAAAAATAATGTATTTATAAGAATTTCGATAATCAAATCAGTATGAGATTAAAAAATATAAAGATTAAGATTAAAAAAAATACTTGTGACCCAGTATTTATATCATTTAGTAGCTAAAAGAATCTTTTTTTAATTCTGACTCATTTGATAGAATATGTTCTTAATTTTAGACATGCCATTGTTAATGTTGTAAGTGTGATAAGTAGTATATGAAATTAATTTCATATTGAAAAAAAGTAAAACAGAGTGCGAAATTTATAAAATAAGAGATTCATTAACTTACTACTGTCCAACAACAACAACCCAAAATGGGAGCCGGACCATGTCAATTTCTAATTGCAAAATACTTTATTGTATGTACTTCCAAAAGAAACCATACATTAATAAAAATTTCACTATAAAAGTCTTAGTTCGCTTACAATGCCAAAATAGTTAAATTCAGCTTTCATAAATTTGGAAGTCCTCAACAAAATGTATCCAAAATACTTTTCAATTTCTTTTTTCAACAAAAGAGCGAACATTTCATAAATATAAAAAAGGGTCATCTAAAAAGAATATCATTTCATATAAAAATAATTGGAGCAAGATACATACACAAATTAAGCCATTGACATGGCATTTGTCTTTATTCGTGAATATTTGTGTAAAATAGACTCCTACAAACTTTAGTGGGTCCATGTTTCTTTTGGGTCATGATGATTGGATATGTCAGAACACATGATACGCGTTTCATTCCAAAACAACATCACCAACACACTATATTTATACTTGGAGGGTACTCTTATCTTTGTTGCTCTGATTTAATTTCTGCACTTCACTTTTTGGGTTAAGAAATGGTGAGAGCTCCATACTTCGATGCGAATGGAATAAAGAAAGGTGCCTGGAGTGAAGAAGAGGATAAGAAACTTACTGCTTATGTTGAGAGATATGGTCACCCTAATTGGCGTCAACTCCCAAGGCTTGCAGGTATTATAGTGTTTCTAATTAATTATTATAATAATCTATGTATCATTAGTGTGATTATGAAATCTTTTGATGCATTCATTTGAATTGCAAAGCTACGATAATTTGCTCTGTTAATTACATAGGTTTGTTGAGATGTGGAAAGAGCTGCAGACTTCGTTGGATGAATTACTTGCGGCCAAATCTAAAGAGAGGGAACTACAGCCAAAAGGAAGAGCAGCTTATCATGGATTTGCATAAACAACATGGAAACAAGTATGGATTTTATCTTTTATATTCACTAAAATTTTGTATCCAGATTAAATTTTCTTGCATTCATGTGCTGGTTATTATCTTTTTCTTCTTTATGGAGAAAATCACCACATAAAATATGACTCATTTAACAAAAATATTTAGAAAATAATAAAAAATTAACTAAAAACATTTTTTATTTTTT
>NC_029787.2:19708395-19711895 GCF_000816755.2 Arachis ipaensis
TATATAATTATAAACATTGCATATATAAAATTATGAATCTTAAATTAAATAAAATAATTTTTTGTTGCAATCTCTCTAGCATTATTATTGCTAATTTAACTTATTCAAGTGATGATTTGACACTCATTTAATTATTGTATGGGGTCTTTTAATTAAAGTCGCCTAAGTGTCATGAATTAAAAACTAGATAACATTGATAGCAAGTTTTGTTCTGATGTAGACAGACTCAACTAAAACCAGCTTAAATGAAATTAAATGAAATTATTATTTTAAAAAATAAAATAGAAAAAAAAACACTTAGCATAAGGAATATGCCCCTGGATTTCAACCATCATCCGAATGGTCGTGCAATAATTTTTGTTTATCCTACATAATCTTATGGCCCCATTTATTTAAGATGAAATATGAATTCAATTTAAAAAAAATATTAAAAAACTATCTATTTTTTATCATTATTTAACTTTTAATTCAATTTTTTTAGTTTAATTTTTAGTCTAATAATTCAACAATATATTTTATTTCATACTTTTAAATATTAATTATTAATTAATAATAAATTTTAATAATCATTTATCATTTCTCTTCTGTTTATATAATAAGACAAAACTTTTGACTCTGATATTGTTAGTCAATTTTATTTATTAGTAGCACAATAATTGAATGAAGTGCAATGTTGTGTTTTTCAGATGGTCTCTGATTGCTGAAAATCTACCTGGAAGAACAGACAACGAGATCAAGAACTATTGGCATAGCCACCTGAAGAAGTTCCAAAACTGCAATGTGAACAACACATCAAGTGATGATGATGATGATGATGATTTGAACAAGTCCAAGTCTTCTTCTCAGAATACCAAAGAACATGAAAGACCAAAAAGTGAAGTCCTTACTTTTACTACTGATGATGATAACGATGATGATTCACACCATATCTTGGAAAGTTCGTTGTCCAATGTGACAACCGAGTCTTCCTATTCATACACTGAAGAAGAAGAAGACAACAAGGGCAACAACAACAACAACAACGCATGGCTCTGCTTTTCCTCTGGTCATGAAGAAGAATCAAATAGGGAAGAAGATAGGTTTGCTTCGTGGGGTGCAACAACTTTGTTTGATGAGTTTGGTTCCAGTTTTTGGACTGAACCATTTATTTCAGATGATGCTTTTAGTCAAGATTACAATTACATTTTGTATGATAGAGAAGATCCTTTTTTCATTTGATAAAAATATACCCCTTTTGTTTGTTTTAAATTCCATTGAAACTACTGCCATCTGAATTCTAATTTCAAAACCTTATTAATCTCATTCGATTCTAAGAGACCAAGACTCCAATTGAAAATCTTAGTCATTCCAACACAATAATCTTTCTTAACTGAATAGATCTAATTATTAAAGAAACAACCACTTTTATCCATCCTTGTTAAAGAGCTATAATTTGGAAATGGTTACATTGACAAGAACAAACAAAACTCTCATGGTAAATAGAAAGCGTCTCTTTATTAGTTGATGTTGATTAGTAGCGCAACGGACCTTTCTAAATCATAGCCGAATATCCTCGTATGTAGATGCGCAGCTAAGATAGATTTGTAAGAACAAACTAAATTGAGTTGATCCAGTGTTATTAGCTCATTTGTCTATTTAATTAAGTATTGGGAGGTTAAATTTTAGGTGAATGCTATTCTACTCTCTTTAAATTAATATCTAAGTTATCTTTTCTGATGTGTCATATTTTAATTGGGTGTTTATTTTAACCTGAGTTACCTTCTCTACTTTTTCGTCGTCGTTGTGCCTCTCAAACATCACATTCTCATTGGTGTTTCGTTTTCACTTCCCAAATTATTCTTCTAGAAAAGGTACTCCAACTATCTCTAATTGCGTTTACTCCTCCACACTCCTTTGTCGTCGTCGTTGTGCCTCCTAAGTATCACCGTCTTATTGGGTGTTCTATTTTCTTCTTCTGTCAGGCCGTTCGTCATCATTATGCCCTCCCAAACATTAACGTTTTTCTCTTCTCAAATCATTCTTTTAGAAAAGATACTCCAACTTTCTCTAATTGCGTTTACTCCTCTCCATTGTACTCCTTCATCGTGGTCGTTACGCCTCCCAAGCATCACCGTTTTATTGTGTGTCTTGTTTTCTCTTCTCAAATCATTCTTCTAGAAAAGATACTCCAACTCTCTCTAATTGCGTTTACTTCTCCCACTCTTTTGTCGTCATCGTTGTGCCTCATAAGTATCACCGTCTTATTGGGTGTTTCATTTTCTTCTTCTGTCAGCCCGTCATCGTCTTCCAAGATATTATTAACTCATGAGATTAAAGTAACTCATGTTAAAATAAACACCCAATTAAAATATAACACATCAGAGAGAGTAATTTACATGTTACTTTAGAGAGGATAGGATAGCATTCACCTAAATTTTATTTTGTGTATATAACAACTATATTAACTAACGATAAATTCTTAAATGAAATTTTGATTCTCATTGAATTAGTCGTTGGCCTTCCAAAGAAAAAAATATCATAAAAAAATATTTGTACAAGCTAAAAATTAATTTTACACAGAAAAAGAGAATAAATAAAAATTTTAGACGGACAAACTAAATTTAGATATAATTTATAAAAAAAATTGAATATTTAAAGGGATCTTTTCTTAAATGAATTTACGTCTACTAAAATTTTAAAAATTAAATTTGTCATTAAATTAATAGAACTAAAAATTTAAAAAATATATATTTTATTATTTTTAATCTTTAAAAAATCGTCTTTTTTATTTGGTTGACTAAAACTAAATCGTTTGATGACCAGTTTCTTAATTAACCTAGTCAAATTAGGCAATTCGATTTTGTTTTCTGAAATCCTAGCCTCCACTAAATCAAAAAGATAAAGAAGGTATGTTGTAACTTTTTGAGATATATTACCATTTCACATATTCACCGGTTAATTTGGTATTGGAATATATATTGATATACTCAATCCATATCTCATTTAGCAAATAGATCAAAATTCATCTCACCTTTGCTTAATAAGAACTATAACTTGGGAATGGTTACATTTGGAAATGGGTGACGATATAAGAACACAGTTTTAAAAAGCTATTGGTGGGTGAAAAAAGAAAAGTTGAAGGATCTTTTCCAGGATTATACTCTGATCTATTTTATTGCAAAAGGAGTGTAGAATATATGAACGTAGATTTTGGGATGGATGGTCATGGATTTGGAGCTTGAACGGAGGAGCCATGTGTGAATGATGAGAATGCGAACTTTAATTTTGCGAGACTTGCACCTGATGATATATGCGAACTCCTGCAAATGACGTCGTTTTAGTTTTCAACGATATCGTATCAACTCTCTTTTAGTATAGATGTCTATCATTCTTTTCTTTTTTTTTTCTCCCAAAACAAGTGATATAACGTTTAGAGTTTATACCACAAATTTTAAATCCTAAATAGCTGGTAATCTTAAAACAGTTGTTGCTAATTCCCGCCTCCTCAATATATATGTTAA
>NC_029787.2:19711947-19713125 GCF_000816755.2 Arachis ipaensis
ATGATAATATTTAAGTATATTTTTATTTTTTTACTAAGATATAATTGTATATGCAAAACATATACACATATGTCTAATGAATATCAACTATATATTTTATCTAAAATGTATTTGATATACAGACACGACAATTTTCAATAAAATAACCATACTTCATACCTAGATAGTTACGACAAAATAACCTTCGAAGTATCATCACATGATAAAGATTTTTTCTCATATTACTCGTGGATATTTGATTGTTCTACGAAAAAATTATTATTTTGACTCCCAATAAATTTAATTTCTAACAAAATGACTTTTAAAATAAACTATGATATATTTATTTTCAATAATAAGATGATATCAATTCAACAAATTTACCAAATATAAAGAGATATATCAAATAAAAATATATATTAAATTTTTATTTTTTGGAATTATTTATTTAACTAAGAAAGAGATAGTATAATAAGAAGACCATAAAGAAAGTGAGAGAGATTTGACAATAGCCACTTTCAACGTGGTAATTGCCTCTACCAGAGATAATAATTGTTCGTTGCTAAAACATGCGAAAAGTTTTTGTGGGTAAACTAAATACAAAAATAACTAATATTTTATAGAAATAAAAAATATATTGAGATGCCTGCTACGATGGAGAGGAAAAATAGTGAAAAGATGAAGATTCGTCTTTATAAGTTGTGACTTGATTCAATTATTCAACATACATTCAAGTTAATTAGAAATTTATTGATTTAATTGGTTTGCATGTACATACATTAGTTGGTAATTAAAGTAATTAGTTAATTAATTTTTAGATATTTTTAATAAGTTAATTAAGTTAATTGAGAAAATTGTTAATTGGCTAGATATGTATATATTCCCATAATGTAACTAATTGCAGTGATTCTTTTTTTCCTGTTTAATTCATTTTTCTCTAATTTCACATTCAAGAACCTTCTTTACATTCTCTTTTTCTTCATCTTAGTTCTTCCCTCCTCCTCTCTCTTTCTTTTCGGATTCTTTAACTTCTCAGCTTCATTCATATCTTTTCTCTAGAACTCACTCAACAGAAATTGATAAGAGCTCATCACTCCTGTGCACATTTTCATATAAGTAGTTAAATACATTTTTAAAAAAAATATTATTTTATTTTTAATAATTTTTTCAAATAAATTAAGCATTTTTATCATAGAATT
>NC_029787.2:19713407-19714337 GCF_000816755.2 Arachis ipaensis
TATTGATTACTCTTTTGTAAGTATTATTTTCATGAGACTCATAATCATAATATACGGGTGACAATTCTATTCTGCAGTACTTCACTCAGTGACATCTCGTTCGGCGTTTTGTTATTCAAAATCCTTTGCAAATAACTCTTTTTTATTGGTTAAGTCTTTATGAAAGTACCAATATAATGAACTACAAAAACTTACAAAAAGTATCGCTACAAAAACTAATTAATAACTCATATGGTGATAAAATCTAAAATTTTATAATACTCTTTCTCAAGTGTTTCTTCCTCTCCCAATATAAGACTCTTTTTCAGGTTTTAGTCTCATGACTCGTAACATTATATCTCTAATCTTAATTTGCAAAAGGTATGGGTTATCCGATCCTTCCCGTTAAACTTCCGAGCTTACTCTTCAGTCTTCAACTGTAGGTCTATTAATATAATAATAATAATAATTAATAAAGAAGGAGAGAGAGTAGAAGTGTCACGAGTCACGACTACTAAAAGGTGGTTTCAACCTATATTATTAGTAGAATAATATATACTAATGCATGCCTTTAGTTTTTTTAATAATGGATTTGATCAACTGCGGGTTCTATCTCTATCATCGATTGAATTATTTTATTTTGGAAAAGACATAGTGACCCGGAACGAATAAACATATGGTCCGTGTTCCATATTCTTTTTCCAAATTAACATTCTTCTTTTTCCAAATCAAAGGATATCCCTTACACACAAGCTAAGTGGGATACATATCTTGATCTTTATGTTCTTCCCATGGATCACGTTGATATTCTCATCAATCAATATATAAAACCAACTCAGCTAAATAAATAAATAAAAGAGAACAAGAGATATAAAAGTAAATTAACTCTTCCAGTAAATATATATTGATTTTTTTAATAAATTATATATAAATATAATAAAATAGATTAAT
>NC_029787.2:19714416-19721032 GCF_000816755.2 Arachis ipaensis
ATCAATAAATAAAAGAGAATAAGAGATATACTAGAGGTGTTAGTGGTGTAGTTTGGATTAATTTTGAGTCAAAAACTCATCCATACTAATTTTACTTGCAGTGCGGTTTGGATGAGATGATTTAAAAAAAAATTCGATCCGATCGGATCGGATCCATTTTCAAGCGATTTGGATTGGATTGGATTAGATTTACAGTTTTGTAAATTAAAAAAATTAAATACATATAACAAATATCAACATCAAATTTTTAATAATCTACAATCACATAACAAGTCTCAATAATATCTTAAAAAGCCAACGATAACATAACAATAGAAATAAAATTATGGATTAGTTAAAATAAATAAATAAATAAATAGTATTTTGAACATAAAATATTTATTAAATAATGATAATATATGAATAATATATAATAAATTGAATATGTTATAAGTATAATTGTAAATATAATAATAAAATAATAATATTATAGCACATTGTACGGTTTGGATTAGATTAGATCGGTTGTGAAAAGTAGATCCAAAATCCAATTCGATCCAGCGGTTTGCAAAAAATAGAATCCAATCAAATCCGAATTAGTGCAATTTTAATCGATTTTCGATGTGAATTGAATTGAATATACGATTTAATTTAGATCGGTTTGAATTTGAATATCCTTATATATACGGAGCATTAGTGCATAAAGACAAAATCGACATATTAGATTGTGTAAAAGTGAAAACTCAGGTACAATTAACTTTATGCGAAGTTGATAACTGAAATTCATTAGATAATTTAACTAATTTAACTAAATTTTCATCTAACGACTCTCAACTATCAACTTTACGTGAAATCTGCACCTGTGCAAATCAGTGATCAGTCCTTTGTGATCAGTCCTTTTATATCTTTTTGTTTTGTTTGTTAGTTCTTTTTTGACAAGTGCAAATGTACTAGGCCTGATAGGCTTATACTATGTTGTAGTTTCTACTTTCTACTTTCTGCCACATTATACATTGGGTTTCGGTGGCCTCAATTTGTTGACATAAAATAGGGCCTTGGGCCAAGTTAAGAAGGGATATCGTTGCACTTAACCAGGCAAGTTAGGTGGACCAAAACGTTTGGACCCATAAAAGATACTCGTATATTTGCTGGTGCTTTGCACGATAGGATAAAGTTCGACATTAGGCTAAATTCTAATTNAAATAAAATATTTGTGATAAAAATATAACTTGTAAGTCTTAGAACTTAATATAAATGTTAATTGCAAAAATAGTATTTTATCCGCACATGATATAATGTAAGAGTAATTCTTGACCAAAAAAAAAAGTAATGCAAATTTAGGATATTATTATCATTAAATTTATGAAAAAAATTGTGGAAAAAATATTAAAAGTGACAAAATTTAAAACACTACAAAAAAAAGTGTATTTTTCTATGCTAAAAATCGACGGCTATCTCTTCCGTCGATATTTTTCGACGGCTTGCTGTCGATATTATCAAAAAAGATAATTAAAAATAAAATATTAAAATCGACAGTAAAGTCGTCGATTTTTTTGGTAATCCTTTAACTATCTTCTCATTATCGACACATTGTCGACGAGTTGTGAGCGAAAAATACTTTTATTTTAAAATCGACGAACGTAGCGTCTATTTTATTATTTAAAATATCGACACATTTTGTCGTCGATAAATTTAAACGGTCTTAATCACTTTTTAAAATTAAATGGATGGTACAGATTTAATGTATAAAATCGACGGCTAAGACGTCGTTTTTTTTTTCAAATTAAAATCGACGGGTATACTGTCGATTTTTATTAATAAAATAAATTTTCCCCCACTCACTCCCCGCGTTTCCTTCATTTCCCCAAATTCACCATTTCAATTTTCACCAACCCTTATTTTACCCCTGAATTCACCTCGCATACTTCAACCTTCCTTCTCCATCACCGCCGCACCGCCGTCGCTCCGCCATCGCATCAGGATGATCTCTCCCTCCTCCTCTGCCTCTTCTCTGATGATCTCCACAAAGAATCAGGTTCTCTCTCTCTCTCTCTCTCTCTCTCTCTATTTCAAATCTTAAATTCACTTCAACTTTTTCTCTGTCTCGCGTTTTGGAATTTGTAAACAAAGGAGTTTCGGACATTGATTCTTAAAGGTTTTGAAGTAATTGGAGTGCTTGCTTACGGAGCCGGCGCCGACGCTCAAGCAGCAGTTCATGCTGCTCGCAGACTGAGGAAGCTTCTATACGGTGAAGAGGAAGGGGATAATCGACCGGTGATCGGAACAGTCGCCGCCGATTCCGGCGAGCTAAAATTTATCATGTCGGAAAGTGGAAAATCGAATAGCCTCAAAGAGGTTGATTCAGTTGTTGAAGAAGAACATTCGGAGAAATGTGTGGGAGAATGGTTGCTTGATTCGTTGTGAGTTTTCGATCAAGTTGCCAGTATATTATCCTCTCAAGAATACGAGTGGTTAGTTTATTCAATTTTTTGTTTCTTCTAATCTCTAAGTGTTCGTTTGGATTGGTGTTAATTTTGGTTTGCATGTTCTACTGGGGTTGTATTTTGAAATTAACTTCAATCAATTAATTGTTTTTGCATTGCCATGTAATAAAGCAATCTAGGGATTGGAAATTGGAGTTTGTGAGCTAGTAGCGTTAATTGATAATACTTTGATGATGGAAGTTATAGAGCACAGGACTTATGAGATGCTATCACAAGGGAGACATAAATGAAGCAAGGTATGTTCTGTAATTTGGCATGGATAGGATATTTCTTTTAACATTTACCTGTCTCTTTTAGAAAATACTATCACAAGGCTATTTTGTCTGCTGTTGTTAAGTTTCATAGAAGAATTTACATATTCTATTTTGTCTGCTGTTGTTAAGTTTCATAGAAGAATTTACATATTCAATCTCCAGACTTTTCCTGTTTATCGTTATGATCTTATCATGCATCTCTGTTATATGAAATATTTTGCTCTCTGCAGTTGAAGTTAGGAGATCCTTCAAAATCCGAAGCTGAATTCTAGGACCTGTGCTAATCAAACCATAAGCCATTGCAAGTTTTTCACTGTGATAATTTACTACACTCTCTTTTTCCTCCATATCTATGTTCTTCAGAACAACAGATACATTTGGAGTGTATCCAGCATGTTCTAGCTTTTCTCTCATCTCAGCAATCATTTCATAAATCTTTGGTGTTTCTGGATGTTCTCTATCTCCCGTTACAAATTCATGAATCGTTCCATGTACTTCAATGGAGTTGAAACCTGGTTCTTTATGAATCTCTGCATCCTTTATAGCTCTTTTTATATCAGCAACATTTTCCCATCTGTTTGATGCAGCATAGATATTTGACACTAGGACATTGTATCCACATTTTTTGGATTCTAATGATAGAAACTGTTTTGCAGCCCATTCAGCAAGGTTCACATTTTTGTGAACTTTGCAAGCAGCAAGAAAAGATCCTAATACGGCCGAGTTTGGCCTCATAGGCATGTCCTTAATTAGTTCTTGAGCTTTTTCGAGTGATCCTGCTCGACCGAGAAGGTCTACCATACAGCCATAGTGTTCAATCTTTGGGACCAAACTGAATTCATTAACCATTCTGCAAAATAGCCTCTTCCCTTCTTGAACCAATCCGGCATGGCTACAAGCATGAAGAACTGCAATGAATGTTATGTCACTAGGGATAACTCCTAGTGCTTCCATTTCAGCAAAGAGTTCCAAAGCTGAAAATTACCATGACCATGCATTGCAAAACCAGATATCATGGCATTCCACATAGAAATATCTCGGTCGTTGGCCTCGACGAATAGTCCATCAGCTGTATCTATGTCTCCACACTTAGAATACATGTCCACCAAAGATGTTTTCAGAACCATATCTGCTTTGGTTCCTTGTTTGTCTAAGTAAGAATGTATCCACTTACCCATTTCAAGTGATCCAGATTTTACACATAGCGAAAGGAGGCACACCATGGTTATCTCATTTGGTTTAATTCCACATCCAATCATCTGAGCAAATATATCAAATGCCTCATTTATACAATTAGCTTTCGCATAAGCCGAAATCATGGCACTATACATCATTAAATCTTCGTTCTTGGTGCTATTATCGAAAACAGATCTTGCGCTACTTACATTGCTGCATTTGCCATACATATCAAGAAAATGTTATGGGGGTAAGTGCTATTTTGCTCTGTGTCTCAATGTAATTTTTCTCTGATTTATCTGAAAATGTTATGGTTTATGCAGTTTCTGGGAGAAGTGTTTCTCTTGTTCAAGGTTCCTATGAATACTTTCATTATCTTCAGGATGGTTTTAATGATTCGGTAATTTCCATCTTTCTGCTCCCCAATGATTTTGAAATTACATGTCTTCTTTTTCATGTTGGCCTTTATTGCAATGACATATCCAAATACACTCCATTTATAATTACTGAGTAACTGGTTTTAAATTATCAGACAAAGATAATTTGGTTTTATTAAATGTGTATATGCTTATGTTATTAATTATTAGTCTATTAATTCATTTTATATAGGGCAGAATAATGTGCAGCTTATACCTATAACATAATAATCTATGTAAACTTTATTGACATGTGAGAATTTGATAGTTGACTCATTAAACTCATCTCTCTCATTCCCATCATCTTCAGACTCATCAGAATTTGTAGGTTTAGAATTTGAATTACATACAAGAAATCCAAGAAGAAAGCCACTTGGCCAAGTCATAGATCCCATAGTACTCTTAACTTTAGGGAGTAGTGCTTTTGGTTTAGGTACCAAAAGCCTCATGTTCATACTTTGGCATGCCAATGAAATCACATAATGATTATGTTTCCCCATGATAGTGGAACTAGACAATATTGTTGTGGAAATAGACTGAGCAGCAACATGATTTATCTGTGATTTCTCAGGGAACAAGCTGAAGGAACATGAATTTGATGTTCTTGTTTCTTGAGGCCTAACTCCACAGATGCTGCTACTCATAAGAATCTGATGAGCATGGCCTTTGAGCATAACATCATTTATTGAGTATAAGCTCATTGATGAAGAGCAAACACTCATCTCTTATTGCCATTGAGTTGAGCTTTGTTTTGGACATATTTAAATTTGGTGCAATTTTGAAGTGAAAATATATGGGAAATGTTGTGATTTGGTTTCAGATACATGAAGAGGCTAGGAAGTTTGCATATCAAACAGGGGTTAAGGTGGTTGTTGCTTATGGCGGAGCTCCAATAAACCATCAGGTTTCTTTTCAATTGTTTATCTTTTTTTGGTTCTCTGTTCTCTTTTACCTAGGATTAGTTATGCTACTATTGATGATATTTTTGATAGATGCTTCAATTTTTGTCGTAGTTGCTCCATTGAATGATCTATGTTCTCCACCTAATGAGATAGGGTATGAGTGTTTATGAAATACAGTTTCTTTGAAAATGTGAAGATGTGCTAATTAGCCATAAATTACCAATCATAGTTTGAGAGTATCTAAAAATTTTATAAACATGTCACTGTAGCCGCTGGTGTGCTTTTGTTCTTGCTACAAATTTGGCTGAATTGATCCAATTTGTAGGCTAGAGTCTAGATGCTGTATAGCCCATAATGTAATATCTTACATATCAATGGCAGTATAAACATTTAGTATCTGATATATATATATATATATCTCACTAATAAGTTATGAATTTTCCAGCTACGAGATCTTGAGAAGGGGGTGGACATTCTCGTCGCAACTCCTGGAAGACTGGTAGATTTGCTGGAGAGAGCTAGAGTTTCACTTCAGATGATCAGATATCTTGCACTAGATGAGGCAGATAGGATGCTAGATATGGGTTTTGAGCCACAAATAAGGAAGATTGTTGAACAAATGGATATGCCCCTCCAGGTGTAAGACAGACTATGCTATTCAGTGCCACATTTCCTAAAGAGATACAGGTTTATTCATTCTTTAAATATTTGTCTTGTTATCTAATATTCTATATAAATTTTATTTCTATATTTAAAAGTTTATTTGCATTAATTGTTTACTATTTTTTAAATAAAAAAATAATTAAAAAATATAGCTAATAAAATCGACGGTAACGTTGTCGCTTTTTAAATTTAAAATAAAAAAAAAAACAAAATATAGACAAAGAATTTGTCGGTATCTAAATAATTAAATCGACGGCAGTTGTGTCGATTTTATTGAATCAAATATCGATAGAAAAGGCATCGATTTTATATAATAATATCGACGGCAACGTTGTCGATTTTAGTAAGAATGTAAAGTTATCAAACTCATATTATAGACGAAAATGGTGTTGATTTTATTAAATTATTATCGACGGCTAGGAAAGCCGTCGATTTTATTCGAATTTTGAAAAATCGACAAGTTTAATAGCGACCACCTCCACCGTTCATTTTGCCATCGATTTTTAATATTATCGACGACTTAGCCGTCGATTTTGCCGTCGATTTTAACGATGTTTCTTGTAATGAAAGTAATTATTTTTATTAATATGACATTACATAATTGATCAACGTATAAAATTATTTTATATTAATTGTGCATCAAATTAAATTATTAAATATATTGTAATATAATATATAATAATAATAATAATAATAATAATATTATTGTTGCTAAAAATTTT
>NC_029787.2:19722202-19739229 GCF_000816755.2 Arachis ipaensis
GTGTTTGGAAAAAAAAATAAATTATTCTTCATATTAACTAAAAGTACAAATCAAAATTTCTTTTATAAGTTAGTATATATATCTAACTATAAAATTGTACCCTTATTCAACGAGTTAAAACTCATTTTAGCCTGAAATTTGGATTTGGCCTTAATTTTAACTTTCAAAATTTTGATTATCTAATTAATACCCCTAAATATTGGATCGTACCTCACGTTTGTTTTTATAGTTATTTCCGTTAACGGAAAGCTGATGTGGCATATTAAATTGATACGGTATGCATCTACGTAGCACCCAACTTGTCAGAATAAATGTGTGATGAGTGAATGATGTGGTAAAAAGTTGCTTTCACTTAATTTGACTTCTACTTAGATGTTAAAATCCTAATTTACATGGACTCATATTGAGTGAAAACAATTTTTACCACATCATTCACTCATCACACATCCATTCTAGTAAGTTGGGTGCTACGTAGATGCACACCGTGTTAACTTAACGTGTCACATCAACTCTCCGTTAATGGAGATAACTATAGGGACAAATATGAGACACAATCTAATATTTGAAGTGTTAATTGGATAACTAAAAATTTGGAGGTTAAAATTGAGGCCATCTCCAAATTTCAAGAATTAAAATGGGTTTCAACTCCTTATCCAACAGCAAAAGTTATCTCGCAAAGCATGATGTAGCAGTATCTTAAAAATATATAATATTAAAATTTTTTTAAGTATATCAATACACTAATATTTTAGTAAATTTTAATCATTGATCTTAATTATATATATTATATTTTTTTATAATTAAAATTAACAGTAAAAATTATTAAAATATCAATGTATCGATATACTTAAAAAAAATTTTATAATATTAGAGTGCATGTTATATATTAGTGATAATAATAATCATGAATTGAAAAATATTTGAAGATTCCTAGCTTGTAAAGAAACTCATGAATTATTTATTTAAAACGCAGATGAATGGCCGAAGGAAGGAAACCATGCAATGCAAGACGCAACCTTTGCCCTTTGGCAGCGTACGACTCTCTGAAAACTGAAAGCCTCTTTGGATTTCGTTTCAACTCTCGGCTAATTAATTCTGAAATTTTCTTACATGCGTGACTGACTGACTTTATTGTTTAAGAACAATTACAAGCATAAGAAGTTATGATTGTTTTTGGAACACGCATCTTTCTCGCTCCTAGTTAGTTTTCCAATGGTAAAGTATGAGGAGCCAATAAAATATTTATTGTATAATGGAAGTTTAGAGAGTATTAGAGATATAATTATTAGTGTTATTTTTTTCCATCAGTTGAAGCTTTTGGGATGAGTGGTATCATGCATGGTATTAGAGCGCTAGATCCGAAAGGTCAAGAGTTTGAGTCTTGGTGAACCCCAAAATCAGTTTAAACTTTTGGGAAGATGTTTATTATCGCTAGTACTCGGATGATTATTCTAGATAGTATGAGAGATGTTCATTTTGTAACTCAATAACCCATTGTACACATTGTACAAATAGTCCATTGTCTCCCTAGCGGGATCCTTTTCCAATAATGGAGACAAAGAATCCGAGCTACCTTGCGCATTTATTAAAATTTGGAGGCGAGTTAATAGTCAAAATCGTCACTAAAAAATATCTCAATTTCTATATTCGTTTTCAAAAGGCAAAATTAATCAAAATCGTTTTCGAAAGATGATGGACATGACCACGTTCATCTTTTCGTCATCTTTTTTGCTAAGGTGGTTAACGTTGGGTGACATGTTCCGTTAACTGTCAGCGTGACACACTAATAAAACGACATTGTTTTGATTCATTGCCCTCCAGGCCTTGATGCGAC
Source organism: Arachis ipaensis (assembly GCF_000816755.2). NCBI lineage: Eukaryota > Viridiplantae > Streptophyta > Magnoliopsida > Fabales > Fabaceae > Arachis > Arachis ipaensis. The sequence continues at coordinate 19,724,037 of NC_029787.2, forward strand.
GTCGTTTAGTGTCCAGAAGAGATTCAAAATGTTGCAAAGCATCACCCCCTCTGTTAACAATCATCTCTCTCTGTTTTGCTCCAAAACGTATCGTCTCCCTCAAGCTATGCCCTAAGCCTTTGACCCAACATTTGAACCACGCCATCAACCTTCGTCAGTGTGGGAAGACGATTAAAATAGAAGAGGTATCGATACTGAATACAGAGTTGATCGTCTCCTGAAGCAACATTGATAGTGGAGGAAGCCATTGCGACGGTTAGAGGTAAGGATGAAACCTTTTTCATATTTTTTGAGTTATTCTGTGGCGTAACTCATGTGTTCCTCTGAGTCAAGGTAGGGTTTGGGGTGACTAAGGGTTTGTATGACTGTTCTTATATGATATGAGTGGGTCAGAATGCTTTACTTTTATTGGCTTTATGATGATTTTTTAGGTAGGGGTGTTTCATTTTAGTGATGGTTCTATTCGTTTGTTGCATGTTCGTTTTGGGTTTAGGGTATATTTTACTATGTTTTCCTATGTTTGTTAATTGGATTTTCGTCTCTGTTATTGTAGATGGAGGGTCCTCCCATGACATTTGTGTTTTACCATGGTAGATTGTTTAAAAAGTCTGTTGATGGAGACATGATATATGAACCTAACAATACGAATGTCTTGATGGGTGTTGATGGAGACACACTTGATGTGTTCTTTATAAGGGGCTACTATAAGGAGTTGGGATACATTGAAGCTGGAAACTGTTGGTGGAAAGCTACTGGAGTTCCCCTCTCATCCGGGTTGAGAAACTTAGTCACAGATGCAGATTTGCTTGCAATGTGTAAGGATTATAGGAGAAACCAACATGTGATCAATGTTTACCTTGAGAACTGTATTTTACAGCCATGTATAGTAGATAACATGGATGAGGATGTTGTCAATGTGGAAGCAGAAAGTAGCAAGTGACCCAAAACTTTTGAAAAAGGGCTATCATGAGCCAATTTCAAATTCAATATTTTTGTAACTTTAATTTTAGAAATTTATTTATTAAAGAAAATTAAAGCAAGTTTTGATTGATTGAATAACATTTTAATAAACATTAAGTCTCAAATCCTAAAAATAAGTAGTAATACGAAAATAAACATAATGTGAATGTGGTAACATGGCCGAGGATTCATGAAGAAAAAGATGGGGTCCAAACATTTCAAGCCTGCCACTGTGGTCCCATAGAACATGCTGACATGAGCATTCATAGCCACAGAAACTATTTCATCAGCAACACAGCAAACAATGAGCTGAATCTTAATAGGTATGGCTCCCTACAAGTTGTTCCTTCTGGACATACTACCAAGTCACCTGTTTTCCACACACCAAATCACAATCTTGTTTTCTATCCCTTGTGAGTCTAACAGTCCTAATTGGAGCTATGAACTTTGACACCTTACTCAAGCTATATGTGACTGCAGTCAAAGGCTTAGCCAAACAAGTGCTTAAGAAAATAGGATCAAGGAATGTCCTATGTGTGCAAACATATATAACACTAATCTCCAAGAATAATGCACAACAACAATCCACTAACTACTAAGAATAATATACAACAGCAACTAACATATATAACACTATAACAGATAATCAACAATCAACAATCTAACAACAATGGATAATCAACAAACTAGACCGAAATAAAAAATAAATCAACAAACAAGAGAGATCAAACAGAAAAACATGTGGAAGTATTCATGTTCTCATCTGCCAACATACAGAAATCAAACATATGTGATTATGTGAACAATCAACAATCTCAAACAGAAACTAACATACATAATCAATCTACAATAATCAATTAATTCTAACTATCAGTACTAAATTATTGAAAATTTAATATCCTGAATAACTTCAAAAAATTAAACATACATTCCCGGGCTGGACCCTGGAGGGATGGAGGGACGAGCACTCGAGCAGAGAAGAGGGAGGCCGGAGGTGACGACTGACGACTGACGAGCAGGAGGCAGTAGGCGAAGAGGCGGCGACTTGAATCTTCGATGGACTGTGGACGTGCTTCTTGGCGGTGGTGAGTGGCGCACTGGTGTGGCCGTGTGGTTGCAGTGGTGAGTGCCGCGCTGCCTGAGGCTGAACGAGTCTCCGATCCGCGCTGGCGACGAGGTGGCTGAAACTGAAGCAGACTCTCTAGTCTATATCTCTCAGGCCTCAGCTCTCATGGAGTCATGGTGGTCTCTCATGGCCAAAAGGGTTGGGAAGGGAAACAGGGGATGGAGTGAACACGATGGGGGCTAGGGTTCCATTTCAGCAATCAGCAGCTTTAGTTTTTTTTTTTAATTTTTAATAAGAAACGACGTCATTTCAAGCGAAGGATAAAAAAAAAAGAGTTCAAACCGGTCTGGGTTAAATGAAACTCGCCGGTTCGCCGGTTCTGATCAAACCTGGCCGGTTCAATTCGGTTCGATCCGGTTCGATTCCTTATTCGGTTCGAAAGCTTACCCAGACCGGTTATGGCACCGGTTCACTGATTTTCCGGTCTGACCAACCGATTCGGTCTGGTTCTGACAACACTGGTTATCGGAGCCTCATGTTGCGCATAAGGGTTGTTTTTGCTGCCGGGGAAGTGAACAAGGCTGTGATGCAAGCTGCCGGTAACTTCGGGTTGAGGCGGAAAGGACTTTGTGAGACGCTTGGGTTATGGATTTGCGTTTTGAGGTAGGGGCGCTTTCCGAAAAAGTATATTTTTATATATTGTAATTATTACATATGGATACTGATGTGAGACAATGTGTATTTGGTGATTGTATCAGCCTTATGTATTGTTTGATTGTCTCGAATGATTATGAATGTTGTTTGGCTAGATTGTTGTGCGGTTTTGTGAAACGGAATGTTTTCAAGTTGATTCTTTTAAAGATTTGAGATCGAGTTCAATCTGTTGAGAATTGATTTGAATTGAGTTAATTTTCTTGATAATGTGAAAAGTCGAATTCACTTTTGGATCCAGCTTGTTTTAATTTAATTGACTTGATTTTGATAAATGATTTGTTGCTGAACCATTTCTTTAAAGCCTTGGGAATGAGTTTTATCGGCTGATAATGAAATCGATTTTGAAACAGTTTTCTTGAGATATGAAAATGATATGACTGTTGGATTTAGTTTGCTTTTAAACTGATTTCTGGATTTTGGACGGTTGAAAAGGATTGTGGAACGGTTTTGTCGGGACCCGAACCGGGTGGCAAAGTCCAAGTTTTAGGGGAGGTTCTGCCGAAATTCCGAAAGAATCCAGGACTTTACTAAAACGTTATTCGGAAACTCGTGAGTTAAAGATTTCTACTATGTTTTCTGAATTATTAAGAAATAGATGTCTTATGTTTCTGAAATGAATTATTAAAAAGGAAATTGTGATTTAGTCTTGTTTCTTAAGAAAAATATTATATTTCCCTTGTGAACAAGTCATTTAGATGAAACTTATTCTTTAAGGCTGTTTTAAATGTGAAAAGGGTTTATGCCTTTGAATTGATTTGAGGGTTTCAATTAGAGAAGTTTCAGTGACTTTGAAAGAACCTGAACGTCTATTGACAAGTTTCATTCTAAAATGTTTTGGGAAAAGTTTTAAGTACTCTTTGAGTTCTGAATGTTTGCAAGACTAAAACATTTTTGAGCAGTTGAAACGCTTTAGAATTTCCCATGGAGTTGAAGCTGGTTTTTGTTTAAGTAAAGGAAATGGCTTTGAAAAGAGTAATTGATTACATGACTCGGTTTAGCTTAGATCCTATTTTGTTACTCAAATCAGGAAGCCAAGGTTTTAATGATTTTAAGTGAATTTGAGGAAATGAGTTATGTTAATCTCCCCTAAAGACTTGAGACTTTGCCGAGGAAATTTCGTTATAAAATCCCGTTGTTGGATGGAGGATTTTGAATATTTCCAAATAAACCTTTAATTTCCATGGTTATGGAAGTTTTGGAAAGAGGATGTCGAGAGTTGCATTGTTTTAAAAAAGGACTTTACTTTGAGTAAAAGTGGCTTGTGAGCCTGAGATGATTTGAGAAATGAGAATTTTAAAGCCAAGGCTGGAAAGGATTAATTTTTGAATCCTTTTTTATTTCAAAGTAAAGTGGATTGAGAAAAAGTGATTTATGGCTTAAATGATGATTTTGCGAATTGATGATGTTGAATGGTGGAAGTGCTATTTTGTTATGAGCCGGAATGGCTGTGTATGATATTGAATTATGGCTGATTGCCGAATGAGTCATGAGCCGTATGGCTGACTATGAATTATGAATTTAAGCCGGATGGCTGAGATGGATGTTGATCCATGGCTGAGAATGAATGCATATATGCTGGGATATTGATAATTGTGATTTTGCACTTCCACTATCTGAAACACGAGTTCCCTGGAAGAAAGCAGTGGCTAGCCACCACGTGCTCCAAGTGGAGACTCGAGACTCTGTTGACCCTATGTCGTAAGTGTGGCGGGGCACTGTGAAAGTCCCGGATGACTTCGCCCCCGTGAATATACACCAGTGAGGGTGTTGGATATGGATATTGATTATAATCATGATGATGATCGAGAATAACTCGAGTTGGCGATGCGCGACAGAGGGACAGTCCAATGGTTAGCAACCAGGACTTGTCGGGCTGGCTTTATAACCGACAGATGATATCATCAGCCACTAGAACAGGCATGCATCATATGCATCTATGTGACATTTTTTGGGTGTGCATTACTTGGTTTGCCTTTGTGACTACTTGTGATTAACTGCTAATTGTTCTACTTGCAATAACTGTTTGTTTGTGCTTGCATCTTCCTATTTGTGTTTGCTACTGAGACTCTGTTGGACTGTGGTGATTGGTTGTTGGTTGGATTGTTTGGGTCTAGGGCCGTGGTTAGAATGAGATGGACCGATGGTTGGTTTCGATTTTGTGTTTCTGATTTGGAAAAGTATGAAAGGCTAATTTTGGTTCGGCATAGATAAACATTTTTGAAAGGCTTTTGAGTTTTTGAGAATTGAACAGTTCCTCTTTCAGAAAAGATTTCCAACTTTACTTTTAATGTAAATCGTTGTTTTTGAAAAGAGGCATAAGACGGTTATTAATCACTGGTACGGTTTATCTTCACGTATCATATTACAGTAATTCCCAAAAACCCTCTACTGAGAACCCTTTCGAGGATGATGTTCTCACCCCCTACATTTTTTTCCTTTCAGAATATGGACGCAGAAGTCACGAAGAGTTTATTTAGTTGTTGTTGACATGCTCTGTATTGATTTAGATTATTATTTACTATTTCCTCGCCTTTATCTTTATGTATTCTGTAAGAGGGATATGGATTGTATTGTTTAATACTTGTAATATTATTTATATATATGTGTGTGTATATATATATGGATGTACTCTTTATGAGTTTTTATAAGTTGTATGGTATCTATGGATGTACGTTATCGAACGAAAGTATTTTTTGGACCGGTATTGCGGTTTAAAGTTTTAAACAGGCTCATATTCTAGTATTAAATAGTATAAGAGTCATCGTAATGTCCGAGCTATCAGAGTTGCGCAGCCAGAAGCGTGAGCTTTGATAGTTAGGGCATTACAGCAAGCAGAAGAACTCTTCCCAAGTTAAGAAGCGCCATTCTGAACCTACCCAAATGCCCACAAGTCACCCTCAATCCAACAAACAAACCCCTCAGCCCACTAAACCAATTTCACAACCCAGTTTTTAGCCCAAAAAACCAACGATGAAGCCTAATTCTCAGCCCACTAAACTAGCCCATAAGTCTATCCAGACTACAACTCATCCCATGAAGACTACTTTGTAGCCCATCAAACCCCACCCTCAGCCCAAGAGGACCACCCCTCAGGGCAATACAGTTTCACCTCAATCCAATACACCATCTCAAACAGCCAAGAACTCACAAGGTAATAGTAATAAGAACAAAGATAGTAGCAGTGGTTGCAGACTGACCAGATCTGAAAGACATGTGAAAGAAGCTCCCATCCAAGAAGAAGACAGTGACTCTCAAGACTCATATGAGAGTGCTGAAGATGAACTGTATAGGCCTCCTAAAGTTCTAGGAGATAATCTGTATAGCATTGATAGTGATAGTGACACTGACAATAGAAAAAGTGGTGCAAGAAAGGACATCAAATCTGAGGTTAGAGAGAAGCATATGCCTTCTAAGACTAGATTAGGGGATAAAGAAATAGAAACTGATGACTTAGCTATGAGGGTTCTGAAGATGAACAAAGCTCTGACTCTGGTATGTTTACTTCCTTAGGGTTATTGGTTAATTGATTTATTTGCCAACTATTTAGGGTAGCTTATGTGTTGAATTTGTTCTTGGCAGATTTATATGAGAATGATGATGACCTTGAAGGTGCCTCAGATGCTGACTCATGGCATTCAGAAGATTCTGGTAAACAGTTGGACTCTGATGAGGAATCACCAACTGTATATCTTCAATTTAATGAGAAAACCAAGTTTGGGTTGTTGAAATTTGAGGTTAGTATGATATTTAAGTCAAAAGCTGAATTTATGCAAACTACTAGGGATTACACAATTCAGTGAGGTAGAAATATTTTATTCATAAAGAACGATAAGGTTAGAGTTAGAGCTGTTTGTAAGACTGAAGATTGTCCATGGGTTGTATATTGTGCATGTAACAAACAAGACGGGTCTTGGAAAATTAAAATTCTAGTTGATAGCCACACCTGTCTAAAAAGGAGGAAGAATAGAGCTACCACCCAAACCTGGACACTTAGTAAACTAGTACCTAAGCTTAGAAAACATCCCACTATGAAGCATCGAGAGGTTTACGACTGGTTTGTAAGAAAGTGTAATGTGTATTTGAATAGCACATGTATTACTAGAGCCTTGAAAGCTGCTAGAAAGGTTGTAGAGGGTGATGAAATAGCACAGTACGGGTTGGTGTGGGACTATGCTAATGAGCTACTGACTAGCAACCCCGGATCCACAATACAAGTTGATGTCATCCCCATGCCCGAGAGTCCTCCCCTGTTTGATCGATTCTATGTCTGTTTTGATGCCTGTAAGAGGGGGTTTAAGGCAGGTTGTAGACCTTTGATAGGACTAGAAGGAGCATTTCTGAAGACATTGCATGGGAGTCAAATCCTGACAGCGCGTGGACAAGATGCTAACAATCACATCTTTGTGATTGCTTATGCTATTGTCAATGTGGAAAATAAGGATAACTGGCAGTGGTTCCTGGAGCTACTTCACAAGGATCTAGAAGACTACAGAGAGAACAAATGGTGCTTCATCTCAGACATGCAGAAGGTAAGTATGAAATTGATACACGATAATACGTTCTAAGGATTGATTTGATTTAATGAAAATTATTGAGGGACTGTTTTGATTTAATGAAAATTATTGAGGGACTAACTTGATTTAATATCTCGTCGTGGGTTGTCTTCTCTGCAGGGTTTAATCCTTGCTGTTCAGGAGGTGTTTCCAAAGGTCCATCATCGATTTTGCATGTGGAATTTGTGGCGCAATTTCTCAAAGTAGTGGTCAAGCTGTGAGTTAAAAGATTTGGTGTGGGAATGTGCTCAATCGAGGACAACAAATGAGTTTAATAGAAATATGAATAGAGTTAAGTTAATAAATGAGAAAGCTTGGGAGTATATTGACAAATGGCCGAAAGATGCATGGACAAAGGCGCATTTCAGTGAGGTTTCTAAAGGTGGATAACATATGCAACAATGCATGTGAGTCGTTCAATGCAAAAATCAAGCACGAAAGGAGCAAGCCCATCCTGACCTTAGCTGAGGAAGTTAGAAGGATCGTCATGAAGAGTATGATTGACAATAGGAAGAAGTTACATAACTATCAAGGAATTCTGCCCCCTATTTAGCAAAGTAGACTTGAAGCAATGACAACCTTGTCTAGCCATTGGGCTCCTCAGTGGTCTAGCGATGAAAACGAAAAATTGTACGAAGTGCGTGGCTGGCCAACCAATATGGTTGTTGACCTGGGAAAGCACACATGCACTTGTAGATTTTGGCAACTTACAGGTAACAACTTCAACACTTAGATAAGTTATCTTCATTCGTGTTACACATTTTAATTAATCATTTAATTTGTTTGGAAAGGTATGTTGTGTATGCATACAATATCAGCAATACATGATAACAATGACAAAAGGGCTTAAGAGTACTGCCATGACTAGTTGAAAATGGAAGCGTATAGGAGGACTTATTGTTTCAATGTCAATCTAGTTAAAGGACAGGATCTATGAGAAAAAACACCACATTCTGCTCCAGTCCCACCCCCATTTAAACCCAAACCTGGAAGACCGACAAATAAAAGGAAAAGGGTTAAGGATGAATAACAACTGGGTCAAAGACAAAGATGAAAAGAAAGTACAACCCAATCAGATGTATGTACTGTGGTGAGATTGGCCACAACAAAAGAGGTTGTGCAAAGAAGAAAGCTGTGGATGCTGAGGAACATGCCAGGCAGATGTAGCTGCAACTGGCAGTTGTTGCTCCTATTGCAGATGGTGCTGACCCTGAAGTCAATGCTGTCCCTGTTGAACATGATAATGCTCCAGAAGCAATAGCACTGTTGCCTTCACTTCCATCACCCATCCAGCCTCCTATAGAGATTAACATCAGCCAATCTGAAAGCATTCCACCAACCCAAGATACACAACAGGTTGTATAATCACTACTCAATTGTAAAAAATATCACCTTTATTTTATCAGCTAACAAGTGCATTTGGTAATGGCTTCTGTAGGATCAAGTCGTAGCTAGGCCACCTAAATTACAGGTGATTAAAGCGAAAGCAAGAGCTAGATCCTCCCCTAAACCTACTGCAGCTGCACCAGTGGCTATCTCGGTTGAGACAATCAAAGGGACAAGTTCTGCAACTATTAAGAAGCTGACTAACTTTATGACTTTTGTGCCTACTCTAGGCTTCAAGCACCCAAGGAAGAATGATAAAACACTTTGATTAGAAAGCAATGTGTGGGGCTGCTTTAGGTTTTTTGTATAGGGCAAATGAAGTACCATATTAAACATTGTGGTTATCTATAATTTGAAAGTTGTATGTACCCTTCTCTTTTGGTGTAGCCTTCATTTTTAGGATTGGATACCTTCTGAATTTGCTGTGGTACTTATCTTTAAGACAATGTGACAATTAGCCTTCAATGGCATCACAATGTTATGACTACTTACTTTGATTACTTACTCTGTTTATAGCTTAATCTTATAGCAACAATGTTGCAATATTTCACAGTGCCAGTAATTGAGAGTTTGGACTTAATCTTAAACAACACTACTCAAACATCTATTCTCATTCAATCCATCTAACTCAATACACCATTACATTTCAACAGAATTGGGTTTACTTGGAAGTACATATCAAACAACAAAGGATCACATTAATTACAACTATCACAAACATGAAAATTATTAGCAGTTTCAAAGATCTAACTTCAGCTTCCAAGCTGCCCAATCTCCATGCCACCTTCACCCTCCATTCATCATAGTCACTTTCAACCTGCAAATCAGTTCTATAATCTTTCTTTGCACCACCTTCAACCACTGCTTGATAGTCATCATCATCAACCCACTTAAAGTAATTACAGTGACTGCCCTTCTGCAAATTGATAAATCAGAAAAGAAAAAACAATGAAAAACACCCAATAACACAGAGCAAGATGGAAAACCTTCAACTTTTTCAACACCACTCACCTGGTACCTTGGACATGCATGGAATAATCTATCTGGGTTCTCTGCTGTCCTAAATTTTTTTATCACAACCTTCAACCCGCAGAAATATGATTCCTCATGAGTCTTCCTCCTCATTCGCATTGAAGCGATGGAACTGTTACTATTGTGCGACGGAAACGACACACCACCACTACGACCTCCATTTCTTGTCTCCATCCTCCCGGCGACCCAACAATTCCAAGTTCTACCCAACTATATAGCCCTATGATTGTTGACCGTGACTTATTTATCATTGAATTTAGGATTAGGGTTCATCATCCAAGGGACTGATTTGAATTGTTTTAACATACTTACCTTGTCAGCAACAACAGCGTACACGTAGGCATCTGCCACGCTGGCAGTTAACGGAACATGTCACCCAACATTAGCCACCTCAGCAAAGGAGATGACGGAAGGACGAACGTGGTCATGTCTGTCATCTTTTGGGGACGATTTTGATTAATTTTGTCTTTCGGGGATGAATATGGAGATTGAGGTATCTTTCAGGGACGATTTTGACTATTAACTCATTTGGAGGCTTATCATTACTACCAATTTTATGTATGCGTGTTATCTATAGATATCTATCTATCTATTAGTTAATATTAGCTGTCCACCTGCGCGTCTGCGCGACAAACATGGAAGTAGTTATGTATCCTAAAGGCAAAGTTTGTATGGACACTTGTTAGTGTCAATAACAAAGTTTGAAAACTTATTTTCAATATTTATTAGAATTAATTCAAAGATGATAAATTTGTTGTGTGGTACATTGGAAAGCACTATTGTCGTATAATTATACAATAATGCTCCACATCCATATAAAAAAAAACCTATCTAAGCCATCCAAGCACTTTTTTGTTAACGCGCCTCCCCCTCCCCCAAGTTACGTGAAATACACATGCCCCCCCTCCCTCCTATCAACGTAACATATTTACGTAAACCTCTTCTTCAACATAAATATTCTTCTTTTTTTTCTCTTCTTCAACGTTAACGATTTGCATTGTAATTTTCGGATTTGCAACCTCTGCTGCTCGTCATTCTTATACTTTTTTCTTCTCTTCTGCTTGATCTTCTTTGCTGCTTGTCCTTTTTCTTCCTATTCTTCTTCGTTTTCTTCTTTGATTTTGTGGATTTATCTTCTTCATTTTCAGATTTCAATATTCTATCAAAATAATGAATGATTCAACTTCAAATCAGTTGAATGAGAGCATTTTGGATTATTCTTCTGAAACGAATCAAGCGGACGAGGTTTGGATTATTCAATTTTGAATCGAATTGAATGGAATGTAATTGTTAATTTGAATTGAATTGAATTGAATAGACATATGTGTTTTGAATTGAATTAAATGGAATGGAATTGAATTGATAATCTCTAAATTGTAAACACAGGTGTTTTGAATTTGATTTTATATAATGGATAATGTTCCGTTCATTTAGTACTATACAATTGATTCACCATAATAACGTGTTCGGTTCATTATGCAGAAAGCTGTTTGAATTTGATTTTATATAATGGATAATGTTTCATTCATTTAGTACTATACAATTGATTCACCATGATAACGTGTTCAGTTCATTATGCAGAAAGTTGTTTGAATTTGATTTTATATAATGGATAACGTTCCATTCATTTAGTACTATACAATTGTTTCACCATAATGGCGTGTTCAGTTCATTATGCAGAAAGCTGTTTGAATTTGATTTTATATAATGGATAATGTTTCATTCATTTAGTACTATACAATTGTTTCACCATAATGACGTGTTCTGTTCATTATGCAAAATACTGTTTGAATTTGAATTTATATAATGGATAATGTTCCATTCATTTAGTATTATACAATTGTTTCACCATAATAACATGTTTGGTTCATTCTGTAGACCAGGTGTGTTGTGGATGAACAATTTGTCCCAAATGTCGGGATGATTTTCAAGACACTAGAAGAAGCCGGAAAGTTCTACAAAAATTATTCCAAACTTGCCGGTTTTTCTATCAAAATAAGGAACACGACTCGGAAGGAAGACGAGATTAAGAATCAACTAATCGTATGCAGCAGAGAGGGGAGGTGGAAATTCAAGATATCTCCAACTCTTAATAGTCACTTTTTTTTGTTAGTCTTTATTGAATGGTCACTTTTTTTGTGTTTGATATTAGCTTTCTGAAATTCTTTATTGAATAGTCACTTTTTTGTTTATTGAATAGTCAATTTATTCTGTTATGTCAAAGAGTTCAGGTGTTTCTAAAACTGAATACTGATAGCAACATTTTTTTAAAATTTAGTTCTCTGCTATATTGATATATGCACTTTTTCGGTTCATCCAGTGTATTAATTTCAGTTCATTTGTGTTTTTGGGGCTCTTAATGTTTGATAAATACCCCAATTTCATTCACTGTGAACCTAGAATGAAATAGCAGCCAGACAGTTCCAACAGATATATACATTAACATCTCAAACCGACAAGACAAGGACTAATCCATCTTGAATAAGATATATACATTAATATTAGATTTTCAATAACATTTACATTAATATTCACATATATACATTGAAATAAGCAGTGTTTGTTTTTTTAAACAAGTTAAATAATATAGTCTTAATTACAACCAGTCAAACAAAGTATATCTTATTTACTATCTATATCCCGAGATGTGAATTTACAATAAGGGCTGGAGAGGGCAGCAGATGATTTTGGGAGTCTTATTGCTTCAGATGCCTGAATCACTTGGTCTCTGATTTTGGTGATAAATATATTTAATTTATGCATATGCTTACGTTATAGTGCGGCTTCTCCTTCTTTGTGACCATTATCTTCTTCATTTTTGCTGTAAGGACAAAAAAATTTGGTCAATACTTCACTCAATACACCGACAAGCACAAGCATGCATATTTTAATCAAGTGAATCAAAATTACCAATCCATTGAACCGAACTCCCTTGATGTTCTGAATAAAACGTGATAAACATGCAAACAGCTAGAAAAATATTTCTGCATGCAAAAGAACTCAACTGAACACATAATAATTAGGTGAATCAAAATGACCAAGCCCACTAAACCGAACACCAATCATTTGCTGAATAAAATTTGATAAATATTCAATCATCAAGTAAATCATTTCTGTATGCAAAAGGCCTCAACTAAACACACTAATAATCAAATGAATTAAAATAACCAACTCTATTGAACTGAATTTTATTGATGTTCTAAATAAAACTTGATAAACATTCAATCATCAAGTAAATCATTTCTGCATGCAAAAGAACTCAACTGAATGCACTAACAATCAGGTGAATCAAATGACAAACACCAGTGAACGAACACCAATCATGTGCTGAATAAAATGTGATAAACATTCGATCATCAAGTAAATCATTTCTGCATGCAAAAGGACTCAACTAAACACACTAACAATCAAATGAATGAAAATGAGCAACTCCACTGAACAGAAAGAAAATAAGAACACATTTCCATTCCTATGTCCTAGTTACGCCAAAAAAATGGAATCAGATTAAGTCAATCTACTAAACGAAGTAACTCAATTCAATAAACCTAAAATGCAACTAAGAGAAATGCGAGATTGGAAAATTTTAAATGAACAGTGGTTTTTATCATACCTTTCGCAATCCGTGTTTGGTGTGGCAAAATCGTGATCGTTCATTCCTTGGTAACGGCGTCAAAAACTTAATACGCACGTTCATAATTTTAGTTCTTTGTCACAACTTCGCACAACTAACCAGCAAGTGCACTGGGTCGTCCAAGTAATAAACCTTACGTGAGTAAGGGTCGATCCCACGAAGATTGTCGGCTTGAAACAAGCTATGGTCACCTTGTAAATCTCAGTCAGGCGGATTCAAATGGTTATAGAGTTTTGATGAGTTTGGAAAACTCTACTTTCAATTAAGTGATGATCAAACATTATTAATAAAACCAGTTGCAAAAATTATTGATATTAAATTTAAATTGATTAAATTAATTTTTGCAATGCAGGTTCAGTTTGGGCCGAAAACAAATTTCTGGAGCAAGCCCAACTACTGTCAGCCTTTGGTTTTAAAAATATATGTTGAATATGGCTGATTTAATTTTTATGTCATTTGGGCCAAAATGATTTTTATTGCTCTAAGCCCAAGTGTGTTACATGCTTTCCAATTGCTTTATGCATGTTCCAAATTTTATCAAGAAAGCAAATGTTATTATTGGGCCAAGAAACTTATTGATTATTGCAACCAAGCCCAATTCCATGAGTGTTACTCATGCTTTGTCCGAATCCATGAAGCAAAGAATAACAAATCCTCAAATGCTTCCAACGGATTCCATTACTCTTCCTGAAAGGATTTCAAAGCCAATTTAAACATTGGGAATATAAGCAAGAGAGAGAAGATTGATTTGACTAAAGGGCATCATTGCTACACGCCAACTAAGGGAAGCAAAAGCAAGATATTCTTCAATTAATTAGTTTAACCACTATTGCTTTTCTTCAGACTCTTTCTTCTCTCTCACTTCTTTCTCTCTTCGGTTATTACACAGGAAACATTGGTAGCCATGGAAGAAAAAATGAGCTACCGAAAGGAAGAGAAAGCAAGCCTAAAGACCATCACAATGATGGCAAGAAAACATACTAAAATAAAAATGAGTTGTGGCTGAGATTGTCACCATTTATGGACAGATTTGGTGAGGTAATCTTGGCTTCTCCATGCTCAAAAAGGAAGAAGAAGATCTCGGCCAGCAAGGGAGATTCTTGAAGCATGGCTTGTCTTTGATTCTGCTCAACCACCACAGGGAGTAGCTAGAGTGGCGAAGTGATGGTTGAAGGCAGAGATTAAAGCAGATGAAGTCATCATCATCATGAAGCATCAAGGGCCAGAATTCCATCTTGGAGAGCAAGCCAAGGATGGAGAGCTCGGATTGATGAAGGGTGATGATCAAGAAAGGACTAGAGGTAATTGCATGTTGGTTAATGCATGGTTATCTCTTCTCTCTCTATGTGGCCGAACCGGTTTTGTTGAAGGAGGAAGAAGTTGGTTCGGTTTTGGCTTCAATAAGTGGAGGCTCCCCTCTTCTATAATAAGGGGGGACAGCCACTATTTGGAGCAAGGAGAAAATTTGAGAGTGCAAGGCACAGAGTTCTCAGAGCTACCTGAGCTAACAGTTTTCTCTTCTCCTTCAATGTATTCTGTTTAGTATTTTTCTGTTTAATTTTGTCATGTCTTGAGACTCATGGAAAAAGGCAAACAGTGAGGTTTGTAATGAAAAAGCCATAGAGCGGAAAAAGGCAGAGAGTGCAAAATTAAAAGAAAAAAAGCCATAGATGTCTTAGAGTTCCTTTGCTCATCTATGTTGTGATTCTGTGGGAATCCCCTTGTAAGTTGGGTTAGCACTTTACAAGTTGTAATCAGATTGATTATAGTGAAATTCCATCATGTTTGTGATGGAGACTGGATGTAGGCTGCACTGCACTTAGCAGCTGAACCAGGATATATCTGGGTGTA
>NC_029787.2:19747201-19749428 GCF_000816755.2 Arachis ipaensis
ATGGTAAGAAAGTTACCGGTACTAAGTGGGTATTTAAAAATAAACTTGGTGAGGATGGACAAGTTGTTCGTAACAAGGCTAGATTAGTGGCCCAAGGTTACGATCAAGAAGAGGGTATAGATTTTGATGAGTCTTTTGCTCCGGTAGCTAGAATGGAAGCAATTAGGTTGCTTCTTGCCTATGCTGCCCATAAGGGTTTCAAAATATTTCAAATGGATGTTAAATGTGCTTGTCTTAATGGTTTTATTGATAGAGAAGTGTTTGTAGCACAACCCCCGGTTTTAAAGATAAAGAATTTTCAAACCATGTTTTCAAGCTTACTAAGGCTCTTTATGGTCTTAGACAAGCTCCAAGAGCTTGGTATGAAAGGCTTAGTGCCTTCTTGTTGGAAAATAAATTTCAACGGGGTACCACCGACACTACTTTATTTATCAAAGCATCTAATGATGACATGCTTCTTGTTCAAGTTTATGTTGATGACATTGTATTTGGTTCGGCCAATATTTCCTTGTGTGAAGAGTTTGGAAAACTCATGACTAGTGAGTTTGAAATGAGTTTAATGGGAGAGCTTACTTTCTTTCTTGGCCTCCAAATTAAACAAACTCCTAGTGGTACTTTTATTTACCAAGGAAAGTATGCAAAAGAACTTATCAAAAAGTTTGGCTTAGAAAACTCCAAATCAATGGGTACACCGATGCATCCTAACACAAAACTTGAAAAGGATGATGATGGTCAAGATGTGGATGAAACAAGGTATAGAGGAATGATAGGTTCACTCATGTACCTTACCTCCTCTAGACCGGATATTGTTCAAAGTGTGGGTGTATGTTCAAGATTTCAATCTCACCCAAAAGAATCCCATCTTACGGCTGTTAAACGCATCATTAGATACATTAAGGGAACTTGTGATTATGGCTTGTGGTATCCTAAATCTGATGAATTTTGTGCAGTAGGGTTTTGTGATGCAGATTATGCGGGAGATAGAGTGGATAGAAGAAGCACGTCCGACATGTGTTGCTTCCTTGGAAGCTCACTCAATATGTGGTCAAGCAAGAAACAAGCCACAGTGGCTTTATCCACAGCTGAAGCAGAATACATTTCCGCATCTGCATGTTGCACTCAACTAATTTGGTTAAAAACACAATTAGAAGATTACAAATTAAAAATCAATAGTATACCCTTATTTTGTGACAATATGAGTGCTATAAACATCTCAAAAAATCCTGTTCTGCACTCTAGAACAAAGCACATTGAAATTAAATATCATTTCATTAGAGAACATGTGCAAAAGGGAACTATTGATATTCAATTTGTAAAATCTGAAGACCAAATTGCTGATATTTTTACAAAACCACTCTGTGAAGACAGATTTTGTACCTTGAGAAAAAGTTTGGGAATGTTTGATTTAAGTTTCATTGAAAATTTGTAAATTTTTTAAACTCTGTTCAGTTTTGTCTCGTAGGTTTGGACGAGATAAAAACGCAAGCTTGATGGAGGAGCTATGTTCAAGGGGGAGGCAACGCAGATTTACATTCTCATGGGCCCCACCTAATAAATTCTGATCCCACCAGGACAGTTTAGTTAGTTATTCTTTCCTTGAAAAATAAAATCACAAAATCTCTTAGATTGTCTTTTCAAATCTAGTTGGAAGATACATGTTGTCAAATCATATCTCTTCCTTCCAACTAAATCCCTTAATTCAAGGAAAAAACTCCCTCTTTATCACTTTTTGAAACTCCCATTTGGATAATAACTGCGCCATTATGGTCATTAACCTCCCATCATCTCTCTCCAATCCTCATTTATTGCACCACTAACCTCCCTCCATCCTCCTCTCATTCGGCCCTCACCTCTTCATATTCAACCTTTCATTTCTCTTACCATGAAAAAGAAAACTGCACCTAGGAGAAGTAGCCGAACCCCCATTCCAAAAAACCCACCTTTCTCATTACCTCCAACCCATACACATATCCATCTCCATTCTACCTCATCCTCTACTCAGTCACCTCCTTCCAAAAGAACCGAAACCATGCGCCGTAAGGTGGTTGCCAAGAAAACGTCAGGGAGAGGCAAATCAGGAAAGGCCAAGGTACCAAGTGTTGAAGAGGAAGAAGATGAGTCTCACACCTCGCCCCCTCATTCATCACCGAAAAGATCCACCCCTCATGCAAGGAGCTCTCAGAAGAGGCAGAAAAGCTTTGTGTTGCATGATACTAATGAACCTGCG
>NC_029787.2:19750876-19764694 GCF_000816755.2 Arachis ipaensis
AGGTTCTACTCATGTGCATTCTATGAATTTCACAAAGAAGTCTTGCTGAAACGCCATCTCTGCCCTTCTTACTTGGTGAATATTGAAAAACTGGCCTCCAAAGGAATCAACTTTTCTTCTCTGTTTGATGCTCTGAAATGGACCCCTCTGGTTCACATTCAGAAACTGGTTTACCCAGGGCTGGTCCGGGAATTTTATGCAAACATGCGTTTGATTGAAGACTCAATCCACTCTTACGTCAAGCGTGTTTACATAACTCTCACTCCTCAAACAATAGGTGCTACCCTTGGGTATGAAGATGAAGGACCAAAAGTCTACATGGTTGATAAATGGGATGATCAAGTGGGAGTTACACAACAAGCTGTCTTGCAACACATCTGTGCAAACCTCTCAGGACTCGATGGATTGATCCCAACTCACAAATCCTTAGGCCCGGAGAACTCTCTCTTGCACCGTATCATCACTCATATCCTCACTCCTCAAAGTGGTTCTCACCATAGAGTAACAGTTTCTGACTCTATTATTCTGTTTGCTCTCATTACTTCTACCCCAATTTTATTTGCATATATTATGATACGTCATATGTGGGAAGCAGTAAAGAGTACAAAAAAGGCTAATCTTCCATATGGCATGTTTCTTACTTGCATATTTGAGTACTTTAAGGTTGATTTGTCTAATGAATCTGTTGAGAACAAGGTTTCCATGATTAAAGGAGGAGGAGTTTCTGGCAAGAAAGGGAAGCGATCTGTTCCCTCTGAACCATCTCTTAGCAATCTCGAGAGCCGTTCCGAACCCTCAGAGGTCACTCAATCTATCCGGGAAGTTCTCAAAGAGTTTCGTAACATGGCCAAGCTAATGTGTAAATCTCACAAGGCTGCCCGGAAATTGGAGTATGAGCAGGAAAGGGCTTGGAAGAAATGTCACGAAAGGATTGGTTTCATGATCAAAAGCTTTGATGATGACATGGGAACAGGGGATTATGATGATGATTCTGGTTCAGAGATTAATCTTTCTGATGATTAAAGACTGTTTCTTTACTTTATTTGATATTGGCTCCATTAGGCTCAATCTGTTTTTGTAGGAGCATGACCTGATACTCACTGCTCTATGACACTTTGCTACTCTTGTTATTTTATTATGGATATTTTGTTATGTTATTCATATTTTGTGCAGGTGCCCCTTGATGCCAAAAGGGGGAGGAAAATTAGTTTCCAAAATTGAAATTGGAACTAATGAAACAAGGGAGGATTTGCTGAAACAGGGGATGAAATTTTTCATATTGAAAATTCATGATCTCCCTTGTTTAAAGAAAGCATGTTACTGCATGTGTTTCACTATGGTTTCTACTGTTGGAAATGCACTTGGCATTTGGTTTATTGACAATATGTTTGTATTGATCATATGAATGCCTGATTGTTATGTCATTTTGATAAACATGTTTTGAAATAGAATTATTAATCTTATGCATCTTGGTAAACATGTTGGTTTGGAAATTTATTTTTAGCAGTTCCTTCAAATAGTTGCCATGTTTTGAGTGATCATATGTGATTCAAAAATATTTTCCTTACTTGAATAATACAGCTCTGATATCCTGACTGGAAAATATTTTAAATTTTTGAATAACTCTATTTTGTGGTACAGTTTGAGCAGTAAATCGGTTTATGATATCAAATGAGTTTTGATTATCAATTAAAACTGCTCATAAATCAAGCATTTAGCATCATAAAATATGCTAAATAACATTGATACTTGAAGCTTGATTTAAATGTTACAGGTTAGTGCTTCCCTTAGTAAAAATGGCATATATTAAGGGGGAGCCATGTGACATCTAGAAAGGGGGAGAAATTCAATCTTCAAAGAGAGTACTCATACTCAATTTAAATTTCTTCCATTTCAATTTTAATAATGTTTGTCATCAAGGGGGAGATTGATGAGTTTGGAAAACTCTACTTTCAATTAAGTGATGATCAAACATTATTAATAAATGAAAATGTCTCGTGGCTAGGGACGAGCTAAAAACAGAAAAGTCTCCTCTGAATCCAGCAAGTGTTAGCAAGCAAAAAGGGGCTAAGATTCAACCCCCCTTCTCTTAGCCACTGAAACCATCAATTGGTATCAGAGCTTGGTCTCAAAGAGATCAAGCTTTGTAGCTTGGAGCAAAGATCCTCATGGCAGAAAATACAACAAGCTGTCTTGCAACACATCTGTGCAAACCTCTCAGGACTCGATGGATTGATCCCAACTCACAAATCCTTAGGCCCGGAGAACTCTCTCTTGCACCGTATCATCACTCATATCCTCACTCCTCAAAGTGGTTCTCACCATAGAGTAACAGTTTCTGACTCTATTATTCTGTTTGCTCTCATTACTTCTACCCCAATTTTATTTGCATATATTATGATACGTCATATGTGGGAAGCAGTAAAGAGTACAAAAAAGGCTAATCTTCCATATGGCATGTTCTTTACTTGCATATTTGAGTACTTTAAGGTTGATTTGTCTAATGAATCTGTTGAGAACAAGGTTTCCATGATTAAAGGAGGAGGAGTTTCTGGCAAGAAAGGGAAGCGGTCTGTTCCCTCTGAACCATCTCTTAGCGATCTCGAGAGCCGTCCCGAACCCTCAGAGGTCACTCAATCTATCCGGGAAGTTCTCAAAGAGTTTCGTAACATGGCCAAGCTAATGCGTAAAAACTATGTAAAAATAATGCCAAAAAGCGTATAAATTATCCGCATTGTTGCTTGTCCCCAAGCAACCGAAAATCAAATAGGATAAAAAGAAGAGAATATACTATAAATTCCAAATATCAATGAAATTTAGCTCTAATTAAATGAGCGGGACTAGTAGCTTTTTGCCTCTTGAATAGTTTTGGCATCTCACTTTATCCATTGAGGTTCAGAATGATTGGAATCTATAGGAACTTAGAATTTAGATAGTGTTATTGATTCTCCTAGTTCAGTATGTTGATTCTTGAACATAGCTACTTTATGAGTATTGGCCGTGGCCCTAAGCACTTTGTTTTCCAGTATTACCACCGGATACATACATGCCACAGACACATAAATGGGTGAACCTTTTCAGATTGTGACTCAGCTTTGCTAAAGTCCCCAATTAGACGTGTCCAGGGTTCTTAAGCACACTTTTTTTTTTGCTTTGGACCTTGACTTTAACCGCTCAGTCTCAAGTTTTCACTTGACACCTTCACGCCACAAGCACATGGTTAGGGACAGGTTGATTTAGTCGCTTAGGCCAGGATTTTATTCTTTTAGGCCCTCCTATCCACTGATGCTCAAAGCCTTGGATCCTTTTTATTACCCTTGCCTTTTGGTTTTAAGGGCTATTGGATTTTTTCTCTTGCCTTTTGGTTTAAAGAGCTCTTGGCTTTTTCTGCTTGCTTTTTCTTTTTCTTTCTTTTCTTTTTTTTTTTTCGCAAGCTTTTGTATTCACTGCTTTTTCTTGCTTTAAGAATCAATTTTATGATTTTTCAGATTATCAATAACATTTCTCCTTTTTCATTATTCTTCAAGAGCCAACATATTTAACATTCATAAACAACAAATTCAAAAGACATATGCACTGTTCAAGCATTCATTCAGAAAACAAAAAGTATTGTCACCACATCAAAATAATTAAACTAATTTCAAGGATGAATTCGAAACCATGTACTTCTTGTTCTTTTGTTTTTAGAATAGTTTTCATTTAAGAGAGGTGATGGATTCATAGGACATTCATAGCTTTAAGACATAGACATTTAAACACTAATGATCATGTAATAAGACACAAACATAAATAAAACATAAAGCAAAATTTTTGAAAAACAGAAAATAAAGAACAAGGAAATTAAGGAACGGGTTCACCTTAGTGATGGCGGCTAGTTCTTCCTCTTGAAGATCTTATGGAGTGCTTTAGCTCCTCAATGTCTCTTCCTTGCCTTTGTTGCTCCTCCCTCATAGCTCTTTGATCTTCTCTAATTTCATGGGGGAGGATGGAATGCTCTTGGTGCTCCACCCTTAGTTGTCCCATGTTGAAACTTAATTCTCCTAGGGAAGTGTTAATTTGCTCCCAATAGTTTTGTGGAGGAAAGTGCATCCCTTGAGGCATCTCAGGGATTTCATGATGAGAAATTTTCTCATGCTCTTGTTGAGGTCCATGAGTGAGCTCTCTTGTTTACTCCATCCTTTTCTTAGTGATGGGCTTTTGAGATGAATCTCTCCATCTCCCATGACTCGGAGGTGGAAGCAATTGCCTTTCCTTTCCTCTTTCTAGAGGTTTTTCTGGCCTTAGATGCCATAAATGGTTATAGAAAAATAAAAGCAATGCTTTTACCACACCAAACTTAGAAGGTTTGCTCGTCCTCGAGCAAAAGAAGAAAGAAAGTAGTAGAAGAAGAAGAAGATGGAGGAGAGGGAGAGAGGTGTGTATTCGGCCAAGGGAAAGAAGAAAGGGTTGTGTTGTGTGAAAATGAAGAAGGAATGAGGGGTATATATAGGAGTGGGGGAAGGTTTAGGGTTCGGCCTAGGTTGGGTTTGGGAGGGAAAAGAGTTTGAATTTTGGAGGTAGGTGGGGTGTTTGGGGAAGAGAGGATGGATGTGAGTGGTGAAGAGGTGATGGGGAAGAGTGATTGAGGTGATTGGTGAAGGGTATTTGGGGAAGAGAGTTATGAAAAGGTGTGAAAAGGAGAGAAGAAAAGGGTGGGGATCCTGTGGGGTCCACAGATCCTGAGGAGATCCTGTGGGGTCCACAGATCCAGTGGAGTCAAGGACTTAACATCCCTGCTCCAATTAGGCGTGCAAAACGCCCTTTGTATGCAATACTGGCGTTTAACGCCAGACTGCTGCCTGTTTTTGGCGTTAAACGCCCAAATGTAGCCTGTTTTTGGCGTTTAACGCCACTTCTATGCTCTATTCTGGCGTTAAACGCCAGTCTGGTGCTTGTTTCTGGCGTTTAACGCCAGCTTGATGCTTCTTTCTGGCGTTAAACGCCAATTTGATGCTTCTTACTGGCGTGTAAATGCCAGTAAGCTCTTCCTCCAAGGTGAGCTATTTTTAATGCTGTTTTTCATTCTGTTTTTGATTTTTCAGTAGTTTTTGTGACTCCACATGATCATCAACCTAAAAAAACATAAAATAACAATAGAAAATAAAGAGATATAATTAAATAACATTGGGTTGCCTGCCAACAAGCGCTTCTTTAATGTCAATAGCTTGATAGTGAGCTCTCATGGAGCCTTACAGATGTTCAGAGCATTGTTGGAACCTCCTAACTCCAAACTTAGAGTTTGAATGTGGGGGCTTTGGTTGACTCTGAAGTGAGAGAAGCTTTTCATGCTTACTCTCCATAGTTACAGAAGGAGATCCTTGAGTCTTAAACACAAGGTTGTTCTCATTCAGTTGAAGGACCAATTCTCCTCTGTCCATATCAATCACAGCTCTTGCTATGGCTAGGAAGGGTCTTCCAAGGATGATGGATTCATCCTCTTCCTTCCCAGTATCTAGGATTATGAAATCAGTAGGGATGTAACGGCCTTCAACCTTTACTAGCACGTCATCTACTAGTCCATAAGCCTGTTTTCTTGAGTTGTCTGCCATCTCTAATGAGATTCTGGCAGCTTGCACCTCAAAGATCCCAAGTTTCTCCATTACAGAGAGTGGCATTAAGTTTATTCCTGACCCCAGGTCACACAGATCCTTCTCAAAGGTCATAGTGCCTATGTTACAGGGAATTAGGAATTTACCAGGATCCTGTTTCTTTTGAGGTAGAGTTTGCTGAACCAAGGCATTTAGTTCCTTGATGAGCAATGGAGGTTCATCCTCCCAAGTCTCATTACCAAATAATTTGGCATTCAGCTTCATAATTGCTCCAAGGTATTTAGCAACTTGCTCTTCAGTAATGTCTTCATCTTCTTCAGAAGATGAATAGTCATCAAAGCTCATGAAGGACAAAAGGAGGTTCAATGGAATCTCTATGGTCTCTAGATGAGCCTCAGATTCCTTTGGTTCCTCAAAGGGAAACTCCTTATTGGTCACTGAGCATCCCAGGAGGTCTTCCTTACTAGGATTCACGCTCTCCTTCTCCTCTTTGGGTTCGGCCACACCAAGCAAGGTAATGGCCTTGCACTCTCTTTTTGGATTCTCTTCTGTATTGTTTGGGAGAGTACTAGGAGGAGTTTCAGTGACTATTTTACTCAGCTGGCCCACTTGTGCCTCCAAATTTCTAATGGAGGACCTTGTTTCATTCATGAAACTTAAAGTGGCCTTAGATAGATCAGAGACTATATTTGCTAAGCTAGATGGATTCTGCTCAGAATTCTCTGTCTGTTGCTGAGTGGATGATGGAAAAGGCTTGCTATTGCTAAACCTGTTTCTTCCACCATTGTTAAAGCCTTGTTGAGGCTTTTGTTGATCCTTCCATGAGAGATTATAGGTATTTCCATAGGGTTCCCCCATGTAATTCACCTCTGCTATTGCAGGGTTCTCAGGATCATAAGCTTCTTCTTCAGAAGATGCCTCTTGAGTACTGTTGGATGCAGCTTGCAATCTATTAAGACTCTGAGAAATCATATTGACTTGCTGAGTCAATATTTTATTCTGAGCTAATATGGCATTCAGAGTATCAATTTCAAGAACTCCCTTCCTCTGAGGCGTCCCATTACTCACAGGATTCCTTTCAGAAGTGTACATGAATTGGTTATTTGCAACCATGTCAATGAGTTCTTGAGCTTCTGCATGCGTTTTCTTTAGGTGAATGGATCCACCTGCAGAATGGTCCAATGATATCTTAGATAATTCAGACAGACCATCATAGAATATATCCAGGATGGTCCATTCTGAAAGCATGTCAGAAGGACACTTTTTGGTCAGTTGCTTATATCTCTCCCAAGCTTCATAGAGGGATTCACCTTCTTTCTGTTTGAAGGTTTGAACATCCACTCTAAGCTTGCTAAGCTTTTGAGGAGGAAAGAACTTGGCTAAGAAAGCCGTGATCAGCTTATCCCAAGAGTTCAGGCTATCTTTAGGTTGAGAGTCCAACCATATTCTAGCTCTGTCTCTTACAGCAAACGGGAAAAGCATAAGCCTGTAGACCTCAGAGTCAACCCCATTGGTCTTAACAGTATCACAGATTTGCAAGAATTCAGTTAAGAACTGAAAAAGATCTTCTGATGGAAGTCCATAAAATTTGCAGTTCTGTTACATTAGAGAAACTAATTGAGGCTTTAGCTCAAAATTGTTTGCTCCAATTGCAGGGATTGAGATGCTTCTTCCATGTAAATTGGAATTTGGTGCAGTAAAGTCACCAAGCATCTTCCTTGCATTGTTATTATTTTCGGCCATATCTCCTTCTTTTTCGAAAATTTCTGTCAGATTTTCTCCAGAGAGTTGTGCTTTAGCTTCCCTTAGCTTCCTCTTCAGAGTCCTTTCAGGTTCAGGATCAGCTTCAACGAGAATGTTCTTATCCTTGTTCCTGCTCATATGAAAAAGAATAAAACAGAAAAGAAGAGGAATCCTCTATGTCACAGTATAGAGATTCCTTTATGTGAGTAGAAGAAGAAAAGAAATTCAAATACAGAAAGAGGGAGAGGGTTCGAATTTTTTAAGAAGAAGAGAAATGTTAGTAGATAAATAAATAATTAGGAGGAGGTGAGAGAGAAGAATTTTCGAAAATCATTGAAAAGAGAAGAAAAATATTTTTGTTTTTAATTTAAAATTAAAGTTAGAATTCGAAAATTAAGAAAGGAAAATAAAATTAAATCAAATTAACATTTAAAACAAATAGTTAATTAAAAAGGAATTTTGAAAAAGAGGAAGGTGATTTTCGAAAATTAGAGAGGAAAATAAGTAGGTAGTTTTGAAAAAGATATGATTGAAATAGTAAACTTTTAAAATCTAACAAAAAGTCAAGTGGTTAATTGAAAAAGATTTGAAAATCAATTTTTGAAAAGATAAGAAGTTAGAAAAGAAGTTAGAAAAGATTTTGAAATTGATTTTGAAAAAGATGTGATTGACATTTATTTTGAAAAAGATTTGAAAAAAATTAAAAAGATTTGATTTTTGAAATTAAAGTTGATTACTTGATTAATAAGAAACTTAAAAGATATGATTTTAAATTTTAAAGATTGAACCTTTCTTAATAGGCAAGTAACAAACTTAAAATTTTTGAATCAATCACATTAATTGTTAGTAAAGATTTTGAAAATATAGAATAAAATAAGAAAAAGATTTTGAAAATCAATCATAAAATTTTCGAAAAATATGAAGGAAAAATTGAAAAAGATTTAATTTTTGAAAAAGATTTGAAAAAGATAGAATTTTTAAATTGAAAATTTGATTTGACTCATAAGAAACAACTAGATTTTTAAAACTTTTTGACTAAATCAAATCAAATTTTCGAAAATTTATGAGAGAAAAAGGGAAAGATATTTTTTTTTATTTTTGAATTTTAATGATGAGAGAGAAAAACAATAAAAAAGACTCAAAACATGAAAACCATGAATCAAAACACACAATGCATGCAAGAATACTTTGAATGTCAAGATGAACACCAAAAACACTTTGAAGATCAAGATGAACATCAAGACTTATTTTTTTGAAAATTTTTAAGAAAAGAAAAACATGCAAGACACCAAACTTAGAAATTTTCAAACTTTAGACACTAACAAATTGAAAATGCATATGAAAAACAAGAAAAGACACAACATAAAAATGCAAAGATCAAACAAAGAAAATCATCAAGAACAACTTGAAGATTATGAAGAACACCATGCATGAGTTTTCGAAAAATGCACAAATTTTAAAAAACATGCAATTGACACCAAACTTAAAATTTAACACAAGACTCAAACAAGAAACATCAAATTTTTGGTTTTTTTATGATTTTATTAAAATTTTTTTTGGATTTTTTTTCGAAAATTAATTGGAAAATAAAAACAAGGATTACGAAATTTTTTTTTTAATGAGAATTCCAGGAATCATGCGCTGTTAGTCTAAAGCTCCAGTCCAGGAATTAGACATCACCACAAGAAAACACGTTTTTTGCCACGCTTTTAAAGCGTGGCGAAAAGCTCAAAAAAGCGTGGCGATAGCTTTTCGCCACGCTTTTTGAGCTACCGCCACGCTTTTGAAAGGGTGACCTATCAAAGGGTGGCGGTTGCTCTATCGCCACGCTTTTTGCAGCCTATTGCCACGCTTTTTGTTTGCCACGCTTTTTTACAAACTGCCACTTGTAAAAGTGTGGCTATAGGTGGGAAATACGGCCACGCTTTTAAAGCGTGGTGATAGGCAGAGATATGGCCACGCTGTAAAAGCGTGGCGATAGGGTAGATCTGGCCACGCTTTTCAAGCGTGACAGTAGACCAAATACGGCCACGCTGTAAAAGCGTGGCGATAGGGTAGATCTGGCCACGCTTTTTAAGCGTGACAACGCCCATGTTTGCTGGAGCTTGAAGGTGAACAGAGAGATCCTCACTGATTCGAAGAAGAACAAGAAAGAGAAGAAGGGTATGAAGATTACCAAGATGAAGAAGAAGTGGTTTCCATCAGTGACGAAGGCGAAGGCGAAGGGCGACGAGCGAAGGGCGAAGGGCGAAGGGAGGAGCTCGGACGGCGAAGGGCGACGGGCGAAGGGAGAAGGGCGAAGGGAGGAGCTCTTCGATACAGGCGAGTAGGGTTAGTGGCTTCGAAGGGGAAAGAGAGATTAGGGTTGGGGACCGGGTTGGGGACCGGGTTGGGGGCCGGGTTTGGGCCGGGTTTGGGAGCCGGGTTTGGGTCAACCGGTTTGGCCCATCTCGCCACGCTTTCAAAACGTTATTCTTGCTCTCTACGGCCACGCTTTTGAAGCGTGGCAAAAAAGAAACTTTTGGCCACGCTTTTAAAGCGTGGCAAAAGTGTACCAGCATATAGCCACGTTTTCTAAGTGTGACCGTAATGAAACCCTGTGGCCACGCTTTTAAAACGTCCTTGTTTCTATCTACGGCCACGCTTTTGAAGCGTGGCAGAAAAAAAACGTAGCCTTTTCTGTAATCAATTGCCACCCTCACAAAAGCGTGGCCGTTAATCCTTTTCGCCACGCTTTTGAAGCGTGGCAAAAAAAAATGTGGCCAAATCTCTAATCTATCGCCACCCTCATAAAAGCGTGGCCATAGACCACTTATGGCCACGCTTTTGAAGCGTGGCAAGAAAAAAGCGTGGCCATAGGCCTTTTTTCTTGTAGTGCATGGCTCACTAGCCAGCCAAGCTTTCAGTGAAAGCTTCGGTCCAAAACATTAGACATGGCCAATGGCCAGCCAAGCTTTAGCAGATACAAATCAGGCATATAACAGCTGGTTAGATGGGAGTCCAAGGACTCTTGCCATGATAAGTGGAAGCCTCAGTCCAAAAATTTAGACATGGCTTGATAGCCAGCCAGGCTTCAACAGATCATGAAGAAACTCTAGAATTCATTCTTAAAAATTCTGAAGTCATAGAATAATTTATTTTTGAATTTTTTTTTTGAAAATTTTTCGAAAATAAAAAGAATAAAAACAAAAACTTAAAATTAAAATAAAATTACCTAATCTGAGTAACAAGATGATCCGTCAGTTGTCCAAACTCGAACAATCCCCGGCAATGGCGCCAAAAACTTGGTGTGGTAAAATCGTGATCGTTCATTCCTCGGTAACGGTGTCAAAAACTTAATACGCACGTTCATAATTTTAGTTCTTTGTCACAACTTCACACAACTAACCAGCAAGTGCACTGGGTCGTCTAAGTAATAAACCTTACGTGAGTAAGGGTCGATCCCATGGAGATTGTCGGCTTGAAGCAAGCTATGGTCACCTTGTAAATCTCAGTCAGGCGGATTCAAATGGTTATAGAGTTTTAATAATTAAAATATAAATAAAACATAAAATAAAGATAGAGATACTTATGTAATTCATTGGTGAGAATTTCAGATAAGCGTATAGAGATGCTTTTGTTCCTTCTGAACCTCTGTTTTCCTATTGTCTTCATCCAATCCTTCATACTCCTTTCCATGGCAAGCTATATGTAGGGCATCACCGTTGTCAATGGCTACTTCCCGTCCTCTCAGTGAAAATGGTCCAAGATGCGCTGTCACCGCACGGCTAATCATCTGTCGGTTCTTGATCATACTGGAATAGGATTCAGTAATCCTTTTGCGTCTGTCACTACGCCCAGCACTCACGAGTTTGAAGCTCGTCACAGCCATCCCTTCCCAGATCCTACTCGGAATACCACAGACAAGGTTTAGACTTTCCGGATCTCAAGAATGGCCGCCAATAGTTCTAGCCTATACCACGAAGACTCTAATCGTGAATCAGAAGGCTAAGAGATACACATTCAAGCTTTCTTTCATGTAGAACGGAAGTGTTTGTCAGGCACGCGTTCATAAGTGAGAATGATGATGAGCGTCACATAATCATCACATTCATCATGTTCTTGGGTGCGAATGAATATCTTAGAGAAGAAATAGGCTTGAATTGAATAGAAAAGCAATAGTACTTTGCATTAATTCATGAGGAACAGTAGAGCTCCACACCTTAATCTATGGTGTGTAGAAACTCTACCGTTGAAAATACATAAGAACAAGGTCCAGGCATGGCCGAATAGCCAGCCTCCCTAAACGTCTAAGATAGCATAAGACTAATCAAAGATCCCTAACACAATAGTAAAAAGTTTTATTTATACTAAACTAGTTACTAGGGTTGCAGAAATAAGTAAATGATGCAGAAATCCACTTCCGGGCCCATTTGGTGTGTGCTTGGGCTGAGAATTGAAGCTTTCACGTGTAGAGGTCTTCCTTGGAGTTAAACACCAGTTTGTAACCTATTTCTGGCGTTTAACTCTGCTTTGCAACCTGTTTCTGGCGTTTAACTCCAGAATAGGGCAGAGAGCTGGCGTTGAACGCCAGCTTGCATCATCTAAACTCGGGCATAGTATGGACTATCATATATTGCTGGAAAGTCCTGGATGTCTACTTTCCAACGCAATTGAGAGCGCACCATTTGGACTCCTGTAGCTCCAGAAAATCTACTTTGAGTGTAGGGAGGTCAGAATCCAACAGCATCTGCAGTTCTTCTTGAGCCTCTGAATCTGATTTTTGCTCAAGTCCCTCAATTTCAGCCAGAAATGACCTGAAATCACAGAAAAATACACAAACTCATAGTAAAGTCCAGAAATGTGAATTTTATTTAAAAACTAATAAAAATATACTAAAAACTAACTAAGTCATACTAAAAACTATGTAAAAACAATTCCAAAAAGCGTATAAATTATCCGCTCATTGGTGTTCTTGTTTTTGTTTGTTTTTTCTTCTTCCTTTCAAAATCTTTTCGCGATTCTTCCTTTGAAATCTTCTCGTGATTCTTTTCTAATAGCAGTTTCCACAGAGAACACGAGTGAAGTTTGAGAGATTTTGAGAGAGATTCGAAGTTCTCTAGTAGCGGTTTCAATGTTGAAGAAGGAACGTTGTTTCATATTCAAGGCGTGAATGAATATGTTAACATTTCGGTGCTCTGGGCGCATATATACACGCTCATTTAATGGTATTGGATTTTTTTAGTATTGGACCAACTTGGATGAACTTGGATGAAAAATTATATGAATGTATAGCATGACTGATAATTATAATAGAGTAGTAAATTAGACAATATATGTAGGTTATAATTGGAAACTATTTATATAGTGAGCTTGTCGTTATACTTGTATTAATACCCACACAAGATAGCCGTGCAAAACGAAGATTATAATGACATGAATGTAAAATATATTTGGATATTATTTAGTGTAAAAAATAAAGGAGCATTGATATTGTTTGAAAAAATATATAAAATTTTTTAAGCAAGTAAAAAAGATTGTTATTAAATAAAAAAGAAATGCTATGAAATATTATGTTATATTATTATTCATAAGTAATACGGTCAAAATATAAATGATGTTCTAAATTTTCTACTATTTGACCTAAATATTAGAAATTAAAATAGTACTCTATTCTATATTAAATTACATTATATTACTTTTCCAAACACTAACAGTATTTTTTTTATTTTTCACACCAATTAACAATTTAAATATAGTTTATATTCACCTCATAATAGTATCTATAGATAAAAAAATATAGTTTATATTCACCTCATAATAGTATCTATAAATATTATTTGTTTTACTCATGCAGACGCGCGGATAAATTACTAGTGTAAATAGGAAAAGAGTAGCACATTCAAAAAAAGTATCAGTAATAATAAAAGTAATAAAAGTGATCAATTCAGGAATAATATGTTATATTGTTATTGAAAACTTTTGTTTTAAAATAGAAAGCATATAATACTTTCTCTTTTATATTTGTATCATGAAATATTGAGTAATTGCTAACTTGCATGAAATTTAAATAATTAAATAGGATTATAATAGAGAGAATGTATAAAACAAAAAATAATCTTATTAAATTGAAAAGAAAAGAAAAAATCTTAGTTGCTTTATCGTCAAATTGACAATTATTATTATTTTTGGGATAGGATTTTGGCCATGAGTAAATCAAGTACTTCCATGACATCCAACAAATACATCATCAAAAAAACAGATTTAAATTTAAAATGGTTAAAAAAATCATAGTTACTAATAAAAAAGATACCTATCCATTTACATTTTTTTTTTTGTATAAGAGACCTATTTTATAAAAGTAGCAGCTAAATACTTAAATATTGAAGGAACATTTGTCTTTGGACTTTCTTCGATGTTAGGTCATTTGAAAAATCTCCTTTACTGAGATGTGAAAAAATTACAATACTCTTTTATAGGAATATTTTTTGTCTTTTCTGTATTTGTT
>NC_029787.2:19764798-19768449 GCF_000816755.2 Arachis ipaensis
ATCACTGGAAATAGAGTGTAGAATTATCATTTTTTATGTAGAAATTGAAAACTGTCTATGGATCTTGATGAATAAATGTCTTTGGCCATGAAAAAGAAAGAAAAGGAAGAAGAATTATTATTCATATTTTAAAACCCAAAAAAAAAAAAAAATTTTTTTTTTTTTTTTTTTTTTTTTATATAAATATTTTTTTTTTTTTTTTTATGTTTTTATAAAAAATATATATATATATATATATATATATATATATATATATATATATATATATATATATCTTTTTATTCTACTATATCCTTCTTTATTTTTAGAAAACTTAAATTCATATGTTTATCATAAAGTTGGCCAATAACTTTCACAATTTCACTATATAATGTTGAACATACAACAAAATCAATACACATAATTTTATGTTAACTTCTATATCCAATATTAGTCAAAATAATAACAAATCAACAAAAAAAATTAGCAATTATGACTCTTGAAACTAAAAATCTATAAATTATTTTGAAATAAGCCATTAAATAGAAACAAGTAGGCAATTTAAGCACAATCTTATTCATAAAAGCACAACTATTTTTTAGT
This sequence comes from Arachis ipaensis, assembly GCF_000816755.2. Lineage (NCBI taxonomy): Eukaryota > Viridiplantae > Streptophyta > Magnoliopsida > Fabales > Fabaceae > Arachis > Arachis ipaensis. The sequence goes on from NC_029787.2 coordinate 19,765,381, forward strand.
ATTCCATACTTGGAATTAAATTTTTTTTGAATTGGTCTTGGTTTATGATTTGGTGATTTAGAACTTCAATGCTCTAAATTGTCGCAAATTTTTTTCTCTCCCCTTACTGTGCATTCAGTTGAATTCTGAGTAATGAATTGCGTGTTTTATTCAAACTAGATGTGGGATATAATATTTTGAGCGGTAACGTGTGTTTTATTTGATAATTGGATGCTTGTATTGGATTGCATCTTTCAGTTATATTTGTCTGCATTCCCAACCAGCGTTGGAAACTCTCTAACTTTTGGTTTGTTGTCGGAAATCACCTTGCAGAAATGGAAAAAGCGGTACTACATCGTTCACAATTTTGTGCTTTTCTTTTAGTTTGTCACTTTATTTGCTTCTAATAGTTGCATCGTATGTTGACAGAAATTATTGGAGACAACATGCTCACCATGTTACATTGCGGATATGTTCAAAGATCTAGAAACAAACCAGACTCAATCAAAGCTAGAAAAGATAGAATCAATGGATCTTTGTTTCCTGAAGCTAGTCCTGACGTGACCTATGAAACAAAGCATAATGGTTTCGTTGGCTAAGTCCTACAAACTTGAAACAAGCACGATGCCTGTAGATGATGGAAACATTTGGATTAACGCTGAGATGTTTCAACGTGTTTTCGGAATCCTGCCCGGTGGTTAGTATAACTTTCTATATTAAACAACATTCAATCGGCTAAAATGCTTTCGATTTCCATGGTTTTTCATTTTTTATCCATATTGCACCGCTCATTATACACTAATTAATAAACCTGCATGTTGTAGTGGATGACTTCTCAGTTTTCGATTGCTGGAATACAGCTCATGTTACAATAAAAAAAATTATCGGATGAAAACTATACAAATTCAGCATTTTGTCAACAACTGTACTATGAATACTGTAAACAATAGGATGGAGTTCAGGAGGCATTTCATCCTACTCACCATGGCACATTGATACAATACTCGATGCTTCTGATCCAGGGAGATTTCGTCCTTTCATATTTTTAACTGGTTAGAACAGGTGATCAAGAAGTATCAACATAAAAACAACAAGTCTTGTGAAGGTTGCAGTTCGCTTTGCTGGTAATTTTTTTAATACAAAATGCCAGTTAATCTGACTCAATTATTGCATCCCAACACTTAAATTCTCTGTACTCGTGGTAATGGACAGATTGCTTAGCAGAACACAGGTGGGTATGCTTCAATTCTAATTTCGACACCATCTAATTATCCTTCTGCCTATCAAACATCTCGTACATCCTTGCTCTGTATCCCGCGGTTGTTATTTTCTTTACCCGAGACACTGCCTTCACTTGAGACTCCCGATAACCTTCACGATTACAATAAAGTAAATTTTGCACCTCATGACTCAATTTCGTATTATCATCCTCCAACTCAATAATGTCTAGAGATTCTTCCCCCCTAAAATCGAAAAACACCCTAATACAGCTGAACGGATCAAACCAAAAACATATCACAAAGGGAGATAAGCATCCACTATTCAACACCCGAAAAACTCTTCCAACATTCACTTACTCATTGATAACACCAATAATTCCAAATAAGAATATCCATGTTAATACCTAGAAAATAAAAATCTAAACAAAGTTGCAAAAAATCATGCAACATGGTGAACAAAAAGATTAAAAAAAACACATCATATGTTGAAGTTGTAGCATCATGCTAGCATAAAAGAATATCTACAACGATTATACTTAAATAAACAAAAGCACAATAATTCCAAACAAAAGTATCCATGTTAATACCCCAAAAAAATTATAAACAAAGTTGTAAAGAAATATGTAACTTATTGAACACAAAGAGACAAAAAAATACATCATAGATTCAAGTCCTCCCATCAGGCTATCATAGAGAAGATCCACACTAGTTATACTACTAATACACAACTTACATTCTCTACACGTTGAGGTTCATATTCACTCAAACATCGGACATTGACTTCGGTGGTCTTAGAATGATCACTTACATCATATGAAGTGTCATACGATCTTTGTTCACAAATTGATGAATCCAACGACGCAACACTCTCAACTCGCCTTCAGCGGAAACAACTACACCTTGCTCCTATGAAGCTGGAACGCTATGGCTCCATGAGAGGGGCTGTTCACGTTGATGCGCGTATGTGAGGGCGTTCGGTGTGACGATCAAAGGGCATGTACGACGACGACGACAACTACAGTGGAGTTGCGGTACGATATTGGTACGTATGATGGGTTTCTCTTTGACAAGAACGGTTGTATCATAAACGGGGTCGGAGAGTGGCTCTTCGCGTTTGATCGGTCTCTGTGGCGACACAGTGACGACGGCAAGAGAACCTGGAGATGGGTGAGAATGCGATCACGAGTTTAGGATTGCTGATTCTTTGAAGCGGATGTACTATATCAATCTTTATTTTAAATTTTGTAATTAATGATGGTCAATATATTTTTAAACGTATTATTTCTAATAAAAAATAATAATTAATTTTTATTGTCAAAACTTGACAGACTCTAACTTAATCCTAATACATTTTTCTTTTTTCTTTTTAAAATAATTTATCAATATCAAATTCAACCATTTCGACATGATTTTAAAAAGCACGAGAAAATTGGTTGTAATTCATATATCGGCTTCATGTATAAAGCAACATCAAATTATACCGTCAAAGCAAAAGTCTATGACCTAATTAATCAAATACAAGATTCTACAACTGATTAGTACAGTACTAATTTATAAAATCAAAAACAAAAATGGAATATCATTCCCATTATCTATGTGCAAATTTGAAGAATATACATGAAAGAATAAGATAGAATTTCAAAAACCTTAACTTTGCCGTTATTACTCCACTAGAAATTATCCAAAGTTTCCAAGACTCCATGGCACATATAACTTGGATTAAAAAAATTTATCAAGTCAAGAAAATAGCATCCAATAATTAATAGCATAGATTCTAATTAGGCTAATAGAGACTTGAATATCTCCTATTACTTTGTTTACAACCATTTTCGGAGAGGATGATCAACATCTACAAATGCTCTAATTTTTT
>NC_029787.2:19768551-19769071 GCF_000816755.2 Arachis ipaensis
AATAACATATTTTTATTTTATATTTTTGAATATTAATAATTTATTACTAATAAAAAATAATAAATTCTGTATTTCTCTAATAAAAAGAACTATAGAATTGTCTTTTGTGATTTACTGATTTTTAATAACTTTTATTTTAATTGTGGATTTGTTGTTATATTGTTCTAATTTTTTAGTGATGTTTATGCGATTAATGGATTGTTAATAAGTATTTTGAATGAAATATATGTTACATGACAGAACTAGAATTAGTATTTGCATTTGATAATTCTTCTTTTATCTTTTTTATGTACGTAGATGATTGTTTTCAAGTATTTTTTAAATCAATTTTTTGGTTTAACTAAGGGTTTGTCTGGGAAAGTTTTTAAGAACAGATTTTTTTTAATTATCTTGTTTTGAAAAAATCTTTTAGAAAAATAAAAATAATTTTATATTTAGATATTTTATGTAAAAAATATTTTTATCTATTAATTATATTTGGATATAATAATATAAAAGTATTTTTTTGTTTATTTATGAC